>NW_004955553.1:1851809-1898192 GCF_000276665.1 Chinchilla lanigera | reverse complement strand
CAGGAGACAAACGATCCTGAGAAGGAAAGGAAGGAGGGGGCAGATGTTGGATATCTTTCTGTTTAAGATCCGGAGGAAGATTTTGTCCTCCCTTGGAATCCACAGCTTGTAGAGACCTTTGGCTTTGCAGTGTTCTGATATGTGACTCAGATCTTTTGTTTAAGTTGACTATTTTTCCTGTAGTTTGTTTTGGTTTAAAGGCTGCAACTGCTTTCCACCTTCTCGCGTTCACATATGTTTTGAATGCCTCTTCAAGTGCAGGGAAAAGGTTGTGAGAGATAATCAGACATGAGTAAGAAGGTTCAAGTGTATGACCAGTCTGGTAGGGAAGGAACAAACAGCTTCTTAAATTTGTGTGGAACTATACTGTGAATTGATGTATACAGTTTCATTTGATAATCTCAGTGGCCTTCTGAGCTGAGTTGATACTCAGTTTTTAGATGAGGAAACTGTCACAGTGTGCTCTGTTTAAACCTTGTTAAAATTTCAGTATGTGCCATGTGCTAGGTACCTGGAGAATCCGTGAATAAAGCAGTCGGGGTGGATACTTCCAAAGACATGGAGAGGAAAAAGTAGAGAGCTGGACTTTTAAGGAGTTGGGGGATAGTGGGTGCGCTGTCTAGTGGGAAAGAATATACTGTATTTGTATTTCAGGTTACACAGCTTGAAACCATTTTCCTTTTCTGACTGAGTAATTTTAATTTCTCTGCTGGATAAGTAGACCTCCAATTGCTCAAAGGGTGCTGATGTTTTTCTTTTTTGTTGTTGTTTTCTTTTTTTGAGACAGGGTCTCAATATGTAATTCAGGCTGGCCATGAATTCTTTCTGTAGTGTAGGCTGGCCTCAGACTTACATCTATCCTCCTGCCTCTGTCTTCGCCTCTCAAGTTTTAGGAGTACAGTCATGTACCACACACCTGGCATGATCTCTTTCTTAAAGACTTATATATTGCTAAATGCCCTTCTTCAGATGATGCTCCAAGAGCACTGTTTTGATTTGACTCATTTTATTTTCCAGGATCCCAAGATGGCTGGGCGAAAACTTGCTCTAAAAGCCATTGACTGGATAGCTTTTGGGGAGATTGTACCTGCAAACCAAAAGGCTGTTGCTAACTCTCTGAAGGCCTGGAATGAGACCCTCAGCTCCAGGTCAGTATGTTTCTCAGAGGGGGCTCTACACTTGGTACCAAATCTGGGGTCAGTGTTTTAGAATCACATAGCAATTCCTGATAATCTGACAAAAAATAAATCACCCATTTTTCAAATAAAAGTTTGTTTGGTTTTTTTTTTTTTTTTGGTTTTGTTGCTGTTTTCCATTTTCATGATAGTGCTACAAAAGAAATGTGTGATGATACTCTAGGCCATAGGAATAAAGAATTAAGAAATTCTGTGGGAATTTTCTCTTGTACATGGAACAGTCCTAACTTTCGTTTTTCTCTGTGAGCAGGTTGACAGCTCTGTCTGAGAAACCACCGGTGATTGACTGGGCTTACTACAAGGCCAATGTGGCCAAGGCAGGCTTGGTGGATGACTTTGAAAAGAAGGTAAGACTGACGATAGCTAAAGCACTGGTCTAGCGGTGTGGTGAGAAGGTACGGAATTCCATATTCAAGGTGACAGCCACAGCATAGATCCCTTAACACCTAGATCCCAAAGGAAGTTCAGGGGCGATGTGGCCAAAGGCCTTGCAGTGGTAGGTTTTAATGGTGACTAGACACAGACAATTCAAGGTGTCTTCATGCAGCAGTATTATATGGCCTTGCTCCTGGGGGTCAGAGGACTGTCAAGTTAAAAGTTCTCTCTAGCTCTTCTTGAGTTCATTTTTAGCCGCCCACCTATCTCTCTCTGGTACCACCTAACAGCTTTTCTACTGTTCTACTATTTTCCTTTCTCTACTCTTTTTTTTCCCATCCCTAACAGCTGTAATTTCTTATGTACCCATCCTCCTTTGATATACATTAAGTTTCAATAGCAAACTTTAATTTGTCTGTTCATTGGAAGATGCTTATGGAGGGGCTAGTTTGTGCCAGGCAGTGTTAATGAAGAAAATGAGAATTTCTTTAGAATTCTTTAGAATATGAGGTGCTAAGTCTACCTGTTTTGTTTTGTTTGGCGGAGGGTGGAATTCCAGTTGAGAAAACAGAAGCTTACTGTAATACAGAATTTCTTAAGGTCCTGAGTTAGTAAAATGGCTGAGAAAACCCTGTTGCTTCTCTCTCTCTCTGTTTTTTTTTGTTTTGTTTTTGAGACAAGGTCTTGCTATATAGTTCAGGCTGGCCTCAAACTCATTGCAGTCCTCCTGCCTCAACCTCCTGAATGATGGAAGTACAGGCATGTGCCACCATGCTTGGCTGCTGCTTTTCCCAGTAAAATATTCTTTTCACTACACTACACTGGAGATGGGGCTGGGGATTTAGCTCAAGGGCACAGTGCCTGCCTAGCAAGCATGAGGTCATGAGTTTGATTCCCAGTACCGGAAGAAAACAAAACAAAACAAAACAACACTGGAGATGCAGGAAACCTTAATAGTGCAGTTTCCTCTTGGGATGGAGAATGTGTTTTAATACGACCTGTAGAGAATAACAGCTTTGAACCCTTTCTTTAGACTCCTGGGTGTATTGGTAACAACGCACCTGTCTCTGTTTGTAGTTTAATGCCCTGAAAGTTCCTGTGCCAGAGGATAAATACACTTCCCTGGTGGATGCTGAAGAAAAGGAAGATGTAAGTGGTTGCTGCTCCTTTTTAAAAAATTACTTTCATTTTTATTAGTACATGTTTGTACTACATAATGATTACATTCATTGTGGTAAGTTGGTACATGTCCATAACACATCTTTATTCTTTTTTACTTCCCATCTCTTCTCCCTCTCCTCTCCTGCCATCTGTAGATCCAGTGATGCTCCTAAGTATTCTAAACAGTTTTTTGGTCTTTTTTGAGACAGGGTCTTGCTAGGTAACTCAGGCTGGCCTTAAACTTGTGGCGATCCTTGTGGCGATCCTCCTGCCTCAGCCTCCTGAGTACTGGGATTACAAGCATGGTCCATAAAATTTTTCTTAATAGTGACAGTTTTATGTCTTGCAAGCGTGAGGTCATGAGTTCGATTCCCAGTACCACCAAACAAAACAAAACAAAACAAACAAAAATAGTGACAGTTTTAGCCAGGTGTGGTGGTGCATGCCTGTAATCCCAGCATTCAGGAGTCTGAGGCAGGAGGATTGTTGCGAGTTCAAGACCAGCCTGGGCTACAAAGTGAGCTCAAAGCCAGCCTGAACTGCATAGCAAGACCCTATCTCAAGAAGACCTAAAAAAACTAGCGACAGTTTTGTATTTTCTAGCAACTAGGATAAGGCAAAGTGAATTAAGTTACAAATTAAGGAGTTGACAGTAATAGAAAGGAATCAACTGTTAATAAATGTAAAATTATTATGCTGAGTATAAGAAGCGAACAGGAGAAAAGTGCATACCATATGATTGCACTTGTTTAAATCTCTAGAGACTGTAGCTCATCTGTAGTGACAGTGCTTGCCTGGGATGGGAAGAAGAGTGATAATGTGTCCACTACTTTGAAGGTGGTCGTGGTTTCACAGGTGGACGTGTAAATCAAATGGCGCTCGTAGTATCATATGGCAGTTAGACTGCAACAAAACTGAAAAAACAATTGAGGAATTGGAATTAGGTAGAAGAATTACCCAAGCTGTATTCAGATGCCTATTTGCTTAAAAGCACTGCAGACCCAGACGGTTCCACCGAAGAGAAGGCTGGCTTGGTGGTCACAGGGCTTGTCCTGACCACTCAGTGCCCGGCCCTAATGAGAAGGGGTTCCCTACGCTATTCTGCCTGCATGTCTTTGTGGATAACTGGAAAAGCTGTGATTCGCCTCCTAAAATGCCTCCACAGTCAAGGCAGCAGGAAAGCCAAGGCAGGCGGGAGCCCCCATCATGTCTTGGGAGCCCCAGGGTCTGGGCTTAACTTGGTTTCAGAACAGAATTTTTCTCTTTTCTTAAAGGTGAAAAGTTGTGCTGAGTTTGTGTCTCTCTCGAAGGCCCGGATTGTGGAGTATGAGAAAAAGGTAAGGATGCCTGGTACATGCCCATGGTGCGTTTCCTTCCTGGCATAGCCACACAGCTCTCATTCATTGGCAGTCCCCTGCCTTAGATTCTCGTTGTACATCTCCACGGCACTGTTCCTTTACTAACACACTTCTGTTCTTTCCAGCTGGAGAAAATGAATAACATGATTCCATTTGATCAGATGACCGAGGAGGACTTGAATGAAGCCTTCCCAGAAACCAGATTAGACAAGAAGAAGTATCCCTATTGGCCTCATCAGCCAATTGAGAATTTATAAATTTGAGTGTTGGAGAGAGCTCTGGCCCTTACATTACAAACTCTGGATGTTAAAAATAAAAAATATATAATTCTGGGCATGTGACCTCACTGGTTAATATAGTTAAACCTTTCATCTGAGGTGGCCTCACTGGAATTGGGCATTTTGTTAAGGTGAAAAGGTGCCTAAACGTGTGTTGGGCCAGTCCTGTAGCAATCAGGATGTGTACAGCCAATGACTGAGGCCTCAAGGCTGCTAAATTTCAATCAAAAACAACAGGGCCCATGATAGTGTAGTTCCCTGGAATATGGTAAAGAGGGATTATCTTGCTGAGGCTCTTGAACTCCTCATATTCAAACTGCTGGTGCTAAGGAGGTGTTCCCTTCTGCACGTCTTTAGTAGAACTACTGTCCAGATTGCAGGTATGAGAGCAAAGCCTGGTTTTTGGTTTTAGGCTTTTTGAGGCAGGGTCTTGCTATGTCAGTCAGGCTGACCTTGACCTCACTGTGTAGGCCAGGCTGGCCTTAAACTTGTAGCAATCCTGCCTCCATCTCCCAAATGCTGGGATTATAAGTGTGAACCACCATGCCCAGTGGCCTGGCTTTTTTTTATACTGCAGTTTTTAAGTCCGGAAAGAAACAGGAAACTTAAAAGTTAACTATTACAAGTGTTTGTATTTGAACTCAGAAAAACAATTTTAACTCCATTTAGTTTTAAAATTCCTACTAGAAGCTGAGCACTGTGGCGCATATGTATAGCTTCAGCTACTCAAGCTGATGCAGGAGGATCACCTGAGTTCAAGAGTTTGCAACCAGCCTAGGCAACATAGTAAGGCCCATCTCAAGAAAGTTTTAAAAATAAAATCAGTCAAGGTGGTGCGAAGAGTTGCCATTGAAATCAAAAGAGCTAGGGGCTGGGGATTTAGCTCAGCGGCAAAAGCGCCTGCCTGGCAAGCGCAAGGTCGTGAGTTCGGTTCCCGGTACCGGAGAAAAACCAAAAAAAAGAAATCAAAAGAGCTAGTATGCCTACCATGTAATTGGTGTTTTTAGGCTAATTGTTTACTGTTTCAGGACTTTAATTTTCTCATTTAAAAGCATTGGGATTCACTTGGAAGGCTGAGGCAGGAGGATCGTTGCAAGTTCCAGGCCAGCCTTGACTACAAAGTGAGCTCAAGTTCAGCCTGAACTGCATAGCTAGACCCTGTCTCAAAAAAAAACCAACAAAAAACCATTGGGATTATAATGAGAAATAAGACAACCTGGGAAGTATCTGGATATCTAAGCAAAACCATTTGGCTTATGTCCTATAGGAAAGGCGTGCATATGAAAGGTAGCACACAGATCAAAAGCTGGCCCTACGTGGTGGCTCCAGAGGCTGAGGTAGAGGAGTATCACCATGAATTCAAGGTCAGCCTGAACTACATAGCAAGACCCTGTCTCAACAAAACCAAATCCAAACCTGCTATTTTTTTGTTGTTCTTTTCCGGCACTGGGAATCGAACCCACAACCTTGCCAGGCAGGCACTGTGCCGCTGAGCTAAATCCCCAGCCCCCAAGCCTGCTATTTTTGCAAATACTACAGATGGATTCTATTGGAGAAAAGCAGTGTTGGCTGATAACTCCTGCAAAGTCAGTGCTGTGGTAATGTAAGCAATGAGAGACGGGCCATCCCTCCTGATTTGTAGGCGGGACACAGGCCGCCTCTGGGAGGTAGTAAGGCAGGGGCTGCTGCCCCTGAAGCTGATTAGTCATACAGTCCGATTGGATGGAGACCTTCAGTGGTGGCTGTGCCTTTAATGTCCAAAACAGAAAAATGAGTGCTCTGCAGACAGCTGAGTCACTGGCCTGGCACCCAGCCATCGAGCAGAAGATCTAAGGATTCAGACAACAGCCAAGTGAAAACATGGAGACTCCCAAAGTAAATCCAGTTTACTTGAGCATGGTTGGAACTCATGCTGATCAAAGAAGGCCTCCACAGGAGTCCTGTGGAAGTATGGTAGCATGAAGGGAGGCACCCCTAGCTTCTAAGGGAGCTGTGGGAGGGTTTCCTGTAAGACACAACAGTGACTGGCTGGGTTCAGCTTCTCAGTCAAGGCGTGAAGACGGGGCTAGAGTACTCTTCTAGATTATAAGGCATTATTGAATTGCACACACATTGAGTTTTTTACATTTAGTTATTCTTTGGGTTCTAGGAGTCACCCAGTGTTTTGCACATACTACCCTCATGCTCTACCACTAGGTGACGTCCCCACACCCTAATTTTACATTTGAAAAATAAAGTTAACCGTAAGTAAAATAGGATTATGATTTAAGAGAGGGAAAATAAATTACAGCAAGTTATAGAGAGCCCTTCCCGATCCTCCTTGTGGCCCCGGAAGTTTATATTTGTAATCCCATGGAAAAGTTATTGGAATTCTAGTGAGCTAATTCCAGTCTTACCACCTCCAGTGCAACCCATGGTGAGAATAAAGATCCTAAGGCATATATGTAGTAGTGGGGAGCCAAGGGGCCCTAAGTCCAGCCGCTGTTAGATCCTCCACATTGGACCCCACCCACGTTGAAGAGAAAAAAACCCCAACAGACCAGTTTGTTCAAATAGAAAACCTTTATCCAGCCAAGAGACCGAAATAAATAATAAGGTCAGTTCTCAGGCTTACAGGAAATCCCGTAAGTCTACAGAACGCCACTCTAAGTCAGCAAAATGCCGGTGTTATCCTGTGCTTCCTGCCAGAGGCACCAGACCCCCGCAAACTTAAAATGGTCCGTCTCCCTCGGAGGGACCCCCCTCTCCCCTGCTTAAACTCCCTTATAAAGCATATCCTCTTCGTTTGTTGGGGGCCAATGGTCTTTTTGCCCTTGGCCTGGCCCCACCCAGTCAGAAATAAACATAATGCTGTTGTTTGCTTCAGCCCTGCCTGTTCTAGTGGTCTGGGGTTACTGCTTGGGGTTTAGCCCTACAGCCATGACGATGGCTGTGCGGAACAAAGGCCTCAACCAAGGCCAAACCTGAGTTTTACTAATTCGTGAAGAAAGGAGTGGCTTGAGGATGAGCGACTGAGAATCACAGGAAGTAGGTGAGTGCTGTGAGCCGGGCTAGGTAGGAGGCCTGAAATTATCTCTGCAATAGGCAGAGAAGGATATGCAGAAAGAGTAATCTGCACAGCACAACTGAGATATCTTAATGTTTTGGTGTTGGTGCTTCAGCTCTGATGTGTCAGGAAGTCATAGCCTCTATCTCGAGAATCAATCCTAGCCGACAGCATGGAGCTTTGGCTCTTCATCCCGCCTCATCTAGGGTCACATGTGGGAACAACGGGGGATCCAGGCAAACACTGCCTGCTGTCTTCAAAGACTACCTCCAGCACCTCGGCTGGACCAACGTGCATTGCTTAAAGCCAACCGAAGGGATGAGGAAAAGTCCCAGCCAGCTCTGTACATATCACTACACGGAAATAGGGTCAGGTTTGGCCAAAATGGAGACAACTGTCCCTCCTTCAAGGAGAGTTGCCCAGGTGGTCCTCCACAGCAACTTACAGAGTTTAGTGAAAACAGAAATAGCATCAACAGAAACAAACAGCCAGTTGTGTTTGCCTGTAATCCCAGTACTTGGGAGGCCGAGGCAGGAGGATGAGCACAAGTTCAAAATAGTTCAAGATCAGCCTGGGCCATACAGTGAGACCTTGTCTCAAAAAACTAAAAACACAAAATAACACAAGTAAACATAACTGAAGATTGAATCAGTAAAGACCTCTATATGAAGTACAATTTAAACTGGACAGTCCCAAATCAGTATAAGCTGATCATCTTTGGCTTGGTTGGATATACTAGGGGTGCTAACTTACTATACTATAAACAGTAATTGAAGGAAAATACAAGCATTTATCAGGCTTTTGAACAACTGTATTTCAAGATAAATAGCACAACTTGAAAAGGGAAATTCTTTACGAAGTATTCCAATAACTGAAAAAATTACGTTAAAAAAAATCACTATTTTGAAAACTAGATTCCAGTTTAGAGGAAATATCTATGAGGAACAGGTTAAATGACACCATGAAGAAAGAAGCAGATAAATCTACAATGTGGGATATGCTACAGGAAAACTACCTCATTTTCAATAAGTTAATGGTGCTGGGAAGGGAAGGCAGCATGAGCTTAATAGAGGTAGAAGAGACTCAGTATCAAAAGGCTGCATGTTGTCCTGATTTGGACTTGGATTTATACCAGTTAGCTGAGAAGCGAGCCTTGGGACAGTGTATGGGTTGTCCTTCCTCTGGTGCCATTCTGTGTAGATCTTGGTAATTTCCCCTTCAAACCATTCCATTTCCCCGTAAGTGGTCTCCCGGCCTCTACTCTCACTCATCCGCAATCCATTATTCAGGCTGTGGCCAGAGGAGCCTGGGCCATACAGTGATAATGCTTTCAGAAAGCATAATGATTATTCTACTGCCCTGCCTTCCCACCATCCACCTCTCAGTGAGGTTCTCACCCCACTGACAGTCACAGTGGAATTGCTAACCATACCTCCTACTCCACCCTTACCAGCAGGCATTTGCAATTCCTATTCCCACTAGAACTCAGAAAGACCTGGAAGATTCTAGAACAGTGATGGCAAACCATTTCAGAAACCGAGTGCCCAAACTGCAATCCAAAAGCCACTTATTTATCAAAAAGTGGGCTGTAATCCCAGCCCTTGGGAGGCTGAAGCGGGAGGATTGTTGCGAGTTCAAGGCCAGCCTGGGCTACAAAGTGATCTCAAGGCCAGTCTGAACTGCATAGTGAGACCCTGTCTCAAAAAGACAAAAAGACACCCCCCCCAAAAAAAATGCCAACACGGCAATGAAACCCAAATACTGGGGTTTTAATTTATTTTTGTTAAATATTTATTTATTTATTTATTATGTCTTTCTGAGACAGGGTCTCACTATGCAGTTCAGCCTGGCCTTAAGCTCACTTCGTGGACCAGGCTGGTCTCAGATTTACAACAATCCTCCTGCCTCAGCCTCCTGAGTGCTAGGATTACAGGAGGTCGCCACCATGCCTGGCCCTGAGGTTTTAGTTTAGAAAAAACAACTGTTATCTGGTGCTTGGCTGCTGGGATGCTGTGGCTTGCTTGAGGACAGAGAGGGCTCTGCATGCCCACTGTGGCACGCATATCACAGGCATGTCATCACTGCTCTAGAACATTCTTTGTGGAGTGCCAGTATTAACAGTCACTTCCTCATGTGCTCAAGTTCATTTGTTTGCCAATGACCAAATCAAAGGAGGCCACTTATGTTGATAAAAAGGAAAATGAAGTCATTCAAAGCTAACTCTGATGGAGGGGTCTATTTGCCACCCTCTCACCTTATACAGGTGGGCAAAGGTCTTAGAGTGAGGAGGAGGCTGAGGGGAGCACAGGGAAACACAGATCTCCACACCTGCTCCATCGTCTCCAGCACCTTCAGTTCATGTTCCCTTTCTTCTTGAAAGGAAACCTGGCTCCTGCCTACCAGGGCCAGCATCTGCGTGTTCTGTCACTGCTTGGGCTGAGGAGAGGAGAGAGTGTTGGTTATGTGCTTGGCAGGAGAAAGTCTGGAGAAGTTGCTTATTGCTGGAAGAAAAAAAAAAAATCTGACTTTGCTTTTTTTTGGTCCTTTTGAGACAGGGTCTCGCTATGCAGTTCAGGCTGGCCTTGAGCTCACTTTGTAGATCAGGCCATCCTCAAACTCACAACAATCCTCCTGCCTCAGCCTCCCGAGTGCTGGGATTACAGGCGTGCGCCACCACGCCCGGCTAAACTCTGACTTTTCAAGTTCCATTTTCAGACACGAGTTACCACCGCGCTGTACTCGAGTCATATTCACGTTCCCCAATATCTAACCCTGTGCTTGGCATTTAGAAGCCTTCGTAAATATTTATCATGAGTGGAAGAGAAGAAATGTAATATGTGAACCGTTAGGGAATCAAACATAAACCTTCAATAACAGGACAGACAGCAGTTTAGTGCATGATGATGCGGGGATGGGGAGTAGCTCAGTACTCCAACATGTGCTTCAAATTTGTGAAGCCCTGGGTTTGATCCTCAGCACTACCTATTCCACCCTTACCAGCAGGCATTTGCAATTCCACTGGAACATCAGAAAGACCTGGAAGATTCTAGAACAGTGATGGCGAACCTTTTTAGAGACTGAGTGCTTACCCTATAAAGTCCTAATTGCTTTACACAGATATTTCTCATTTACCCCTCACCATAAACCTATGAGGCAGGTGGGGGTATCCACGGCTCAGCAGGTCTTCTGAGGGCGACAGGATTGTCAATCACGCTTTGCTGTCGTCAGCTCGGAAGCTTCTTCTTTTTATGTGGCTGGCTCCTCTCCATAGGGCCAGACCTAATGTCCCTTCTCTGACTATGAAATTAATAGGCTCCCATTACCTCTATACTTGATTTTTTAAATTAGTTTTCTCGTTTACTGGCCTGTCTTACTGAAATGTGGGTTCCCTTGGCGCAGGCCTGGAGGAGAGTTTGGAGAACTGCACCTGAACCTCAGCAATGACCCAGTGACTCCTGTGGTCCAGGCTAGCGACATGCTGCCGCCCCCGAGTGGCCAGGCTGAGATGCCACCGCTCGCTTACAGGCAGCATCCGTCCGAACTGGCGACTGTGCTGGAGAGAATTGTGTCCAGCCCCGGGGAAGCGAGAGGCGTCCGCTTTCTAGTTTGTTCCATTGTTTCTTTTACAAAAGTACAAGGAACACTCGGTTTTAAAGTGTTTTGAATGCCGGGCGTGGTGGCGCACGCTTCCCTGTAATCCCAGCACTCGGGAGGCTGAGGCAAGAGAATCGTTGCGACTTCGAGACCAGCCTGGGCTACAAAGTGAGCTCAAGGCATGTCTAGACCTTGTCTCAAAAAGAGAGAAAAAAAAAAAAAGTGTTTTGAATCAAGGTCTTGGGAGAATCTGATGAAACAATGCCATCTTTCTCCAAATATTTCACACGATGAGAAGAATCCATTCCCCAAAGCCCACTTACAGCTCCACAGAAGGTAAAATCCTCAATTAAAAAAAAATTTATGTATATATTTATATATATATCCTCAATTGAGTTAAAATCCTCAATTTAAAAAATTTTATATATATTTATATATATAGTTAAAATCCTCAATTAAAAAATTTATATATATATATATTTATATATATCCAGAAGAGGACATTTTAAAAAAGGAAACATTTTTACTAGAGGATAATATGTACACATAGACGGGAAAGTGAGAAGATCACAAGTGTTCATCTCTCTGGATTTTCCCAAGGACAGCACACGGGTTCAGGTAAAAACCAGACCGTTGCCAGCCCCTAGAATCCACACTTCTGAAGCTACATCCCACCTAGAGTTAACACTATTCTGCTTCTAGCAGCACAGGTTCGTTTTGTGTGTTTCTTTGACCTTTTCTTCCTTCTCTTCCATCAGCCACCTTCCTACCTACCACACAGGGCTGCTGTGTATAGATATGAAAGCTTCCTGGAAACTCTGAAGGCCAGAGGAGCTTCAAGGGGTGTGCCTGGTGTCCTCCCTTGGATCCCCAGACCTGCTCTCTGACCCTCTCCTGCTCCTCTGCGCTGATGGAGGAGCTGACTGGTGTTCTTCCTCCTGTTTGAAGTTATAGTGATGGACACACATAACACACATTTTGCAGAACCATTTTGGGAGGGAACTGTTGGTATCAGCTCAGGCAACAAAATATGGGGCCTCATGTGTCTGTCTCCTGAGCCATAAAGCAAGACCCTGTCTTAAAAAAAAAAAAGAAAGAAATGAAAAAAACAACCACGGAAAAGTTACTATTAGCTCACCCCAGATGGGACTCGAACCCACAATCCCTGGCTTAGGAGGCCAGTGCCTTATCCATTAGGCCACTGGGGCTTGACGAAAACGCGGCTGGATCACATGCCTCTTAGACTGTGACGCCGTGGGCTGCGTAATGACGTCACATACGGAAGGCTCTAGACCTAAAACCCTCTCCGACTTTACACCGCCAGCTTTTCAGGGTGGAGATCCACAGGGGTCTGCTGGCCTTTCTACATCTAAAACAAGGGAAGAGGTTGCCATCCGGTGTGGGCCAATCATCGGGATTAAAACATTTCGACCACGAAGGGACTCGAACCCTCAATCTTCTGATCCGAAGTCAGACGCCTTATCCATTAGGCCACGCGGTCTCCTTAAGGATCTGTTTAGGAAGGATACATATTTGATGACGAGAAGGGCTAGCTTACTGGCGGCTCCGCAGTGCCGGTGACTTCCGGCAGCGACAGCGTCAGCTCCAGCCTGCGCAACCCAAGTCGACACTGCACAAGCAGGAGGGTGGAGGGCGACACCTGGATCGAACTCCACAACCCTGCCCCCATTTCTGCAAGTAGCTTGACCGCGTGGCCTAATGGATAAGGCGTCTGACTTCGGATCAGAAGATTGAGGGTTCGAGTCCCTTCGCGGTCAAATATATTCTTTACCCCTAGATGCGCCACCGCCCTACACGGTCGTGGCGCTTTCTCTTACCCGTATTGCATCGCCCTTTAACTAGGATCGCAGCACGTATCCCGCCCCAACGCGGAGGCTCTTCGCCTAGTCGTCCAGAAACGCAACGCAGCGCTCGCCCGACCCTTCGGTTGGTCCTGGCTCCAGGAGAGCAGCGACTGCGGGGAGGCTTTGGCCACGTGCCCTGGTGCGCGCTATCACCCGCCACTTGAAAGTAGCTTATTATCGCACCCCAGTGGCCTAGTGGGAAAGGCACTGGCCTCGTAAACAAGGCCGAAACTGGGGGCTGGGGATTTAGCTCAGTGGCAAAGCGCCTGCCTGGCAAGCACAAGGTCATGAGTTCGGTTCCCGGTACCGGAGGAAAAAAAAAAAAAAAAACAAGGCCCAACTCCCATGGTGCGCTGTCTCCCTTTTGCTTAAAAGAATGGGGGTTTTCTTTTTTTTTGGTCTTTTTGAGACAGGGTCTGGCTTTGAGCTCACTTTGTAGCCCAGGCTGGCCTCGAACTCGCAACGATCCTTCTGCCTCAGCCTCGCGAGGGCTGGGATTAGCGCAGAGGCAGTGTGCCACCACGCCCGGCTCCGAGTGTCTTTTATCCCTGGAACCAGGTCTCGGGCCCCGGGCCCGGGGGCTCCCTCGCCAACCGCAGCCCGCAGCTAGGGCGTCCTGGGAACTCTGTGCTCAAGAGATTCCACTCAAGTCGTGACCCTAGGAGCTGGGCAAAAATGGTGGGGGCCGGCACAGGCGAAAGCTGGTCGACCACACTTTGTCCTTTACGAGGGGTTTTCCCAGGCGAGATGCTACAAACCCCCGACCCCATTCCCAGAGAGCTCCCCTAACGGTATCCCCCATTGTGCATCGTGAGTGGAGCGGGAGCCCAGGTTCAACTCTAGAGCTCCAAGGTGAGGGAGGTAACCTAAAAAATGGACCCTGTACCCCAGGTGGGACTCGAACCCACAATCCCTGGCTTAGGAGGCCAGTGCCTTATCCATTAGGCCACTGGGGCCTGCGACAAAATAGCCTTACCTTTTTTCTTTTAATGGATGCTGAGGCCCAGTCTCAGACGCTCGGCCCGAAGCGTGCGTTCCTGGGCGTTGTGTCAGGCGCCACAGGGCTGAGCTGGCGGGCGAGGAACCGACCACGCGCCCCCGTCAGCGCCAGCTCCCGCCCGGCCCGCGCACCCTGGAGCCGCGGACCCCTGGAGGACGCCTGGACCCGCACCACAGACGCTGAGCACCGGGATTCGCAGGAGCTTTCTGCCCACCGTTCTGGGGCCTTCTGTCCACCTCCAAGAACCAAGGACACTCAAGAATTTTAGGAAAAAATAGTGCAGAAAGTGAAAGAGAACGGATAAATAGCAACCAAGAACACTGTAGCACAGAAAATCGTTCACATCATAAGAAAATGCACAAATCCAGCCATAATAATAACAAACACATACATTTCACTCTAATATTTCTTTCCTTTAAAATTTAGAGTTTGCAGGGTATGGCGACGCACACCTGTAATCCCAGCACTCCAGAGGCTGAGGCAGGAGGACTGCTGTAAGTCCCAGGTCAGCCTGGGCTAAAAAATGAGTTTCAGGCCAGCCTGAACTGCAAAGGGAAGCCCTCTACAAAAAAAAAAAAGATCAATGCTCCCATATCATAGGCATGTAATACTTATTATGTGTTCTTTTTCGTATTTTATAAAAATAAACACATTTTTAAAAAGGATTAGACGTTTAAACTACGTTATTAAACTCCGCATACATCTGAAAGATGTAAAAACATAAGCCACAGCCAAGGACATCGTTCAGTTTCCGCTGTGCCTGATTTGAGACCTCGCAGGGTAAAGGGGACGCAGGGACATTCTTCTTTGCTTCTGTCTGCACAAGTGGTCTTCCCGCCCCCCATGGCAGCAAGAACGGAGGATGAAGCTCGCGTGGATGTAGGATGTAGCTCCGGCCTCTTGCCTTTCCGATGGCCTCCTTTAAGTTAGTGGCTATCGGAACGCAACACGCAGGCAGTAAGTGCAGGTCTCAAGGTGGCAGCGATGAGCTTGTCTACGTGTACCAGCGCGGACACTGCCACTTCCCTCAAACGCAGAGCATCGCGCTGCGGAGGCTCCGACCTCGCCGAGTCGCTGGCCACCTCTGCATGCAGACCAGTCGCTTCCGGACTTCCATCACCGGAAGTGCTTTGTCTGATTCTAACGAAGTGGAATCATGATCTTTTGTAGAGTCTGCCTTCTTTCACTCAGCATCGTGTCTTTGAGATCCCCCGTGTTCATTCTTTTGCCCTTTTTATTTTGTTTTTCTTTTTGGTATCGGGAATCGAACTCTGGACCTTGCGTTTGCCAAGCAGGTACTTATGCCACTGAGCTAAATCCCTGGCCCTCTTTTGCCTTTTTTATAGGGTCGGCTCCCGACCCGGCCCTTTCTTTTCTCTTTATCTCCCTGTGTACCTGGGTGCTTTCCCAGTGCCTTCATTTCCCACCAGTACCTTCCAAGAGGCTCCCAGGTCAGCCTTGTGCTCCAGGGCCAATCCCCAGGCACTGTTCCTCTGCTTTCCCTCACGCTGCCTGCTCCATGCTCCTAACCTTTCCCAAGACTAGTCCTGGCTGGTGTCTTGGTGGTAGGTGGATCTCCCAGCGTAGAGCTCCAGGTTGCTTCTCTTTCCAGGGCTCTTTTCCGTTCTGGGCCTGAAGGGGGAAATGAGAATTTTAAATAAAAGTCTGCCCAGGATGCCTGCCAAAAGCAAGTGGACGTGTCCTGCAGGCAAAACATTTCTTCCTTTGTGTAACCCTGTCTCTATTGCCTTTGTATAACTGATGGCCTTGCAATATAACTTGGGATGTTCAAGCTCCTTCAGCAACCTGATGTCACCCAACCCTCCAATCATATCCACTAAATCTGCCTATGTATCTCCCTGCTCACTTTCCCTTTAAAAGCCCAGAAACCCAACAGGTCAGGGGGTTCTGACTCTTTGGGAGATGTTGGGAGCTGCTGGAGTCTGTTATTGGTCAGATGTGTGAGGGTAGGACAGAGCCAGAGTGCCTCAAGCAGTCAAGCTACCTCATTATTGAAAAAGGCATCCTACCTGGACAATTACAGTCATTAGTTGCTAGGCAACATTACCTTTCCTGATACTAACTTTGCAAGAGTATAAAAT
This sequence comes from Chinchilla lanigera, assembly GCF_000276665.1. NCBI lineage: Eukaryota > Metazoa > Chordata > Mammalia > Rodentia > Chinchillidae > Chinchilla > Chinchilla lanigera. Next base: position 1,882,217 of record NW_004955553.1, on the reverse strand, counting down.
AAACGCCCCTCCTTTGGAAGTCAGTCCCCTTCCCATCAGGTAAGAGGTAACTTCACTCAACCCAGCTCTTTTCTCTTGTCTTTATTTTTCTCATACCCACTGCCATTTCTCTCCAGGATATAGTGAGAGACCAACGAGGTTCCCTACAGGGAGAGATCCTAGTCAGAAGCCACTGGTGTAACAAACTGCTTCCTAACCTTCTTGGCGTTGCTTCTTCCCATATTTGGTCTGTTTTCTGTAACAGGTCTAGCACTTCTCTCCAGGCCGGCACAGTAAACTCCTGCAGACAGCCAGCCCCAAGCCTGCCACTCCTTGGTGACTTTGCCCAGCATCCTCCAGTCACACACAGGCAAACTGTCCTACCCTCTAATCCTTCAGTAGCTTGAATTTTCTCCCATTTCCGGTTGCCACTGTCCCTGTTCCAGGATTGGTCCCTTCCTGCTCATGCAGGTCAGTCGGCCAACCCTTATCCTCTTCCCTGTGGTCTTTCCTCATCCTGTCATGAGGTCAGTCATCTCCTGACAGCCTCTGTGAGAGCAAAATCTTAATGTCTTGGTGTGGTGGCACACCTCTATAATCCCAGCACTTGGGAGGCTGAGGCAGGAGGATCCCTGTGAGTTCAAGGCCAGCCTGAACTATATGGCTAAACCTTTCCTCACTCCCCACCTCAAATGTCTTGGCTCTTGCATTTAAATCTGGCTCCTCCAGAGATGGAGTGGCCTAGTACCAGCCACAGGAAAGCCTAGGAGTTGTCCCAACTGTCCCAGCCTTGCCCTTGGCCCCTCTGGTGGCTCCAAGTGACACATCTTTGTCTCACTAGGCTGGCCATTTCCTCCTCTACCTGGGACCCATTTGAAGAACCTCAAGTACATCTCCGACCCTCCATCCGGAGCTAGCCATTCCTTTGCCTCGCAGTCTTATATCACTTACTACACTTTAGGTCATGGTCCTTTAACAGGAATCTTGTTTTTCTTCTCAGCTTTTATCATCATCTGATGGAATGTCAGTTCTCCGCCAGAATGGGCTTGGTCTAGCTCAGTAGTGGATTCCTCACTTCATTACCCAGTGAGTGTGCCTGAATTACTGAATGAACCAATGCATGCTGCATGCCCTGCCTCTGAGCTGCAGCCTTCTCCTAGACTGAGCCCTTGGAGACCAGGAGCCTGTATTCCACACCTTCTGTTTTGCCAAAGTCACTCATAAATGTCTTTCTCTCCTTTTCTGGACTCCATTGTACATACTACTACAGGGTAGATACAACTATATTTCATTATCTGGCATTTGGACACCACCATGCAGTAATTATCAAATGAAAGAAACAGATAAAAATAATGTAGAACATTCTAAGAAGTTCATATATACTCGTAATTTACTAATGTTATGTCAGCCTGGGTACTTGTCCCCTCACCCAGAGGATTACAAAATTGCTTCCTGAGCTGGACATGCAGGTGCATGTCTGGAACCCCAGCACTCTGGGAGGTTGAAACAGGATTATAAGTTTGAGCCCAGCTTGGGCAAATCAGTGACTTGAGACCGTGATAGTTCGCTGCTGTCAGTTTGAGTAAGAAATGCCCTTACTGAACACAGAAGAACCACTCTGGGTGAATGGCACCATCCAATAGGCTTAGAGCCTGCAGAAAATGAAAAGAGGAATGAAGAAGGAAGGCTCGTTTCTGTTTCCTTGGAGGAGCTCCAGTCTTCACCTTCACCTTAGATGTCATCTCCTGGCTTCCAGTGCAGACTTCTCAGCCTTCCAGTGCAGACCCTTTGGCCTCCTGATTCAGACTCACATGGGCCACTGCAGTGAGCTCCAGGCCTTTGGCCTTTGACTGGATTCTTAGGCTCTTCCATACCTGACTCTGCAGGCGGCCATTGTAAGCCTACCTTGCAGATCCTTACATATTTATACTATGTATACTGTACATTAGCACTGATACAGAGACCCTGTCTCCAAAAAACGGGGAGGGGCTGGGGATGTAGTGCATCGTAAAGGAATCCTGGGTTCAATCCTCAGTATCAAGAAACAAAACCACCACAAAACCCTCTATCAGTTCACTCTTCCTACCTTTAAGGCCCACTGCCCAGTGCACTCCTCACACACTTCTTCCCACTCAAATCCTCAACAGCTCCCCGTTATCTACATTTTGTGAAATCTAAACCCCATACTTCCTAAGGCCTGTCTACTTCCCACAAGCCTCCTGCCATTCAGTGCCATTGACTTTATCACCTCCCATGGCCCAGCCTCTACATTCACTGATTAAAATCTCTTACCTTAATAAAAGAAGAAACCCCATACCTTTTCCAAGGTTTATGGTTTGTATCTAGATGTCCCCACAAAGCCTCATGTAGTCACAGGTGGGGCTTTTCAGAGGTGGCTGGATCTAGGGTGTGTGATGCTGGGATGAAGGGTGCGATTATTAAATTAGTCCACTGATTGGCTGAGCACAGTTCTGGCTGTGGATAATGGAAGGTCCTCCCTGGGTGTGGGTGGCACCATCCAAAAGGTGGGTGGTTTGGAAGAGATGAAAGGGAGAGGCGGGCTGCTGCTTTGCTACTTCACTGCTTTGCAGCCTTCTGCCTGCCATGGGCTGTTTCTCCTCTGTGATGCCCCTCTGCCATGCCTCCCCGCGTTGGAGCCAGTCAACTATGGACTGAAACTTCTGCAAACTGTGAGTCACAATAAATCTCTCCTTCTTTGACTCTGGGTGTTGGGTATTTTGTCTCAGTAATGAGAAAAGTAACTAAGACAAAGGCCCAGCTCAAATGCATGTTTACCTGTCTCAGCTCACCCACCTGCCTGTGTGCATCTGAGTGCAGACCCAGGTCCCCCTGTCCTCTGCCTACTGTGACACAGTGAGCACTGGGGCAGTAGTTGTGAGGCAGATTTCCACTGAGAAAAGACAGCAGCTTTGTTCTGAGGCATTCTGAATGAAAAGCAAGAGTCCATTTGCTTAGAAGTTTATTGCAGGTAACAAGACCTTCAGTGGTAACTTGGATTGGACAATATGATGATCATCTATGAAGACCTGCAACCCTCATTCCAAATGAACATTTCTGTGAGGGTTCCAATGTTACAGACAAGGATAAACAGCAAAAATAGAAATGAAAAAGAGATCTCCTCATGGTGCTGTTTCTGCTTCAGCTGTCCCTGAGGTTCTTGCTGGCTGCAGGAGGTGATTTCAGTCCATATCCACCCTCCTGCTTGTTTTTATGGCAGAATTTATTTTCTTCTGCCTCAGCCTTTCCCGATTCATGTTTTCTATCCTGAAAGCAGAAAGGCTGCGATGAGACCCAGATCCAAATGAGTGTGTTTCAAAGTGGTGAGAGCAGGAAGCAGCGCGGGAAACTGACAGCCCAGACAGCAGGTGCCAGATGAGCTCCTCTGTCGGAGTAGGGTGCCTGCTTTCCCGCAGCTCTCCTGCCTGCCTTTGGGGCGCTCTTGGGCTCTCTCCCGCCTCCTTTCTCACCTGTGCGGATCACCGCTGCCTGGATTGGTTTCCGGCAGCCCAGGGCATTTTCTCCTACCTGATTCTCTCTCTCTTTTTTTTTTTTTGGTTTTGGTTTTTTTCTCCGGTACCGGGAACTGAACTCGCGACCTTGCGCTTGCCAGGCAGGCGCTTTTGCCGCTGAGCTAAATCCCCAGCCCCTCCTACCTGATTCTCTTTAGCCGAGCATCTTCTTTGGTTGGCTCCTTGGGCAGCTGACTGGCCTCGGCGATTATGTCCCGGATTTTCTGTAGGCAATCTGCCAGATTCCGGAACTGATAGCGGCTGCTTTCAGAAGTAAGAATCAACTCTCCTGACTTGTTGATCTTATTCTTATGCTGCAGAGAACAAAGGAAAAACTAGGATCCCACAAATAAAGGTTTAAAAGCCCCAGAGGGATTTGTAGGGAAAGAAAGGAGGCGGGTGGTTACCGTGAGGGCAATCTTCTGCCGCACGGGCTCTGCAATCCAGTCCGCGGTTGCCAAATGGAACCTGACTTCAGCCTTCGAATTTACTGAATGGAGGAAGAAAGCACAGGTCACTGAGGCTCTCAGCAAGCTGCCGCACCCAGGGGGCCAGTGACCGCCCTGAAACACAGGGAGGCCAGATACCTCGCCACGGGTGTTCCAACCATAGAGCTGCAAAGACAATGAGACTCTATGGGACAAGGAGAGATTGCGGGTAACCAAATGTCCAGTGCTTCCCTTACAGCTTTACTAAGTTCTAAGAAGAATATGGGGAATGAGTTTGATGAGAATGAAGGAAATCTGTTCCTGGAGCGGGATACTGGCTCACACTGTGAATTCTCTTTGTTTAGCCTCACAAGCCAGTTCTAACCTTAGTAACCCACAGCCGAGAGCCTGACAATCAGACCACATTAGGGAGGATAAAGAGGGTTATTATAAGCTGCGGGTATTTAATCTGCTGCTGAAAAACCCCTTTATTCTCCCAGCTAAGTTTTCTTTTTTTTTCTTTTTGCCCAGCTAAGTTTTAAAGCAAAAGAAAATAGCAAGGTACCTTTGTTAACATTCTGCCCCCCAGGACCACTACTCCGACAATAAGAAATTGTCAAGCGATCTGTAAAACAGAAGAACACACAGACACACACAAATGATTACGCTACAGCCACATGTGCAAACTCCTAAATCACCACCACCATCACTATCCCTGTTACACATCTCTTTCAATCACACACACACACACACACACACACACGTGCACACAATGCAACATTCAGAGCTGTAACCCTGGAGATTATTTACAGATGTCAAAAGTGAAGTCAGAGCAAAGGGACTTTCCCAAAGGGACTTTCTCCCTGACAGCAGAGGAAGCAAAATCATGACACGGTTGTTTGTTTCTAGCCTTGCACATTCTTTCTGCCCAAGCTTTGTGCAGTTTGTTATAAAGCAAGGACTCTGCTAAAAGCTCAAGCTAAGCGACAAACTCTGCTTAATGTACTTCACAGTGTGGTAGATGAGGAACTCCCATGGACTGGAAGCTCCAGCAGGGCAGGACTGTGTCTGATTCATTGCTGCGGGGGAGCTACTCAAGGCCGCTACTCACTCAGTTTCTGCATATGTCCTCAGCAAGGCTGGCAGAAATATTCTCTGCTTCCAGTTCGGAGGTGATATGGAGCTTGCCGCCTCCTCCTCCACACTCAACTTTGGGGCAGACCAGCAACCTACAGAACTACTTTACTTCAGCACAACGTCAGCTCTGTAGCCACAGGGCGTCCTCTCCATTGCAGGCTCTCTCCTTTTTTAAAATCTGTTTTATTATTATTATTATTATTATTATTATTATTATTATTATTATTATTTGCAGTACTTGGGGTTGAACCCAGGGGGTTCACACTGAGTTACAACCCCAGTACATTTTAAATTTTTAATTTTGAGACAGTGTTTCCCTAAGCTATCAAGCTAGGCTCAGACTTATGATCCTCTGGTCTCAGGCTCCCAAGTGTTGGGATTACAGATGTGTACCACTGCACCTGGCTATCTCTGGCCCCTCTGCTTCTCTGTCATGCTGAGCATTGGATATGGGCAGCGGAAGCCTTTAGCTATTTTCCCTTTCACAGTCCATGAGATTTATAAACTCTCTGAGTCTAAAAAGGGCTCACTGTTTCTTTCCGGGCCATACCTGTTAGACCTTATGATGCTTGACAGGTACAGAATTCTAAAGTTATACAAATGGTTCACATGGAGAAGTGTCCCACTCATGTTCCCAGCCACCAAGTTTGTCTTTTCCCCAAGGCAGTCATTATCCAGGTTTTTATACATCTTTTCAAATATAGATACAGATATACATATATTGACATAGATATACAGATAGATTTCCGATACACGAAGGACACACAAATAGTGGTTGATATACTCTTCTGTACACCTCTTTTTTCCCATAACAATATATCTATTGTAAAGACTGTTACAAACATGTCCGCTCTCCATTTGTGTGGCACATTTTGTAATATTCTGTGAGTACTGCGCTTTTATTTAGTATTCTAAACAATGCTGCAACAACTGCACTTTTGCACATCCAGAGATGGTTTCTTTATTTTAATTGGTCTGAAGAAATATGGAAGGAATATTTGAGGGGCAGAGGAGAAGACTGGTTTTCTTTTTTTCTTTTGGGTGGTGGTGCTGGGGACAGAACCCAGGGTCCCATGCCTCTAGGCAAGTGCTCCATCACTGAGCTACACCCCCAGCCAGAAATAACTGATTTTTAATAAAATAAAATCACTTACCTATAGGGATGTCATTGCTGGCCTGTTTTGCACCATCCTGTAATGTAATGCACACAGCATCAAATAAAGTATTAGCTGCTGGGTGACTCCTAACTGGTCCAGAGCAACAAAAGATAAATGGTGCAAAACCACAATGCGAACATAATACATTTCTGCTTTCAGGTCCCTAGCAAAATCATCATCACATCAGCATGACAAAAGAACATGCCCAGTCAGGCGTGGTGGTGCACACCTGTAATCCTAGCACTCAGGAAGTTGAGGCAGGAGGATCATTGCAAGTTCAAGGCCAGCATGGACTACAAAGTGAGCTCAGGGCCAGCCTGAACTGCATACCGAGACCCTGTCTCAAAAAGACAAAAACAAACAAAAAAAACCCAAACATGCCCAGTCTCCAGAGACACTGTCACAGAAACTCTCCTCTGGGACAACAGAACCAGTGTCTCCAGTTGTCCCCCGCCCCCCCCCCAGCCTTGGCTAACGTTGGGTACCATCAGAGGCTTGGATCCCTGAGAGGATCAGGGGAGCCACAGCACAAGGGGTTTGGGAGACTCCAAAAGCAATACCTTCTGCCAACCTGCAGCAGTGAGTCTGCTTGCTGGGCCACTGCATTCTTGCAGGGCCGCAGGAAGCTCACATGTGGACAGCCTGCCTTGAACAAGCCTGGGACATCTGCTCCAAGGGTTTGTGTCTCACTAAGCTAGTCACTCTAGGCCTTTTGACCTCTGTGTCTCTCCCAGAGCACAGGGATCTGCACCAATGCTCTTTAGCCTTAAACCCTCAGGTCCACAAACCCAGCAAACACTGACCCCTCCAGGATTTTCAGGGCCTCTATGCTCAAAGCACCTATGTCTGTACCTTCTCTGGCTATCTTCATCCTGTTTATCACAGAAATTTTTTTTTTTTTTTGCTCTTTTTGAGACAGAGTCTTGCTATGCAGTTCAGGCTGGCCTTGAGCTCACTTTGTAGCCCAGGCTGGTCTCGAACTCGCAACGATCCTCCTGCCTCAGCCTCCCGAGTGCTGTGATTATAGGTGTGTGCCACCATGCCTGGCTATCACAGGATTATTTTGAGGTGGAATCCTCACCCTGTGCATCTCTCTGCAGCTCTGAGGCCCACAGGCCACGCCCTCTTTCCTGAAGCTTGCTCTTCCCCTTCCTCCTGAGTGGCCCTCTCCAGATTTTCCTCTTGCCTCCCTAGGCCTCTTTCTCACTTCCTTTTGCCAGTTCTCTGAAACTTTTATTTTTACTTATATTTTCTGGTGCTAGGGATTGAACACAGGGCCTCATGGATGCTAAGGACACGCACAAACACTGAGCTACATCTCCAGCCCTCTCTGCAACCTTTAAACACTGATGGGCTCCTGAACTCCTTCCTCTTCTCTCTTTCCTCTTTCCCTAGAACGCTGTCTGTGCTGATGACTCCTTACCCTCTGGCTCAAGCTCAAACTTCTTTCCTCAACTCGTCCCATATACCCACAGTTGCTACCTGATGTCACTCTTCAGAGGTGTAATGAATGCCTTGAACTTCAGGTTCCTCAAAGGGAATCCCCTTACTAGCAATCTGAAGTAGGCCCACGTATTCACTAGCACAGTATCCTGGTCAATTCATCACATGAAAACCAAGAACCTGAATAGGAGCTTTAAAAATCAGGGATTTGAAAGTTAAGCTATTTGTCTAGCTTCCTCATGCTCAGAACAACTGCCACCTCCAGCTGTGGTGCCAAGGAAGTTTCAACAGAACCAGACTTTCAGTATTTTTCTGGGTCCACTGATGGACGAAAGCCTGGCTTAATCTCAGGTAGGGCAGAAGAAATAAATGTAGGTAAAAAAGGAGCTGGGGAAACTCAATTTTTTGTCTCCCTTATTACCTTAAAACTCTGGGCCAGATCCCTCCTGGGATCTGCACACAGCCATGCTAATCACTTAAGGAGTATCTGTATGGCAAGGTTTATTAGTTCTAAATTTACCTAGTCTATGCCATGCCCCTTCAAGACTAAGCACACCAAGAGAAGAGTGACTACAGTAATCTTCAGTTTGTAGGGAACACTCAATTGCCATCTTTCCATGTCCAGTTCCAGGGTTTCTGCAGGGATGCTTAGAAGTTTCCAAATCTATAATTACCTTGAATTTCAAGAAAAGCAGAGCTTTGCAGACCATATCATAGTGAGATCACCTCCCAAGCAGGAGCAATTTCCTATGTACAAGGATTCCTCCACTTATAAAACCACAGCTAAGATAGTGACTGACCAGACCTTTAGTTAATCCATAAAAGCTGGCCTGTGCTTTTGTACGTGAGCCAGTCTGTCCCACTGCATCTGGGTGTGCTCCCTCCCATTACTCAAACTGGAGTCCTTTTCCTGTTCTCCCTTTCTTTTTAACTCTGCCTCATCAATCTGCCTATGCCACAGTTGCAAGTCCTGAAATCCTTTCTTGCCCTAAGTCAAGAAACTACTCAGTGGACCAAGTCGAGGTCCCCATCTCCTCTTTGAAACTTAGTGACTTAGCAAGACCTTATCTCAAAAGAAAAACATTTAAAAGGGCTGATATTGCTGGGCTTGGTGGCACACGCCTGTAATCCCAGCACTCAGGAGGCTGAGGCAGGAGGATCATTGTGAGTTTGAGGCCAGCCTGGGCTACAAAGTGAATCCAAGGCCAGCCTGAACTGCATAGTGAGACGCTGTCTCAGAAAGACAAAATATATAAATAAATAGATAAAAGGGCTGGTATGTAGTTCAGTGCAAAGGCACTGGGTTCAAACCCCTATATGGGAAAAAACAAAGAAATCCTCTTTGGGGAACTCCTTGGACTTAGCTGGTGACAAATACATATAGTCTTTTCCTAGCTTTTGTCCTACCCCTCTGATAAGCTTGTGTGCATCTGGGAAAGGACAGACTATTTGCCTTCGTTTTTCTACTTTTACGAAATTTCCCTGCACTCAGGCAAATGAACCCAGAGAGTAGGGGCCTGGTTTGAAGCCTCTGGCAGTGTCCCCAGTAAAAATATGACTTCTCAGTACTTGGTGTTTTTCCTCTTTGTTAAGTGAAAGCCCCTCCCACTAGAGTGTAAGCTCCAGGAAGCAAGGACCCCATCTGTTTTGCCATTATGGCTGTGGTATCTGCTATGCTTTAAAGCGCCTGAGAGTAGGTACACAATAACCTTTTGCTTAATGAATGAACACCACTCTCTCATTTTAATTAATGGCAATTCAATCCTTCCATTGTTCAGGAGCCCAGACTTTGCTTTTCTCTTACTCTTTTTTCATATCCAACCGTTAGCAAATCCTCCTGTAGGTTTTTCCTCAAAATATGTCTGAGACCAGACCATTTGTCAAGAACCACCCTATTTATCCTCTCTTTCCTGTATTACTGCAGTCTCCTAACTTGCTGGTCTGCACTGTTAGTCCTCCAGGCTCTGTAAGAGTGATCCTGCCAGGTGTTGTGGTTCGTATCTGTAATCTCAGCACTCTGAAGGCTGAGACAGGAGGATTACCATGAACTCAAGGCCAGCCTGGGCTACATAGTGAGTTTGAGGCCAACCTGAACTACATAAGTGAGACCCTGTCACAAACAGAGATACACACACACACACACACACACACACACACACACACACAGAATAATCCTTGTAAAAGTAGATTGCATGATTCTATTTTCTTTCTCAAATCTTCCAATAGGTCCCCATTGCAGTCGGAGGAAAAGTTAGAGGCTACTAAGCCTCTCCGTGAACACTCGTTCCTCCATCTACCTCTCTTCAGGTTCACCTCCTCTGATAGCCCGGCTCAGCCACACTAGTCCAGCATGTTACTGTCCTAAGGAGGGTGCACTTGGTGTCCTCTCTGCCTGGATGTCTGTCTCCTTAGAGTCCTCATGGCTCACTGTTTTGCTCCTTCCAGGTCTGTACTGGGATGTCACCTCTTCACTGAGGCCTTCCCAGACCACTCTACATTGCAACTCTGCACTCTGCTCCTAGCACTCCTTCCTCCTGGACTTTCCTTTCTCCAAAATACTACCTTACAAAAAAAAACAAAACAAAACAACAACAAAAAAAACTACCTTACACATTCTATATTACTTATTGTCGCCTGTCTCCTTCCAGCAGCTCCACAGCTTTAGTTTTGCTTTGGATACTCTATACAGTAGTCTAGAATGACAAACACAAACTCACTCCCAAAAGAAATTTGTCAGATGGGTGGGGTGGCCCAGGCTGTAATCCCAGCACCTGGGGGAGAGTTTGATGCAGAAAGGATCATGGGTTCTAAGCCAGCCTCGGTTACACAGAGAGGACCTTTTTTTTTCTTTTTTTTTCCCCCGTTTTTCTGCGACAAGGTCTCACTATGTAGCCAAGGCTGGCCTCGAACTCATGGCAACCTTTCTGCCTCAGCCTCCCCTGCTGGGATTACAGCTGTGCAGCACCACGCAGGGCAAGAGAACTTTTAAAAACAAAACATTATTTAAAAAAAAAAAACAACTTGTCGAATGAATGAATGAACACTGTATTCTCCTCCAGTTCTAAAGGTGCAAGGTCAATAGAACTGGGGGGGTTCTAGCCCTCTCGTTGTAGTCTGAGGCAGCGCCTGCTCCCAGTGAGCTAAGTAACTGTATCTTGAAGTAATGAACAAGAAGCCTTGTTTCTTTTTAGCTCAGCGGCACAGCGCCTGCCTGGCAAGCGCAAAGGCGTGAGTTCGATTCCCGGAACCGGAAAAAAAACCAAACAAACAAACAAAAAAGAACGTTCCAAATGCCAGGGTCTGGCCTCTACTGTCCACTTTGCAGGACCAGACCATGTTTTCCCTAGGGACGAGCATCTGCGAGGTGAGGACCAGGAAACATACGCGGAAAAGCCGCTAATATTGAAAGACGCCTATCTACCTGGTCCACCCAACGCCCGCACACGAAAAGCCACAGAGACTGTCCACATGCCTTCAATCCCAGCACTCTCCAGCGACTGCTGCCGGCGGCAGCCCTCCACGTTGCTCCACGCCCGGCCAATGGGGCCCTGGCTTCCTGACGTCACCCAGCAACGGGAGGAAACGCCCCTTCCGTCCTGCTTTTCTTGGCTCACCGGGATTTTCCAGGCGGTGTCCGAGCCCCTGGACTCGGGGTAGAGCTTGTCCAGACTGTAGATGCTGTGGAACTCGGTCCCATCTGCTTGCTTGTACAGAGCCCGGTGAGAGCAGGGTGCGGGCAGCGAAAACACCTGGGTTCCGACTCTCCTCAAGGTCCAGCGGAGGCACCAAGTGGCTGCCATGTTGGGTTTTGAGGCGGCTTCCTGTGTGCTCTTGTTCGCCCTGTCCGCAAGGTCACATCGCTCTCTGTTACTTGGTTCCGCGCGGCTTTTAGGTTCCACCTCCCGGAGCAGGTGAACAAGGCTCTTCCCTGTGGTGCTTCCGGGTTGACTGTCTCTGGGAGGCCAAGCTGGGAACCTCCAGTAAAAGGAAGCCGTGTGGCTTCAAGGCATCACTTCTCTTCCTTTCTGTCGGTTTCCTCCTGCCTGGATCTCTCAACACCCAAATCAAACACACCACTGAGGTCTTCTCTACCCAGCTTTGGTTACTTCCCACCCTCCTGCTCTGCATCCCTCGTCTTCCTTTTAATGTTTTGCTATCTTTATTTTTAAATTCATAATTTTTTTTTTTTTTAATCATTTTGAGACAGGGTTTCGCTATGCAGTTCAGGCTGGCCTTGAGCTCACTTTGTAGCCCAGGCTGGTCTCGAACTCACAATGATCTAACTGCCTCAGCCTCCCAAGTGCTGGGATTACAGGCCTGTGCCACCACGCCTGGCCACAATTTAAAAAAAAAACAACAACAACAAAAAAACAGAGCCTTGTTATGTTAAGGTAAGCCATGAATTCACTGTAACCCTGGCTAGCCTTGAACTTGCAGAGATCCTCCTGCCTCAGCCTCCCACGTGCTGTGATTACAAGGCATGTGTCACCATGCCTGCCCCGTGAATCTGATTTTTCTAATTTCATTGCCTGTCTTCCAGCTGGAATGTAAGTGTTGTAGGCAGCTAAATTAGATAGAAATATTATAGGCAGTCAGATAGGGCTAGGTCCTTGAAAGAGCCAGTTCAGAAGATGAGATGCCTTGCAAATGTGGGAGAGACACCTCCACTGTGGGCCAGACCTCAAGACAAAAGATAAAACAAATGCATCTACATACTTCCCTAAGGATAAATATCAGGGATTGATAGTCTAAATAGGTATCTATCACCCTGGGAAGCCAGGAAGAGTCACAAACTCAACCCCCTACAGGAAAGTCCCTGTTCTGTATTTATGCCTGCTTGCTAAATGGCTTGCTTCAGCATGTGATGCTGATTTAATAAAATTTACTTGAGCAATTATACTTGTGATCTTACTGGTTGATCATAGTTTTGTCCCACCTCATGCCCACCTTTCGATTTCCCGTTTCCCACCTTGGACCCACCTTGAGTCATGGATTTGCTCATAAAAATTTCTAGAAAAGGCAGGTTCCTTGGCAACCCATTTGAGACCCCCTTCTTCTGTCGAGCAGAGGCTTTCTTACCCCTAGTAAATATATTCTGCTCTTAACCTCCATTGTTCCTAAGATTCATTCTTCGGATTTAGAGAACAGGAACTCGTTCCAGATATTGTTCAGGTTGGGAGTTTCTTTCCCCTATATTATAAGCTCCAGAAAAGCACTGGCACTTGCTGTATGCCGAGCATCCAGGGTGCGGGATATCATGGGCGCTCCACCAGTACTGATCAAATGAATTCTGTGGGAATGTGTTTTGGTTTTTGGTTTTTTTCCGGTACCGGGAATTGAACTCACGACGTCACGCTTGCCAGGCAGGCGCTGTGCCGCTGAGCTAAATCCCCAGCCCCAAACTTTCACTTGGGAATGTGTTTTTGAAAGTTGAGTGCAGGTAGAGAGGTGGACAGGGCAGGTAGGGCTTCAGGTCTTCTCACAAGATGGCCTATACACACCCCTAACTCCAGCAGAAGTGTACCCATTGCAGGAGGCGAGGCAGCTCACAGAAGGAAATGTTTCAAACCTGGTCCCCCGACCCCTCTCCAGCTTACAGAGAAAACAGGACTCAATAAAGGTTAGTAATCATTAGTAGTGCTTGTGGTTTCTTAATGAAGAGTTTTATTTTTAGGAGAAGGCACAATTACCTAGAAAAATATGCCCCTGGGATATTTTAAACATCCCCTGGGGATCCTAGCTGATGAAATAGGAAATTGTCATTGAGTCAAGCTTTCCCATCTCAGCATCACTGAGAGAATAAACCATTTTATTCTCTTCGTAAACTCGAACTAGGAAGGGCTGACAATTGACATACTCCTTGTGGGCTGTAGGCTGAAAGGAGAGTCCCCTGGGTACCTCCCTGACTGACTTAGTCCCAAGATCCCAGAGGGAACAGAGACATCTCCATGGTGACTGGAATAAGCTGCTCAGAGAAGCAAAACCAGGCACTCGCTCAGGTCTAGGGCTGAGAATTGTGAGTAATAAGTCAGAGCTTTTCCATGCCATCTTTGCTCTAAGGCTGGGCTCCAGCCTGCGCCTGACCAAGAGCCACAGGAATAGGAAGCTGCAGGTTTCCACGGCCCCAAATAAACACAGCCTGCTTAGGCCATCTGGTGGCCTGGATTCTGGGCGAGATGAGGGTACAGGAAAGAATGAGACGAGCTGCCCTAGGGTGGAGACAAGAGCAGCTGGCACGCTCCTCTTACCTGCCGATGCCAGGAACCATCCAGAATCCGCCTTCTGGGAGAGAGGCCACCCGTTCCTTCAGAAAAGCAGGCGCTGAAGTGGAGGCCGGTGTTCTCCTTTCCCTCTTGGTCCTCCATAGGTTGAGCTGGAAGAGAACATTCACGGGAGAGGGAGGAAGGCGGGAAAGAAAGGATAAAGAATCAGAATCACTAAGATATTCCTGGCAGCTGAGGAGCTTGCACACAGCAAGCCCTCTCTCTGGCCTGTGTGTTGGGGTGTACCTTGTTGGGGGTGGAATTTCCCTTTCTTCCCTCAAGTGCCCTAGATCAGAGGACTTTCACAACTCAACATTCTGCAGACATGGGGACAGGTAGTAAGGCACGGTGGAATCAGTCAGACCTGAGTTTGAATATTTCTTTTTTTTTTTTTTTTTTGTGGTACCAGGAATCGAACTCATGACATTGTGCATGCCAGGCAGGTGCTGTGGGGCTGAGCTATATCCCAAGTTCTACTGAATATTTCTATGTGATCTGGAATTACAACTCTAAGTCTCCATATCCTGGTCAACAAAATAGAGATCTGATAGCTGCCTTGTGACATTCCTGAAGGTACTGAACACGGGTAAAGAACTTAGCACAGTGCAGCGACTGGCACAAAGTCAGCATGCACCAAAAATTAACTGCTATGTTACTAAGTTCCTGGAAAGAACTTTTTTTTCTTTTATAGACCTGGTGACTGTTAGCTTTTTTTCTCTGCAGCTCTGAGGTAGGAAATCCAGTCTGACCACGTAGCTTTATCCTGATCCTTTTTCCTCTTTCCATGGCATGCTCCCCGGCATGAGTGAGTTGGCAAAGCTGCCGCCTACTGCCTTTACCACCAGCTTGTCTGTCTGGTTCACTGAAAATAGCCAACCCCCGGGGGCTTTCGAGTCAATTTGCAGGGAGGGCCTGGCCAGATCTGGCTGGCCAGTTCCCCCATTGTGGTGGTTTGGTGGGTTTGGCCTTGGGAATGGAGAAGGTGTCAATTCCGGGAAGGAGAGAGCTGGAGAAACCCGGAAGGCAGCAGGGAGTATCAGTTTCTGCCAGCTAGGGCCCAGGTGGTGATCAGAAGGGAAGACGGAGCAGTTGAAAAGCCGAGGGAGAGGACAGAGAGGGCTGAGGGGGTAGCTCAGTCACACAGCACTTGCCGAGCGTGTGCAAAGCCCTGGGTTCAAGTGCCCAGCACAACAAAAACAAACAAGCAAACAAACAAATGCCAAGGGAGCAGGGAGGCTGGACAGAGGCTTCGGACAGCTTTCTTTGCTTCAGTTCTGACTGCTCTGCATGAGTGGGCAGGGAGCGGTCTATCAGCACGGGGGTCCTTTGAAAGGTCGGGTGGGTGGCTTGGCAGTGTAACAGCAGATGTCCCAAGGGGCCATACCCCGCACCTTTTCTTTGCAGTGGTGGAGATGGAGCCTGGGGCCTCATGACGCTAGGCAGGCACCGCTGAGCTGCTTCTCCAGCCTCCACGGGGCTGCCTGAATCTAAGCCCACAGGTGTGTTTCTGGGCCCCAGACATCTCAGCTTGGGTAGACTCGTCCATCCACACTGGGAAGTACAAAGCATGGGAAGCCTGTTTTGTTTTGTTTGTTTTTGTTTTTTTCCGGTACCGGGAACCGAACTCACGACCTTGTGCTTGCCAGGCAGGCGCTTTTGCCGCTGAGCTAAATCCCCAGCCCCAAGCATGGGAAGTCTGAAGAAGCACACTCATTTTACATGGAGGTAAACAGAAAACACAAGGACTTTCTCCTCTTACCTGCACTGTGAGAGCAGAGCTGGTGAAATCTTGGAGGTGGCAGGCCCCAGATGACAAGCTCATCTTCTTCCTACCCCGGGGATGTGGGTACGAGACAGGCCTCTGGGGAGGGGTGGCAGCTGTGAGGTTCTTTTAATGTATGCTGAAAAGATGGTGGGATTTCTAAAGCCCAGAGCACCAGGAGATGCCTTCTTGTCACTCTTGTGACTGTCCTCTGTCCCCAGTGGGCAGCTCCCCAAGGACTGGCCTGCTTCCTCCTCTGTGGTCCCTCAGGGCATCAGCCTCCTTTACTCTTTCTCTGTACCACTCAGCCTCCACCTGGCGGCCTGGGAAAGCTTTTGAAAGAACTGACACCTGTAAGACAGGCTCAGACACCTTGCAATCACTTTCCATTGTGCTTAGGAGGTTCAATCTCCCCTGGCCTGCAGGGCCAGCATGGGAGGCCCAGCTACTCCCTGGGCTGCACGCCCCTAACCCCTTGCTTCCCAGCTGTGATTCTCAGCTAAGTCCTCACACCAGTTTGGGTTTGGGTGCTCTTGACCAGTCTTGTTCAGTATTTCTCATCCTTCTTTTTTATTACCACTGTTACGGTTGATACACTGTGTCAACTTGGGGAGTCTAGAGGTTTGGCTAAGTGACTCAGCAGTTGTGCATACTGGGGTGAAAAGGACTTGCCCTTACCCTTCTGGGATGTCGTTCATTGTGTCAGTTTGAGAAGTTTAGAAGGTTAACTATGTGATTCAGCAGGGAGCCAGGGTGTCACTTTGTATTCATCCTGAGCCTGTGCAAGAGGAGGGCATGGAGATTATGGGAGTGCTGCCTGCCCCCTGGGTGGGGGTAGCCTGCTTACAATATAAGGGAGGGAAAGAGGCTTGCTCTTCTCTGCCACTCCTCCCTTTTGCTCTTGTTGCGTTGCTGTTCTGCTGCCATGAACTGTTGCCCTCTGCCTTGTGCCACTCTGCCTTGGAGCCAGCCAAGTATGGACTGAAACCTCCACAAACTGTAAGCTAAAGAAACCTTTCCTTCCTTCATTTTGGGTGTCAGGTATTTTGTCTCAGCAACAAGAGAAAAGTAACAAAGACAACCACACTCCCCGTCTACCTTGGAAGAGTCTATATAGACATTTTTTTCTCCTAATTGTCCCCCCATGATTTTTTTCCCCTGAAGTACTGAGGATTGAATCCAGGGCTTTCACACTGACACCTTTAGCCATTTTTTAAATTTTTTTGAGATAGGGACTCGCTAAGTTAAGTTGCAAAACTAAGTTGTTAAGTTGTCAAGTTGCCCAGGCTGGAGTGGAGCTGTGGATCCTCCTGCCTCAGCCTCCCAGAGTGCTGGTATCACCATGCCTGGCCTGAAAAAAATTTTTTCTACTGAAAAAAAGTATACATTAAGCATTTATCAGGTGGACTCAAGTTTAGTGATCTCAACTTGGTTGGCAACATCCACAGCATCACCACTGGTCAACACATGCCTTCTTCTCTCCACCAGGCTGGAAGAATGTTGACCCTGGCCACACTGTAAGAGAGGTTTTTCATACCTGGCACTTTTTGGCTTTGACAGCCTCAAGGAACACAAGTACGCTGCCTCTGTCTTTTTCACGTTGGGTCCATGGCTGAGGGCATTGATGGCACAGTGGTCAAGCTGGTTTTTCTCAGGGGTGCTCTTCGGATGCTATTTGGGCAGCTAGAAGATGGGGGAGCAGTGAGTGTGCTGATCTTATTCTGCGGCCATGGCCATTTCTCAGCACACCTTCATGGAGTTCAAAGCCTTTGCTTTGGCTTCAGCTTTTGGAGGGACAGGAGCTTCCTTCTTCCCTTCTGGTGCCATCATGGTGAAAAGGCCACCAAGACATTTTAATACCATAGATACACTGTATGTCTCTTCAGCTAATATATATATTTCAGATATATGTGCTATACTAAATTATCAAATATACACATATGTACATATAATATATACACACACATCTGGTAGACACACACATGTACATATGTTCTATACATAGGATTAATTTTTTTTTTTGTTTCTTTTTCTTTTTGAGACAGGGTCTCACTATACAGTTCAGGCTGGCCTTGAGCTCACTTTGTAGCCCAGGCTGGTCTCAAACTCCCAATGATCCTCCTGCCTCAGCCTCCCGAGTGCTGGGATTACAGGCATGCGCCACCACGCCCAGCAGTAAGATTAATCTTTTTGAGTCGGTTCTTCCCACATAGTCCAGGCTGCTCCTAACTCACTGTGCTGTGATCCTCGACCCTCCTACCTTAACCTCGCACGTGCTGGGAGTGCTAGGTTGATAGCACCATGCCTGGGTAAAATTAAGATTAAAAAAAAATTGTCTACCCCGTTGGGCACATCTGCTCTAGCGATATAGCACCACCTTTGGCTCCAATTTTCCTATCACCCTCCTTTTAATTTTTTAAAATTCATTTTGGGGTGAGTCTCCCCACAGTGGAAGGTGAACTCTAAGGGACCAGGAGCTTTCTGTTCTGTTCACCACTGTCTCCCCACCGTGGCAGGAAGAGCTGGCCCTGGATTTATCTGGAGACCCCGGGGATCCTGCTATACCGAGTTGTTTGGACGCCAGTCCTGGGGAGGTGAGCAGGGAGAGGTTGTAAACCCAGGCACCAAGCAGCTTCAGCAGAAAGGCCGTGGGGAGCAGGGTTGATACTTCCCTCCCCTGCAGCGGTGTGACAGAAGGCAGGCATGTGAGATGGACAGACACACAGACTTGTCGGCTCCAGGCCACTCATGCTTTTAGAATACTGCTGCATTTTTTATTAAAGAAGAGAATAAAGCATTTGTAAATATATTTCTCTCATGTATACTTCAAAGGTGACGCTGGTCAGCTGCTACAGAGCTGGGGAGTGAAGAGGCCAGCGCTCCTTACCCCATCTCCCCCAGATGACAGACACACATGGAGGGCCAGGAGCTGCCCAGCCCCAAAGGACAAAAAGGTTCTAGGTTGCACAAACAGAAGGAGCCAGCCACCAGCTCACATCACAGTGCAGCCTGGAGCTTGGTGGCATCTCCAGGGATGTCAGGCGTGCTTGTTAAGAAAACCCCTTTACCCACTAGAAATAAATAAGGCATGAAGGTTCCCTCTGGACTCCCAGCACAGAGGCCAGGGTGGCTGCCTTCCACAGATTGTATGGCTCCTCTGATTTCTAGGGCCTCAGGAAGGATGGCAGAAGGAACCAAACCCCTGAAGGACTGCGGAGGGTAAGCTGGGGACCTGGGCATCTCTCAGCTGAAGTTTGAAGCCTTACACTAAAAGATTGAAGCTACAGCCCTGACCCATCTGGGACCTCAGAAGCCTCTACAAAGGTAACAAGCAGGCATTTTACAGGAGGGAAGGAAGGAACTTATTCCTTATCCCCATCCCAATTCGGTACTATTCAGTGTGGGTGAGATCTTGGCAGTCCTCAGGGAAGGGGGTCAGGGATGGACACTGGGACCACTTGCTGATGGCACACGCCCAAGACATTCTGGGGGCTGCAGATGTGGTCTGCGTCAGGGCTGGCCTGTAGCAAATGTAGAGTGAATGAGACTTCATGGTCCCTGAGATGGGGGCAGGTGCAGAGAAGGGAGGCAGAGGTGGTGTGCAGACATGGGGACAGAGGTTCCCTCCATCCTGGCCCCTGGAAAGCTTATGCCCAGAAAGCACTTCTGGGGCTGGAACTCAGGGAGGCTGGCGGTGAGAGACACAGGGGTACTTGTGTATGGCTGTCAAGGGGCTCCCTTGTCCCCTCGTCTGATTGGCTATAGATCTGCAGTGGGCTGAGGGTTCTTGCCAGGTTTGGAGCAGGGCATTCAAGGCCAGGCGAAGCTTCCTGCTTTGCAAAGCAAGGGCCATGTGTGACCTTCTCAGGACTCTGGGAGAGGACAGCTGGTGTGCTAAGGGAGTGACAGTGCATCACAGCTGGTGGAAAGCAGTGGGTGGTCCAGGAGACCCTAGGAACCTGCAACGTTGGCTCTTGGGGTCCCCTTTCAAGTGTTTCCAGTTGTGGCAAGCAGTCAAGGAAGATCTTGCATTGCAAATCTTGCAGAAAAACTGCATTTGGAAAAACAACAAAAAAGCCAACTAATCCAGAATGGCTTCCTGAAGCCGGGCCCCATCTGAGGGTGAGGCCCAGGGTCAGGAAGCCAGGAGCAGGGAGCTTGGGGAACCCCCAGGGCAGTGGGGACGTTTGGCTTCAAAACCGAGCTGTGTCTTCAGGTGGAAGTGGGTGGCCCGTTCCATCCACCGGAATCATGCGGCGTTCCCAGATCAGAGAGGCTTTGTTCCTTGCACACCCATGGAGAGGCCAGCCGCTGGGACGTACTGCTGCTAAAGGACTCCTTTATTTGCTGCAGGCTATGTGGTCCAGGCCTGAGGGACCCATGGCCTGGAGCCCAGGGAGGATGCAGGCCACAAAAGGGTCACTTGCTGCTGTGCGTCTTCACTTTGGTGGCATTGATGTCGGCCTTGGTCTTCTGGATTCTGGCAAAGATCTCCTTAAAGAGCGCCTTGTATTCAGGCTGGCTCTGCTCCAGTCGCTTGTCCACGGCCTCCACGTGCTGGCTCAGGCTCTTCTCCCCAGCCTTGGCCTCCCCCTGGCCTTCCTCGCCCCCGCGCAGGTCCCTCCACGAGCTGTCTCGGGAGATGGGCCTCGAGGTCTGCACGCCTGCGTGCCGCACCCCTGCCCCGTGCTGCCGGCACTTGCTCAGCAGCTCTTCGTACTTCTCCAGCAGCGCGTGGTACTGTTCGTCCACCTCCCGAAGGATGGACATGCCGCGCCTGCGCACGCTGTTGGCGTGAAGCGTGAGGTTGCCAGCATGCCGGCCGGCGGGGTCTTTGGCCACTATGGCGTTGAGCGCTGTGTCGCTGCAGCTCTTGCGCACCGCGTGGCCTGGAGAGGCAGAGGGCGAAGAGACACCGTCCTGAGCGCCAGAGTCATCCCCACTACCTGGCTGGGGGTCATCAGCCTCAGGGGCCTGAGTGAGGGGTGCCAGCAGCGCCTCCGCCAGGTGGTCATCCCGGCCCAGCAGGTAGGTCTTGGCCTGCTTCATCTGCTGCAGCTCCAGGAGCTCGGCTTCCAGCTCCTGCACGCGCAGGCGGCAGCCCTCCATCTCGCACAGCTGCCGTTCCAGCTCCGTGTACTCCTGCAGCACCGCGGTGTACTCGCGCTCTGCCCGTTCCTTGCGCTGCCGCTCCTGGCTCACCTGGGAGCGTAGCACCCCCACCAAGGTCTGCAGCCGCTCGTTCTCCTGCTCCAGGGGTCGAGGGCCCAGCTCCAGGGAGGAACTGTGCAAGCGGAAGGCATCCTCGCACCTGCAGGGAAGCGGGGCAGGTGGTCACAGGCCAGGCCTCCCTGCCCAGCCTCGGACACCAGCTGGCTATTCTGTCTGCCTCCCAATCATCTCCACCCTTCTTTCCCCCGGAGCCAGGGTTCCTGTTGTCTCCTTGCTCTGCAGTGGTAGGCAGGGGTGTTTTTTCCCCACTTCTTGTCCCTGGATGGTCCAGCCAGGCAGCCCTCTCCATATCTTCTAAATTCCAGTAATCTCCCTCAGGGAGCCCCAAGGCCTAGGGATGGTGCAACCCTAGGACGCTGCAGTTTCCATACAATTGCTCTTCTCTATCAACTTCCCCTCTATTATTCTGTGCAAGGATTCTAACTTTTTTTTGTTTTTTTTTTGGTTTTTTGAGACAGGGTCTTGCTATGTAATCTAGGCTGGGCTCTGTAGGCCAGGTTGGCCTGGAACTTGTGATGAGCATTCTGTCTCGGCCTCCTGAGTGCTGGGATTACAGGCATGCAGCACCATGCCTAGCTAAGGACTCTATTAAAGCACCCACTAAATACATGATCTGTGCTAGGTATGTGGTTCACACCTGTAATCCCAGTACTCTGGGAGGCTGAGGCAGGACAATTATATATTGGAGTCTAGTCTGGGCAATTTACTGACTTAGTGAGACCCTGTCTCAAAATTTAAAAGGTACAAGGGGCCTGGGATGTAGCTCAGTGTGAAAGCCCTCGGTTCAATTTGTTCAATTGCCAGTACCACAAAATAAAATCTGTCCTACTTTCCCCCAGTGCTGGGGATTGAACCCAGGACAGCTTGCATGTTAGGCAAGCACTCTGCCATGAGCTACACCACCAGCCTACCTTCTTTTCTTATGAGCTTCAATTTTCTCATCTGAGTAGTGGTCTGAAAAAAACAGTCTACAGTAGATGATAAGGGTTGAATTAGCCCAATAGTGGTGCATAGCCAGTGCTCATAAATGCAGCTGGTCAAGGCCCCAAGCCTTCCTCCTACCTGCTGCCCGGTGTCCATCTCCTCTTCCCACTCCTTGGTGACAGTCTCAGGACTCAGAGACACCAGATCCCTCACCTACCGTGGGCTGGTGCACAGCTCCTTGAGACAGGGGAAGGTGTGGATGGTTCGCCTGCGTTCCCGCTTCTCCCGGCGCATGCGCAGTTGCTCCAGACCTCTCAGCTGCTCCACCTGGGCCTGGAGCTCCTCCACCTGGGCCTGTAGACGCTCCACAGTCTCTGTCAGCCTGGGGTAGGTTGGGTGGGGACACACATGGGAAGGTTTCTTTCTTTTTTTGTTATTGGGGATTGAACCTAAGGACTTCACAGGGGGCTACAGCTCAGCGCTTCGTCATTTTAAAGAATTTACGTATTTATTTATTTTTGTCTTTTTGAGACAGAGTCTCACTATGCAGTTCAGATTGTTCTTTAACTCACTTTGTAGCCCAGGCTGGCCTTGAACTTGCAACAATCCTCCTGCCTCAGCCTCCTGAGTGCTGGGATTACAGGTGTGTGCCACCATGCCTGGCTAAAATTTATTTATTTTTTGTAATTCTGGAGGTTGAACCCAGGGCTTTTGAACTGAGCCACATCCCTGTGCTTTTTAGAAATTTTTTGTATCAGAATCTCACTAAATCAGTAAATTGCCCTGGCTGGGATTTAACTTGGGATTCTCCTGCCTCAGCCTCCCAGAGTGCTGAGATTATGGTGTGTGCCATAATCAGGTGTGTGCCACCACACCTAGCTATAGGAAAGGACAGCCCTCCTCACTGCAGCCCTGGCTCCCTGTGGACAGAGGGACATGGGGTTGGGGACAGACAGGCAACTTAGGGCCATGGTGCCTGGTGCTGAAGTCAAGTAGAGAACTCTGCAACCCTAGGAGCTACCCTCCTTCCATACCTCCCAGGCCAAGCCGGTCACGCCTCATCTTGCCCCTTCTGTTCCTTGTGCACGCCTCTGTTATATGTCATCCTGCACCTTGGTACAGTATCTACGTCCTGCCTTCTCTCCCAGCTCTGAGCTCCTAGAGGGCTCTCTGCATCCCTGTGATTGTATTGCCAGTACTTCAAAGCGAGCCTGGTGCATAAATGGTGCTTAAAGAAGGGTTGAGGCCTGAATGCTAAGCCATTCAAAATTGACAAAGGCAAATTCACTACCATCCTGGGGTCCTCAGCTTGGGCCACTGGGAGAAAGGCCCAAGTCACCCCACCAGTCCCTACACCCAGGTGCACATAGGCTGCGGCCTCCTTTTGCCCACCCCAACCTCAGCCCAGCCCTTACCCATGGATCTTCTGCTGGGCAGCCTTACTCTCCAGCACTAGTCTCTGGTTGGTCAGTTCCAGATCTCGGGCTGTCAGGTCCAGCTGCTCGTACACTTTGGCGTGCTGCTCATTCACGTGCCGAAGCATGTCCAGCTGCTTGGTTAGGTACTAGGGGTTGGGGGTGGACTAGAATAAACTTTGAGAATGGGTCAGGGGTAAATGTCTCCTCTGACTCCTAGAGACAGAGGACCGATGGGGTGCCCGGGATACGTGTATAGGTTATGTCCTGCTCAAGGCTGTTGGACTAAGCCTGTGTCTACTAAGAGGATACCTTTTGCAAAGCTGCACAAAGGTGCATCCAGGCTAAGGGCACCTGATGGGTGGGTGGGGCCCTCACCTCGATCTCTTGTACTTGCTCCTCATTGGTGGAGTACATCTGCTGTAGGGACTCCTCCAGTTCCTTGTTCCTCTCCAGCAGGGTCTTCCCCAGCTCCGCGGCCAAGTGCAAGTCTGGAGAGGGGGCCAGAACGGGACACACACCAAGGTGAGACGGTCAGAGGACCCCCACTAACGCTCTAGGCACTCAGTCTGGGCTGGGCCTGGGGACTCCAAGGCAGGCTGCTCTTAGGAAGCCTTCAGGCCTAGGAGGAGGAGGAAGCCAGAGCTAAGCCTTGGTACAGCCCTTGCTTCCTTCCACAATGTCAACTTTGTGCTTAAACGTCACCTTCTCGCAGGGGTCTTTCCCAGCCACGTGACTCAAGTCACAGCCTCTCCTGCCCTGCTCTCTCTCCCCTACTTACTTTTTCTCTAGCATTTAGCACCATCTAAACTACCAAACAAGACACTTATTTACCTTGTTCATCTCCCCCTACTGATTGTGAGCTCAGGGCACAGGGATCTTTATGTTTTGTCCACTGATATCCCTAGGCTCTAGGATAGTACGTGACACTGGTACTACCACTCCGTGGTAGAGCACCCTGGGTTTAATCCCCAGTACTGACAAAACAAAGCAGAACTCTGTCTGTGTGTGCATGGTGTGGGAGGAAGGGAGAAATAGGGTAGAAGAGGGAACATATACCACCCACTGAAAGGTACTGTTAACTTTGGTGTCCATCCTTCCAAGTAATGCTTAAAGCACCCATAGATCTGCCAAAAACAGGAAGAGTTTGGTCTTTTTTTTTAACTTTATGAGGCTGTCTCTTCAAATGTCCTCAATCTAGGCTAGTGGTGGAAATCTGGACTACAAGGTGTAAATGCAACTCCACCAGGGCCCACATAATGGGGTTCAAGGACTCAGCACATTAATACTTTCCCTTCCTAGACACAGTGGTAGTTCTGGGGTCCCTAGAGGATGGGTGGGCCTTTATTCCCACCTGGGAAGTTGCAAAGATAAGGGTGGTTCCACGGAGCCATTTGCTACAGTCCTGGGCTGGGGGCTCCGCTCCTGGATGAGTCCCAGGGAGCAGCGACTCTGGGAGTGCAGGTGAGGAAAGAGCCTTGGATTGCTTTCGGCCAAGTGGGGAAACTGCTGTCACTCTATGAAAGGCAGAAGAGCCAGGAGTGGTGGTGAATGCCTAAAATGTGCACCCCAGCAATGTGGGAGGCTGAGGCAGGAGGATCAGAGTTCTAGCCCAGTCTAGGTACTTCAGGGACTTAACAAGACACTGTCTCAATATAAAAAAAAAGCCAAAAAAAAGAAAAAAAAGCTGGGGATGAGGGCTGGGGATTTAGCTCAGCGCCATAGTGCCTGCCTGGCAAGTGCAAGGTTGTGAGTTCGATTCCCAGTACTGGAGCTCCCCTCACCCCGAAAAAAAAGCTGGGGATGTAGTTTAGTGCAAACACTCTATGTTCAATCCTCACATACCTTAAAAAAACAAAGAGGGGTCTGAGCAGTTACCAGTCCTGACCAAAAGGCCAAGCTGCCCATCAGGAACAAACCTGGAGTCTGTTCCCATGCCGAGGTGAGTTTTTGAAATAGCCATGATGGGCCAGGCATGTTGGCGCATGCCTGTAATCCCAGCACTTGGGAGGCTGAGGCAGGAGGATCACTGCATATTTGAGGCCAGCCTGGGCTACACAGTGAATTCAAGGCCAACCTGAACTACACAGTGAGACTTTGTGTCATAAAAAATAAGTAAATAAATAAATAGGATAGAGAAATAAAACAGCCAGAGTGGTATCTCCATGGCAGGCCCAAGCCAGATGAGGGCCTCATGCCTGGGTGTCTTGGGACAGCAGAGCATAGCTGCTGCCCTAGAGTCTTGCTGGGGAAACAAAAACAGCTTTCCCAAAGAAAGCAAAACTACTTTTTATAAACCATAAATGAAAACTTTTACCCTCAGGCAATTAACTTGCTGCTAAGGCTGCCAAGATGTACCAGTCACCTAATGTGAAGCTACGAAGCGGGTATGGACACTTGCTGTGAGAATTTATTAACTGCAGACCAGCAGGCAAATGTCTGGCAACACCCACAAAGCATGATGTTTGGTGTTATGATTGTTGAGCTACAGGTCTGTGTTATGTCGTGTGCTTGGCAGTGATCGCGGCCTGGGTAAGATCACCACTAGTTCATGAGGAGAGAGCCACGCCACCTTCCTATTTCCTGCGACAGGACGACATTCAGCTCATCCTCACACAGTAGCCCCTAATTCTGGTAAAAATGAAGAACGAGCCAGGGTTGGTGGCGCACACCTGTAATCCCAGCTGCTCAGAAGGCTGAGGCAGGAGGATCATGAGTTTGAGGCCAGCCTGGACTATTAGCAAGAGCCTGTCTCAAAAAGCTGAAAAAACGCAACAGTACAGAGGACCACCCTCCCGAATGCTTCCCTCCTTGGAACCATGACGTAGCCTGAGAAGAGGCCATGGCTCTCCGTAGGCGGCCTGCGTGGGGCTTCTACAGCTTAACCAGAATCCAAAACGACAGAATCTGAGAGGGGTAAGCAAAGGCCAAGTGCGCCTGCAATATCAGGGAGGTGTGGTACTCCTGCTGCCCACAGGCTGGGGCAGATTACACCTCACCGCGAACCGCGACAGTGGACACTTCCCCGTGAGGGCAGCGAATGTGATCTGGGGGAAGGGAAACACAACAGAAGCTGTTTGGGGATTGGTGGGGGAGAATGTCAGGGAAGCTGGATCACACACAATGCCAGCTAAGCTGCTCAGAGTTGCCTGGTGGGATCACAGGACGGGTAGGAGCTGCACAGCAGGGGACTTTGTAGAGGCAAGTGCTTGGAGGATATCAGCTTGCTGTGGGCCGGTGCTGGCTCCAGGCTCCGTGGAGGGAATGGGCTAAGCAGGGTGTGGGAATGAGCAGCAAACAGCCTATCACAGCCAGATCAGTGGGCCCCAGTGCACCAAGCCGGGAAAGATCCTGACTCCGGGCTGATACCTCCCTCCCCTGCCTGGATGCCTGGACCTTGGGATTTTCTAGGGGTCTCCAGGGGGCTTTAGTGGTTTTATAAGAAGCAGTGCCCCAGAGGCCTGAGAGGGAAAGGCAGAGAGCCCCAGGGGTGTCTCTGAAAAGAAATCTGAAATCCTAGTACTCTGGGAGGCAAAGGCAAGAGGATCACAAGTTCAAGCCCAGGCTGGGCAATTTGATGACAGTGAGATCCTGCCTCAAAGTTAAAAAAATTTTTTTTGGTCTTCTTTTTGTTTGTCTGTTGTTTTCTTTGCTTTCATTTTTTTTTTTTTAATTTTTAATTTTAATTTTTATGTTTTTTCTGGTACCAGGAATCGAACTCACAACATTGTGCTTGCCAGGCAGGCGCTGTGCCATTGAGCTAAATCCCCAGCCCCTCACTTTTTTTTAAACAGAGAAAATTTTAATAAGGCCTGGGGATGTAGCTTAATGTGAAGGGCTCAATCTGTACTACTGAAAAGAAAGAAAGGAAGAGACAGAAAGAAACAAAGAAAAAAAGAAACCTCAAAATCACCAGGCATGGTGGCACACGCCTATAATCCCAGCACTTGGGAGGCTGAGGCAGGAGGATCACTGCGAGTTCAAGACCAGCCTGGGCTACAAAGTGAGCTCAACACCAGCCTGAACTGCATAGCGAGACCCTGTCTCATAAAGACAAAAAAAAAAAAGAAACCTCAAAATCACACTGCCCCACCTGACTGGGGTCAGTGAGGTGCAGTATGACAGACTCCACAACAGAGAGGCAGGAATGGGACACGGAATGGCCACACGGAAGAGACAAAGGTAAAGGGTGTGGGGTGGAGGTGGAGGACACCAGCTATAACCCCGTAGGGCTAAGAGGTCCTGCTCAAAGTGCCTATGGAACAAATGTGAAAAACTTGGGGTCTGCAGAATTGGGGTCAGGTCATGCTGGGGTAAGCGGTGTAGAGGAAGGACATTCTTCCCATTCACAGCCCTACGCTGAGGTTGAGGAGTCAAGGTCGGGATTTCAGCTCTGTGACTCAGCAGCCATCCCACAGCCTGGACACAGTTGTCCTCAGGGCCTGCCACACCGGGTCTAAGGTGGGGGAAGGAGGTGTGCAGGCAGAGGTCAGTGCTTAATAATTAATGCCTTTTTCTATTTTTACAGTTGCTCATGGTAGTGGGAGGAAGGAGCACAGTGAATGTAGGGCCCCGCCTGTCCCAACCATCTCATTTCAGTCAAAGTCAGCCAGGATATCCAAGGCCAGGCTTCTGGGAAGTGAAGTCCGGGCATATCCTTGGGGCTAAGGAAAACAGACACAGAGGGAGACCAGATGGACAGATGAGGAAACCACTCCCTGGACCACCCAGAGGCAACCAGGGA
This sequence comes from Chinchilla lanigera, assembly GCF_000276665.1. Taxonomy (NCBI): domain Eukaryota; kingdom Metazoa; phylum Chordata; class Mammalia; order Rodentia; family Chinchillidae; genus Chinchilla; species Chinchilla lanigera. The sequence goes on along the minus strand of NW_004955553.1, from coordinate 1,854,203 downwards.
GCAGCCTTGCAGAAGAGAATGTGAGGACTGGGTGTAGGGAAGGTAATGCCACAGCTACCTGATCCCCCACCCCCAGTGTGGTGTCATTTGGCTGCACCCCACCCCATCATCCAACTCTCTGTGCCTGGCCCCCAGCATTGGAGGGGGTCTGATGCCTCTGTATCTATACCTGGGACTTCCTCTGTCTCCCAAACCCTCTTCCAGTCTTTGCATATATATGGCTCTGGGCCTTGGTACAAGCATCCCTTCCCCTGGCATGCCAGGAGCCAGGGCTCAAACCTTTCTGAATCTCTGCTCTCACTGTCTCTGGGTTGAGGAGCCTATAGAACTATGGACACAGTTGTTAGTTTGATCCCATTTCTATCTTCTCTGCTGGAATGCGCAAGCCCCTGAGGGCACAGATTATGTCCCCAGGTTTCTAGGATCAGTTTAGCATCTGGCCCAACAGACACCTGGTTTTTGATGGAAAGCTCCAGTGTTTTTTTTTGGGGGGGGGGGCGGAGCGTTTTCTTCTGGTACCGGGAATCGAACTCACAACCTTGCACTTGCCAGGCAAGCGCTGTGCTGCTGAGCTAAATCCCCAGCCCCCAGTTTTCTTCTGTGATTATCTCACTACTGGTTTCCTTCTTGTTCATAGGCTCCAGCTACCACTAGTGCTGCAGATCAGCAGGGCCCAAGAATTGGCCCCAGAGCATAGCTGCTCAGCCCAACAAGAATCTCAATATCTCTCCCTTTCCAGAAGCCATACATCTCCCACCCCTACTCCCTGGCTCCTTCCTCCCACATCTGGGCCGGGCACAGTGCCAAACCTTCATTAGGCGCCCAGGAATTAAATGAGGCTGCAACAGTATCAGCATCTGCTTCCCGGGGAGGCCATCTTCCCCAGAATGCAGCTTCCGATCTTTCCTTCTAAGCCTTCCTCTTCCAGGAAGGCATCCCCTAATGCTGGATTACCAGCAGGCCTCCATTCATGCAGGTATGCTTCGAGGTTCAAGGCTGTGATTATTCCTAGCTCCCACGATGATACGTGGCATTCGAGTGGGGTGCATAGTGCATAGATGTTTGGGGAACCGAAAGTGAGGGAGACTTCATGGGAAGGGGTTTGTCACAGCCAGTGTAGGGCATCTCACTGCAGCTGGGGCTAGGGTCCAGAGCACATAGCACAGCAGAGTCTAGCCTAGTACCCACTGTGCCACATGGGTCCTCTGAGGCCTGATTAACCCACAGTGCAAGGACAGTGCCTCATCTGCCTTTGCATCTTGGTGTGTGGGGAAGTGGGTTAGGGCCAGGAAACAAAGGCACCGGGATATAGGAGGATGCCTCCTGTCAGAGCTCAGGGGACAGAGATTAAAGCATGATGGCACACACTGCACCAGGCTTGTGCCCACACCATCCAGGCCTGGGGGTGACTGTGGAAAGGTCACTTCTCCCTGGACGCCTCCAGGAATGAGGCACCTTGAGGGCGGAAAGGATGGGTTTGACTCTGCTCTGGTCAGCCTTGGGCTTGACCCTCTCAGGCCTCCTCCTTCCTGTCCCCACAGCCCCACCCCTGCTCCCAGTGATGTCACTTCGGCCACCTCATCACCCGTGTCTAACTCCCTTCCAGTTGCCTCTGCCCTCAGATGAGGTGGGGGCTGGAAGTGGCTTGCTCTGCGCCCCACATCAGATCCTCTCCGAAGCCTGAGCCATTTTGGAGGGGCTTCCGGAGGGGAGGGGCCAGGCAACTCGTCCCTCGGGAAGACAGATTGGAGGAGACCACTTTCTGCTTCTTCACTAGCATGGTCCCCTACACCACTCCATTCCAGGGTAGGCAGAAGCGAGTTGCAGAAACTTCCTGGGAGTCTTAGGAGCGTAGACGTCCTGGCAGGAACAAGGGCTGTTGGATTTGAAATGCGAGGGTGTCCCTCTGCACACAGCACCCTCGGGCCCTAAAGACTTCCAGCCAGTGCCCGGGGGCTAGCCGTATTCGGGGCACCTGGGCAGTTGGTGCCTCTAAAATAGGGTAGGCGAGCTAGATGATGGATGCCCTGTCGACTAGGGAGCGAGGAATAACCCCCGCCCCCACTTTTGCAGGTCTCCTCGGGTCCTGTCCCGGCTAGCGGCCCTGTCTCCGCCTCCTCTTTCTCCAGACGCACCACTCCTCGGAGTTGGGCGCCCCAGCTCCGATCCTGCCTGGCCCTTCCCAGGGTGATACCGCCGGACAATGGAGTAGCGGACTGGGTCGCGGGGTGCACCCCCTTCCCTGGCCCCCGCGCTCACCCTGCTCCAGGTCCTGCTGGTCATACCAGGGCTCCTCTTCCTCCGCGGAGAAGTCCTCCATCCCGGCGGCTCTCCGCATGGCCCCGCGGGCGGCGCTGGGCGGGCGCTGCGGCGGAGGCGGCGCGGCTCAGGGCC
>NW_004955553.1:1843125-1851634 GCF_000276665.1 Chinchilla lanigera | reverse complement strand
CGCGCCGCGCCCCCTAGCCATTCGCCTGCGGCCGGGCGCCCACCCGGGGCCTGGCGAGCCGTTGCGGTCACGCCCGGCCGGGGATCCGCGGAGCCGGGGTGCGGAACGGCAGCGGCACAAAGGGTGGAGGGGTGGGGACGACGGGCGGGACGGTGGCAAAGACGACAGGAGCCGCCGGCAGGTCCGAGGCGTTAGGAGTGCGCGAGAGCCTCGGTGCGCACCCCCTGCCCGACTCCGCCCCGCGCCGTCCCAGGCCCGCCCGGAGCCGCCCGGAGCCGCCGCTGCATCTTGGCCCGGCCCGCCTGCAGCTTCGCTAGTCGCCAGCACCGCGGGGTGGGGGCTGGCCACCGGCAACCAATCAGGAGGAGTATGCAAAGCTGGAGGCGGGGCCAAGGGTGGGACCTTTCTGATGTCCTGGTTTGGGAGTTGCTGGATCAGCACACCGGTCCTCTCTGTCTCCACGTCGCACTTCAGTTCAAGTCTATCTGGTCTACCTGAAATGATCTTGCGTTTACCTGTTGTGTGTCCTAGGTCTCCTATTCGTTACGAGTCCTCACCGCGGAGAGCAGGCTGGCCCATTGATACTTTCCATGGACATTCTTTGAATATTATTTTGCAATTACCTTAAAGACTTTGAATGTTTAAAAGCGTATGACCGGAAACCGCAGGCTAGGAGCGGTGAGGTTTGAGGGCATCTTACAGTACTTGCATTCTCTTTAAGATTCTCTCTCCCTTTCTTCGGGACCCGTATCATAAATCCAATTATGTCCCCTAAAAGTCCGTGGTTTCACCCACCCCAACACACTTTCCTTAAAGGAATTTTCAGACTCAAGATTCACGTAGCTCATTTTTTTTTAGGACACGCCATGTGCTAGCACTGACATACTCTGAGCCTATCTAAATCTGAGTAAATGTTGCAATACAGTCAGCGCAGGACTCGTGCCTAGAATGTAGACAGAATACCTGGGAATCCATAAGAAAAAAGGTGTTAAGGCCTGGGAGAAAAGTGTATAAAAGATTAACCAGACAGTTCACAGAGGAGGATGTCCAAGTGACCCAATAAACATATAACAAGGAAATACGTCAGGAAAATGCAAATTAAACACACAACTAGATACTACTACTGCTGTCATTTGAATCTTAAATGTCTTCCGTAGGCCCGGGAACTTAGAGGCTTGATTCCAGGGTGGTGCTGTTGAGAGGTAGGTCCTCCTGAGCGGTCATTATGTTCCCGGGGGTGTCCCTGAGGGAGTGTCTTCCTTGTTCTCTTTACTTGCCAACAATGATTTGAGTGGCTTTGTTCCACCGCATGCTCCTGCCGTCACGAGCTGCTTTGCCACACATCTGAAAAAGCAACAGGACCAATGATCGTGGACTGCAATCTCCAAACCGATGGACTAAAACAAACCTCTGCTCTTTAGAAACTGCTGTGTTAGTATCTTTCCATCACTGTGATGAAATACCTGTGGTAAATCAGCTTAAAAGGAGGAAAGATCTGTTTCAGCTCACGGTTTCAGAGGTTTCAGTTTTCATTGTTTTGGGGCCTTTGGTAAGATAGTACATAAGGTAGGAAGTGTGTGGCAGAGGAAACAGCTCATTTCTTGGCAATCAGGAATCAAAAAGAGAGATAGGAAGGGCCTGAAGCCTAACATCCCCTTTAAGAGCATGCTTTCAATAACCTAACTTCCTTCCTTCCTTTCTTTCCTTTTTTTGGGGGGGTGGCGTGTGACCTCCCCGGCCACCCTCCTTTACTTTTGTATACCATCAGGAATCGAACTCAGGACTTCATGCTTGCCAGGCAGGTGCTGTGCTACTGAGCTATATCCCTGACCCTTAACTTCATTTCATTAGGCCCTACCTCTTAAAGCTTCTATAACCTCCCAGTAGTGTCACAGACTGGTGTCCAAACCTTTATTTAGCACACGGGGCTTTGGGGTACTTCCAAACCATAGCAGTTGGTTATTTCAGGTATTTGTTATAGTGGCAGACGCTGACTAATGCATATTACTCAAACAGCAGAGTGGCAAAAATTTATTTTCTTAAAATTTGAAAGTCAGAAAATGCCTAGTGTTGACAAGAACACTGAACAACCGAAACTCTCTCCCACTGCTGATGGGGGAGTACATCAGGGAAACCACCTAAGAACACCAAGGGATAAAATCTAGGAAAGTGAAAAGCAGGATGCTGCGGGCTGAATTCCCTGGCAGCTGATCCTGAGATGGAGATTAGCTTAACCTGCAGGAAGATGGTTAGGGAGCAATTTCTGGGGAAGAGCACAGGTAGAGGTTGTGTGGGGCTGCAGCTTCGACAAAGGCTTCCCCTGATCCCTCTAGAGCTCTGGTTCTGGGTGGCACTTCAATGCTATTCCCAGTGGCAATGGAGAGGGGGCCTTTATATCCCCCTTCTGCACATATCAACTGTTATTGAGTGGATAGAAGCTGCCACTGGGAAGTGCCATGACCTTGGCTACAGGAGTTCTTTTCAGCTGGGGCAGGTTCTTAGAGAGGCCTGGCAGGTGGGGATAGTCAGCTAGCAGCCCACTCTGCAGCTGGGAGAACAGGTCCTGAAGGAGAGTCTGTGGGATGAACCACAGCATCCACTATATATACAAGGCCTATGACCCAGCTACTCTATTCCTGTACACATGCAACAGAAATATGTACATATCTGACCAAAACGTATGTTCAAGAATGTTCCTAGCAACATGATCCAGAGTGGCTCATTCTGGAAACAGCCCAAATGTCCGTCAACAGTTGAGGAATACAGTGCATTCATGTATATAGTACAAATTAAAAGTTAGAGAGTAGTGCAGACACAAAGAGCAAATATTTATATCTATTTCCTAGTATTCTGTAACAAACTGTCCTAAATATGATGGCTTGAAATAAGATACATTTATTATTTATAGTTCTGTGGGTTAGAAGGTTGACATGGCTTCCACCAGCTCAGGTCAAGGTGGTGGCAGAGCTGTTTCTCTTCTGGAGGCTCTGACCTCCCCGGCCACCCTCCTTTACTTTTGTATACCATTAGGATGTAATGGTGTTGGGCCTTCCTGAATAATCCTGGATCATCTTCCTCTCTCAAGGTCCATGATTTAGTCACATTTGTAAAATCCCTCAGTGCTGTGCAGGGAATATATTCAGAGATTCTGGAGATTAGGATGTGGCCTTTTTGGGGATCACAGTTGTGCCTGCCACAGTACTGTATAACTTCATTTATATGAAGTCCAAAATGGGCAAAAGTAACGAGGATAGTGTTTGACCCTGGAAAAACATGTGAGAAACTACAAGGTGACTTATTAATTTATTTATTGTGGTGCTGCGTATTAAGCCTGGGGCCTTCACACTGGGCTATATCCCAGTCTCACACTGTTTGTGTGTTTGTTTGTTTTGGAGACAAGGCCTCACTATATAGTTCAGCAAAGGGTATTAAATACACTCATAATGTATGGATCACTATCATCTATCACTTGAACTCTTTTTATCTTGTAAAACTAAAATTCTGCCCTCATTAAACACTAATTCCCCTTTTGGAAGTGTTTTACTTTCTGATCTGGGTACTGGTTGCACAGGTATGTTCACTCTGTGAAAGTTTATCCACCTGTATGTGTAGATGTAGGCAATTTTCTGAAGGTACATAATAAAATAGTTTACTTGAGAAGGAATAAAACCCTACCCTATGGCTGTGGCACAGGCAGTATCTGCTCTTGTGCAGTTTTCTTTCTGGGGGAGATAGAAAATAGGTAAGTGACCACAACTGGCAGTGTGTGCTTTAAAGGAAATTAATGAGGTACCAAGAGAGCTTGAGGATGCTTCAGATCTAGCTTTTCAGAAAGGTTTCCTTAGAAGGTGACATTAAACTGATATCTAAAGGATGATATAACACCAGCCATGCCAAGTTCTGGGGGATAATGTTCCAGGCAGTGGAGCCCCCCCCCTCAAGGGGGCTGAGGCAGGAAAGAGCTTGACTGTACGTTGCTTTTTTTCTGAGACAGGGTCTCTCGATGCAGTTCAGGCTGGCCTTGAACTCACTATGTAGCTCAGACTGGCCTCAAATTGACAGCAGTTCTCCTGCTTATGCCTCCCGAGTGCTGAGATTACAGGCATGTGTCACCACACCCGGCTTGATGGTATGTTAGAAACTGATCAAAGCCTAGCATGGCTGGAGGGGAGTAAGTAGAAAAGAGATTAGAGTCAGAGGGATGGGAAAGAGTCAGGATTTTTTCCCCTTAAGTAGGCAAAGTGAACCGATAAAAAGCTTTTTAAAATTTTCACTTGTAAAATAATAACTTTGGAAATTTTGGAGCATGGAATTGCAGGGAGCAAGAAGATCAATTTGAAGCCTTTTGCATGAGCTACAGGAAAGTATGGCATTTGGGTTAGCCATGCTGAACCCTCGGCCAGTGTGGGCTTGCCCTTTGCTGAAGCAAGCAGGGAGGTAATACACGGGTGAGGCTGTGGCAGGAAGGTGGAAAGAGATGAGAGATATGTTGGGTAAGCTGTACAGTAGAACTGACTGAAGCATCAGAGTAATCGCATAATAGGGTGACAGTGATGCCGTTCATGAGGTGGGCGCAGAATGAGTCTAAAGGACAAGCAGGCTAGGTGGCAGAGCTCCAGAGAGATCTGGTCAGGCTCTCAAGTCCACTGACTGTGCAGATTCAGTCTTTGCCCACCCTCCTAAACTGTCCAACTGCCCCTCATTTTTTTTTTTTTTTGTTCTGCACCCCTGTGGGAAGGTACCCACAGGGCTGCTCCAGGGTGCTTAGACAGTCCCCAGAGGTAAATAAGAGCTTGCCAGTCTGGGTAGGCTGTCTCAATTTCCCCAGCCTAGAGAGTAAGGATGCTAGTAGGCCTTCCCTCTTGATGGCAGCTTGCTAACCTGAAGAGTCACCTCCAACCCAGGGAGCTAAGGGTGCTTTCTGCAACAAACTGAATGACTCCCACACCCATGCCTGAAAACCAACCATGTCCTGGGTCATCTCTCTGCTTTTAGCTTTGCCCACACTAGCCAAGGCTTCAGCATGGGTAACCCACATGCCATCCTTCTCTGTAGCCATCTTTCTGATTCAGCTGCAGGCAGGGATGGGTATGTCACACGTCAGCCGGTGGGGACAGGGGATGTGCTGGAAACTTTTCCACAGCCCAAACATCCTGGTGGAGAAGGTTGGAATATTAATGCTGGGTCCCTCAGGCTGGCGTGGGGGTGGGGCTGGGGCTGAAGCTGGGCAACCAACCTGGCCAGGGTGGTGGAGCCTCCCAGTCCCCTCTGCAGGTTCAGAGGATCAAAGCCCTGGTGACCCTTGGAGCTGTGGGCTGCCTGAGGGATAAGGATGCCTGTATGTGCCAGACCTGTGCTGGATGCTCTGCCTGATCTGGCTTAGAGGTACTCCAAGCTCCTAGCCCCGTGTCCCAGTGGAACCATTCCCAGTGCCTCCCTGGCAGACTGAGCATGCTCTAAACTGGTCCATGAGGAGGAACATCAGATCTGTCCTCCAAGAAGGAAATTCCACGGCCTCCCTGAGCTCCCAGCCAACAAGCCCAGGGATCCTTTTCAGGCATTTCCCTGTAATTTATACTTAGGGGTGGGACTTAGAAACCCGACCTTGGTAACCCCAGAGCCGGGTACTTTCATCTCTATGCCAGGAAACCTATTTCCTGGCGTTCTTTGTCAGCAACATTAAAATGCGGGGCGGATGGCCAGAGCCCTGGGTGGACTCGATGGTCGCCAAACCTTGGGCATTAGGATCCGCTGGGGTCGGTTTGACACCTCAGGCCCACCCAGCTATCCAGAGTCCTGGCGAGCCAGCCAGGATTCTGGCTGCGGAGCGGGGCGCAGACGCAGAACCAGAGATGGAGGCGCTGCGCTGCGGAAACGCTCCGCTCACCAGCGCCGCTCCGAACAGGGTGGGGCGGGGACCGGAGGCACAGTCGCCACGGCCTGCCCCCTGGCTGGATCCTCCACCTCCGTACCCAGCCCAGTTCAGCTGGCCGGAAATGACGGGCAACGCTGACGTTAGCGGTCCCGGCCGCTCCCAGCCCCCGGGGCGCGCTGGGGGAGGGCGCCCAGCCCGACCTCTGGGGCCTCGGGGTGTAAACGCACCCCACTTGCTGCGCATCCTAGGTTGAGGTCAAAGGAGCAAGTGCCACCCAGAATCCTTCCTCTTGCCCCTACGCTCACTCCACCGCTTCCCTCCCTGTCCTCAGACGCGGTTGTTTCAGGTCCGGGCGCACACCGCACTGGAGGATGTCTCCCCATCTGTCCCTTCACCAGTATGAGATCAGCGCCTGGCGGGGTAAGGCGTCAGTGTATCCGAATGAGCGAGATCATCTGGTGTCCCCTCCCCTTCCCCCATACACAGTCTGCATTTGTCTTGGACAACTGTCTGCTCCAAAGTGGGGAATTATTGCAGATTCTCACAATCCTCGTGGGCAGGAAGTGCTTCCATAGGTCCACTTTAAGTCCCTGCAGCTTGAACCTTCTAGGCCTATGGCAGTAGAGCGATCTTTAGGTGACAGCTTCCATCCTCACTCCTCTAGTGCCTCCTCAGGGGTTGTTGGGGGCCTCCAGGAGTTAACCTTGCAAGCCAAGTGCTTAGAATGGGAGCTAGGTCATGCGAGCATTAGGACCACTATTCGTTGTTTGCCATTAGGTGTAACATCATATATGCATGTAATTTTTTGTTTTTTAAGCAGGGGGTAGTGGTCCTATTCTTTGCCCATCACATTGTGTGTCACTCATCAGGGCTCCCGAGGCAGGTTGGGGAGGCTGTCCAAGACCCTTACCTTCCTGGCTAGGGAAGAAGGTGAAGTCCCAGGCCTTGGGCTTCCAGAGCAGAGACCTGTGGAGACCCCAGGCACAATGGCCCCATGAGTCCCACTGTGTCTTGCAGAGTCACATCACAGAATGCAGCTCCAATGCATGGGACCCATCCACCTCCCAGTCCCTGCGAACTCCTGTGGGGCAGGGACCCTGGCTGGCACACGGCAGGTGCCCAATGAATGAACAAACAAACCAAATTCCTTGACCTTCTTCATCCTTCTTGTGACCACCCCCCCCGACTCCATATTTTACAGCTCCCCTTACCTCAGTGCCCTAGGTGAGATCTGCCTGCTCAGTCTGGAAAGCCCCTAAGAGGATGAAAAGAAGCATCTGTGAAACAGTGGGCCAAAGTGTGTCAGTCTTATTGGCCAAAGTGGACAACCATAGACCTTCCACCTTCTATATTCATCAAAGCCAGAAACTCAGGGGTTATCTTCATTAATCCAGCTGATAAACACTTGCTATGGGTTAGGCACAAGGCTAAGAGATGAGGATACAGAGAACAAAACGGACCCAGTCCTTGCTGGTACAAGCTTGCATTTTGGTGAGAGAGATAGATATAAAATACGTAAAAAGGTGAAAAGATGAGGATGGTGATAAAAGTTTCAGGAAGCACATGGGGGCTAGGGATGGGGCATCTCTCAGGTAGAGAGGTATTTAAGATAAGACTCCAGGGGATAGGAAAGGGACAGTCACATGAAGAATGGGAGGAGGGCTGGCCCAGGCAGAAGCAACAGCCTGTACAATGGTGTCAGGCAGGGTGAGCTAAGTGGGTGGGAGTAAACAGAGGAAGAGCTCCAGGGGCTGAGGAGACCCCAATGGCGGAACTTGAAGGTCATAGTGGCACCCTGCCAAGATTGTTCCCAACAAAGGGCTCAGTGTTTTCAGAGGTGGAAGAGTGTTGAGAGTTGTTTTCAAATCACTCTGGTGTTCTGCAGAGAATAGAAGAGTGGGGACCATGTGGACGGTAGGCAACACTGCCCTGGCAGAACTGGAGGCAGTGGAGTGAAGTGAGGTGGAAGGACACAACATATATTTTGGTGATAACATTGCTGATGGACTGCAACTGGGGTAAGAAGAGATGTGGACGGTGACACTGGATTTGTTCTGGCTTGAGCACCTGGGTAATGCCATTTACTGGGATGACAAGACTCAGGTTTAGGGGGGAGTGTGAAGAGCAGCATCACCCACAATGTGGTGGCTTAAATATGGTGCCAAATTTAGCCAGGCATCATGGTGCACATCTGTAACCCCCCGGTACTTGGGAAGCTGCGGCAAGAGGATCGCCTCCAGTTAAAGGCCAGCCTGAGCTATATAGTGAGTTGAAGGCCTGCCTGAACTACAAAGCAAGACCTTGTCTCATAAAACAAAACAAACAAAAATTAAATACGGTGCTAAATTGTCAACCTTCCCTCCATGGAAAGGTGGGATCCAAGTCCCCTTCCTTTTAATCCAGTGGGCTTGTGATTATTTTGACCAATAGAGTACGGTGGAGGTAACTTTGCATGTTACTTCCCAGGCAAGGACCATGTGGATTCCTCCTGTTCTCTGGAAACACCCACTTTTTTTTTTTTACATGCTCCCTGTCATCCCAAGATCCTTGCTGCAGAGGCCAAACCGCATGGCAAGATCACATGGCATTTTATCTTTACACCTAGCTGAGCCCAGTTTTGTTTTGTTTTGTTTT
>NW_004955553.1:1839223-1843020 GCF_000276665.1 Chinchilla lanigera | reverse complement strand
TTTTTTTTGGTTTTTCTCCGGTACCGGGAACCGAACTCACGACCTTGCACTTGCCAGGCAGGCGCTTTGCCGCTGAGCTAAATCCCCCCCAAGGCTGGCCTTAAACTCACTATGTACTCTAAGTTAGGCTCAAACTCAGGGCGATCCTCTTGCCTCAGCCTCCGGAGTGCTGGGATTACAGGTATGCACCACCACTCCCGGCTCCAGCTTTTAGTTTTTCTCAGCACACGTGCCAGATATATGAGTACAGAATTCTCTAGATGTTCCAGCCCCAGCTGTTTCTAGGTGTCCCTTGTCCAAGCTATTCTAGTTTTCTAGCAGAGACCCCAAACACCGGGGAGCAGAGACAGCCATGTCAGCTGGGTTCTGTTGGAATTACAGACACACGGGATTTATGAACATCTTAAGAACATATTAATGTACATAAGGTTTGGCACCTAGGACACATCTGATTGACCAATCAGCTCCAGGACTCCACCCGCATTCTTTCTCTCTGGGCCCTTGGTCCAGCCCTCATCAACTCTTTCAGTCCAGCCGCTTTCTCTGCATCCAGGTTGCTTCGTCTCTCCTGCTGTAGCCAAGATGATTCGCCAACACCCAGTGATGACATCATTCCTCTGCTTCAAAGGCTTTTTATTGCTCATAGAATAAAAGTAAAGCTTAGCAGGCTCGATGTAGCCCTTTATGGTCTACTCCTGGCCCATGTCTCAAACTTTGTCTCTTATCACTCTCTCTGTTTTGCCCCAACCAGATGTTTCTGTTCCCAAGATGTGCCAGGCTCTCTACACCTCTGGGCCTTCCCACTGCTTGCTTCCTCTAATAACCAGAGGCTGGAAATCTTCCTTTGCCTTTGAAGATCTCTTCCTTTCTCCTGCACTTTGCTCCATGCCCTATAGGCTGAGACTTTATGAGCAACATCAGTGGAGTCCCTTGCTCTTGGGCTTTCCATGGGGCCGCCTGTTGGGCAGGGAATTGGAGGCAGGACAGGAGTGAAAATGCGTGTCTGTTTCCTATCTCCTCCCTTCCGGGCCCTGGGAGCCCATAGCTCTTGTGGGACCTCTCCTATGGCAGGCTCTCTTTCCCTGAGCTCTGGCAACCACTCCTTCCCATTGCTTTTCAGCAGATGATAGCCAAGGCTTCTAGCCTGAGTGCTTCATAGAGAATGATCCCTTGAGTATCTCTCTTAGGTTACTCTGTCTGATGTTCCATCCCTTGCATGTCGTGACCCTGACTGACATCTACTCAGTTATCCTGCAAAGATGAGGCCAGCCTCCTGAGCACTGGACTGTCTTTCTTTACCTGTTTCTACCAGGGCTGTGGAAAGATGTCCATTCTCAACCCTGTAACTCTCTAGGGTCTGTATTGTTATCTGCTAGGGAATCATCAAATTGATGAGGCATAACTAACTTCCTCTCCTCCTCCTCCTTCTTCTTTTTTGAGACAGGGTCTCACTATGTAATTCAGGCTGGCCTCTAACTTACTATGTAGCCCACTCTGGCCTCAGACTTGCAGCTATCTTCCTGCTTCAGCCTCCTGAGTGCTGGGATAATAGGTGTGCACTACCGTACCAGGCCACAACTGTCCCTATGGTTTTGCCTTTTCTAGGAAGTCATATAAATGAGAACTTGGTACATTGTTTATTTTGTTCCTGGCTTCTTTAAGTTAGCACAATGCTTCTGAGATCCATCCACATTGTTGTTCTATGTATCAGTAGCTTGTTTCTTTTTGTTGCTCAATACTAACTAGTCCCATTTTCAATGAACCATAATTTGCTTATTTGTTCACCAGTTGATGGCCATTTTATTGTTTCCAGTTTTTGGTGGTTAGAAATGAAATTACTGCAAACATTTATCTGGAGGTTTTTTTTTTTTTTCCTGTTTTGCTTTTTGAAACAGGGTCTCTCTGTGTAGTGAAGGATGACCTCAAACTCATAATCTGATCCTCCTTCCTCACCCTCCTAAGTCTGGGATTGCAGGCATGTGCCACTGCACTGGATACCTACAGGCTTTTAAGTAGATCTATGTCTTCATTTCACCTGGGTAAATATCTAAGTGGGATTATGGAATTGTAGAGTAATTGTATATTTAACTTTTGAAGAAACTTCCAGGTTTTTCCAGAGTAGTATATCCATTTTGCAGCCCCATCAGTGGTGTAGGAGAGAGCTTCAGTTGGTCCTTAGCCTCCTCAGCATTTGACATTGTCAGTTTTTTGTTATTCTAATGGTAACGTCATGTTATTTTATTGTGGTTTCTATTTGGATTTCTCTAATGATTAAGATTCAGAGGAGTGAATCTTAATCTTGTTTCTATTTGGATTTCTCTAATGATTAAGATTCAGAGGAGTGAATCTTAATCTTGTTTTTGCTTGTTTTTATTTGTGGCACTGGGACTCATTTATGCTAGGCTACTGAGCTACATACATCTCCAGCCCCAAGGTCACAGTTTTTAATACCATTCTAGAATGGAGTAGATTTTTTTGAGTGCCAAATAAAGGAACTATTCATTCATTATTTCACAGTGATAAGAAAGTGATGGAGCCTACCAAGGAGGACAGAGGGAGCTATACTATGATTGTGCCCTGTCAGGCTGCTTGATGGTGAAATGGTGACATCCTTGCCTCCCCCTCACTCCACTTGCCCCACCCTGCCTTCATGACACACTAACGCTGCCTTGATGGTGCACTCCGCAGTTTTCTCCTTGAGATTCCTATTTAAACTAAGTGTCACCTCCTTTTGAAGCACCCAGGATCTCCAGGAGCTGCCAGGCACAGCATGCAAGATGATGCTGTGGCCAGGTGTGGTGGCACACTCCTGTAGTTCCAGCACTCAGGAGGCTGAGGCAAGAGGATTGTCATGAGTTCAAGGCCAGTCTGGGCTACATAGTGAGTTCAAGGCCAGCCTGAACCATTAGGCTGGGAGACAGTGTAGCTAGACTCTGTCTCAAAAAAAAAAAAAAAAAAAAGAGATCATGTTGTGGAAACAATGTGGCCTCTTGTGGAGCTGGACTTGATTAGCTTTTCTGGACTGGTTTCTTATTAGCTGTGTGGCTTTGGGTAAACACATAAGCTCTTTCAGCCTCACTTTCCCCAAGTGTAAAATGGGTATGACAATACCTACCTCAGAGGTTGTCAGAGATAGCAATACCTACCTATTTGTTGTCGGAGATAATATCATCATCTTATGATTAATTTGTCTCTATCACGGTCCTGTTCAGCGGTACCATGGGTATTTCCTGGTATAAGGGCAGGCTGCGTGACTTGTGTTTCTTGTGTCTCTGTGACACAATATTGGTACATTCCAGTCCCTCAACACACATGTTGAAACGGGTGGACCTCAAAAGATTCTCAGGGGAGCCAGGTGGCCAGGCCCCGAGGGACCCCGGCTGTCATCAAGCCGCAGAGCTTTCCTGGAGCCGCGACACAGACTTAGTATCTTCCTTCCGCAGAACCAAGGACTGAGTCTGCAGCTTGTGGTCCAGATAACTGTGTCGGGGACACGTGGATCTGACCCGTGGGGAGAAGGGGGACCAGCAGAACAAACCCTCAGGGAAAAAGAAAAAAGAGCGGGGAAGACATTAAAAAAGAGGAAACTCGGTGGAGAGGACTGGCTGAGAAGCGGGAGGAAAGGCGAGATGCTGGGGGGGCTTCGGGTGCTGGGGGCCGGCCGGCAGTGGGGAGACGGAGCACGCCGGGAAGGGCCCGAGGAAGGGCCCGGGGCCCCCGGGTGGGAGATGGGTCGCAGCGGCGGACTGGGCGCTGCCAGCTGCCCGCGCGGCAGGTGCGGGGGGCGGGGCCTCGTG
>NW_004955553.1:1776329-1839123 GCF_000276665.1 Chinchilla lanigera | reverse complement strand
CGGGGAGAGCAGCGGGGGGCCGCGGAGCTGGAGCCGGGGCCAGAGTCGGCGCGGGGGCCGGGCCAGAGCGGGCTCCAGCGATATGGGGTCCGCAGACTCCAAGCTGAACTTCCGGAAGGCGGTGATCCAGCTGACTACCAAGACGCAGGTGCGCCCCGGGGCCTCAGCCTCCCCATCCACCTGCCGGGCTGGGGGCTGGGCGGGGGCGGAGGCTGCGCGAACTTGGCTCTGTGGCTGGTGGGCCACGCGGGGCCTGGAGCCCGAGCCGGATCTCCCGCTTGCACCCCGGGGCTCCATGCGTGGCCCCCGCTTCCCACCCCTTCCCCCTCTCCTGGGAGCACCTCGCTCCCCGAAGCCGCCGTGCCACCTTCGGCTGACGTGGGCCTTCCTCCGCGCCCTCGCAGGGCTCCACGCCCCCGGCCTCTCCCTCGCCCACCCACCCTCTGCCGGGCGCGCTCCCCGCCCTCCTCTCCGTGCCCACGGGTCCGGTACGCTGGGCCCCGGCTGACTCAATGCAAACAAAGCCGGCCAGCGCCTGCTTGGGTCAGGAAAACAGCTGGTGCGCGGCCGCGGCGGCCTCGCCGGGCCCGGGTCGATGCCTCCGAACGGGGGAGGCCTAGGTCTTTCTGGGAACATCAAAGAGTGGCGGGCAGCAAGGGAGCCGGGTAAGGGGATCGGTCCCCAGGCCTGCAGAGTCCCCTGGTTCCCGGCTGGAGAACGCTCCAGGGGCTCCTCCTCCTCCTCCTCCGGGCCCTGCGGTGCCGGTATGTTATGTTCTCCGGTTCAGGATGGCCGTGGTCTCTCCCGGGGGAGCTGGCGGTCCCTTTCAGCCTAGTCCCTGCTTGCACACTGTCTCTGAGTCCACAAGTGGCACAGAGGCCGCCGCCTCCTTGTCCCCAGCACATACGATTTGTCCCCAGTACGACCAGATCCTTGCTCACCCTTGCTATCCTGGCCCCTTGAATGAGGCCACCCTGGCAGCATAGATGCCCAGTCTTGATTCCTCAGGTCTCTCATTTTCAAGGATTTCCTTGACTGTTGCCATCTGAGACAGCCCTCCCCCAAGCACTCAGGGATTCTTTCTTGCTCCTGGCAGGTAGAGTGGGATCAAGAGAGCCCTCTCCCACTGCCCCCAGGCGAGAACTCTGCTCCCACCTTCTCATCCCTGCCCTGGAAAGGTCAGGTAGCTGGCAAGCACTCAGAGTCTCTGGAGAATCCAGCCCCAGTGGAGAGGCGCTTGATACAAACCAGACCTGGTTGTTTCCATTTCTCATGGCTCCAGGCTAGTTGTGAAGCTAGGCATGGGGCTTTAGATCTTCGGGTTGCAGAGGGGGTGGCTTGTGGGCCCACCTCTTAACGTGGGGCCACTGGGAGAGGAGCAGGAAGACCCCCATGTTTACCTAAGTGGGAAAGAGACAGAGAATGTGCTGTGGGCTCGGCAGCTGGAGTCTTTTGCCAGGCCGGCAGGATGAGCCCAGCCAGGGCCCAAAGGGTCTGCAATGGCTTAGAGTCCTACTGCTCCAACTGTAGTACCGGTGTGCCTGTATTTCTCCCTCTGCAGCCGCTAAGCTGTTCTGTTTCTTATCTGAGGACAGTGAGTGGTTTGGACAAGGACCGGGAGTGCCTGGAACCCTGGGTCTCCTGGAGAACACCAGGTTCTGCAGGTGGGATGGGATCTGGCTGCCTGGGAGGAGGAGATTGCAGTAGCTGAAGCCTTGGACCCTGTGTAGTGATCTGGCTTGGGCAAAGACCAGATTCTACATTGTCATCCTGGAATTTACCACTCAGTGTCCCCAAGGAGATTCGGACCAGTTGTCCACCTGATGACCTCTGATTTCAGGCCCTAGAGGCTGTGCTTTGGGCAGCAGACAAATGGACCCAGAACCCTTTGCAGTGGCCCAGGCTGCTGCTGCTCAGCTTTCCCTGCCTTCCTGCCTGGCATCCTGTTTTCTTCCTGCCCCATAGTTAAGCCCCGGGCCAAGCCTGACCCTGATCCTGAGGACCAGCAGCTGTGGCTGTGTTTCTTGACCTTTTCCCAGGGTGCGTTGGCCCTGGAGGTGGAATATTCCACGAGTTGAGACTCTCTTTTCTAAATTCTGTTTGGGGATTTTTAGGCCAGATGAGATGTGGTGGGTGCATGCTCACATGTGTGCAAATGTATGTGCATGTGAATGCTGTGTCATACGGTCCTCCAGGACAGGTCGTCCATAGCAGGCTAGAATACGGCTGGGTTAGTCCCACCCCAGCCGGAAAGACTATCAGAGGCTGCAGCTGGTCCCCCAGGCTTGAGCAGGAGTCTAGCTTGAGAAAGAGCCTGGCAAAACTTAGTTAAGAATACGTGCTTTCCCAGCAGGCTGGCGCAATCCCATGTCCTTAGCAGCAGAGGCTGAGCAAAGATACTCTTCAAAGAAACTAGCTTGGATTTTATAGCTTCTTTGGGTTGGGTAGAGGTCAGCTGAGGTCACTGGGATAGGAATTAGGCCATGTCTTTGTCTTCGGAAGCCTAAAGGGTCTCAGTGTCCCTGGCTAATGCCTATATGGTAAAAAAAGAAAAAAAATGGTCACTAGCTGGGCGTGGTGGATGATAGCCCTTGGGAGACTGAGGCAGGATAGTCACAAGTTCAAGGCTAGCCTGAATTACACAGCGAGACCCTATCTCAAAAAAATCCAACAAACCAAAACCAAAATTGTTACCAAACGTGAATATCCAAGCTGCAATGAGAACAAGAAGAGAGGCCCATGCTGAGGAAAGGGAGAGAGAGTCTTGCGCCTGAAGAGATCCCGTTTCCAGACCAGGATGCCCTAGGGTCTCCTTAGTTGTTCTTGAGTCTCTGCCCCATTTATATTATATTTTATATCATATTTATCAGTACTGGGATTGAACCCAGGGCCTTAAACATGCTAGGCAAGTCCTCTCTCTATCACTGAGGTACATCCTCAGCCCTTTTTATTTTTATTTTGAGACAGGGTCTGGCTAAGTTACCTAGGCTGTGTTTGAACTTATGGTCTTCCTGCTTCAGCCTCCCAGAGTACTGAGATTACAGGCATGCACTGCCACACCTGGCTTCTGTCCTCCTTTTAAATTCACTATCCAGGCAGTGAACTAGAGGCCCACTCTTCACAGGTCATGTCCACTTGGTGCTTGGCCAGGCTTTGGCCCCTTTAAGGAGGTGGTGACTCCCTGGGAGGGGGGCAGAGTGTCAGAGGTGGCAGTTGCCCAGTGGTGCTCCCACATGGGAGCAGCTCTGTGATTTTCTGGGGTGGCATTCCTCGTTGTGGCCTCAGACACCCCAGACTGAGGTGTGATGCTCCTGTACCCCCTACAGGTCAGAGGGCTGCTGGGAGCCACAGGACAGCAAACCCCAGCCCCAGGGCCCCTCCTTTGGCCTTTGTTCCTCTA
This sequence comes from Chinchilla lanigera, assembly GCF_000276665.1. NCBI lineage: Eukaryota > Metazoa > Chordata > Mammalia > Rodentia > Chinchillidae > Chinchilla > Chinchilla lanigera. The sequence continues at coordinate 1,835,723 of NW_004955553.1, read as the reverse complement.
CCCCAGGCTAACTCGCTCTACCAGTTCTGGGGCTGACACCTATGCCAGGCCTGTCCTGAGGGCCATGGCCACAGGCTACTCTGCAGCTCCCTGGGGTGGGCATGGGTTAGGGTATATAGCTCCCTCCTTCATCCTCACCCAGGGCCCTGACTGGAGGGATCTCCAGGACGGCTTCTGGCTTCTGCTAAACAAACACTGGCTGAGTACCTGCTGCATTTGTCACCTGCAAGGCCAGGGAAGAAGGCCAGGTGGGCTGACAAGAGCTGCTAGACCTGAGACGGGGTCTATAATAAGCAGGGGTTGGGACGGAGGTGCCCAGGTGGGCTCTGTGAGAATTCTTGGAAGAAGGGTTTTCAGAGAACAGAACTTCTGTCTTCATACGATACACATTTCTTTCTGATGATAAGGACCATGTGTATGCAGTGCAGATGTGTGCTGGTGGCAGGGCCATTAGGCCTTTGTGAGCCCTAGAATTTCAGAAAGAGAAAAAGCTCTGTGGATCAGAGTAGCCAAGGGAATGTCTTGCAGGTGAGCTTCAGAAAGGAGCGGGGACTGAGGGAGCATCCCTGGCCCTCAACAGACAAAAGGAAAAAATAAAATAGGTGCTCAGCCAGAAAACAAAACCATCCAGAGCCGGGCATGGTGGCACATACCTGTAATCCTAGCACTCAAGAGGCTAAGGCAGAGCCAGGCGTGGTGGCTGGTCCAGTACTCCAGAGGCTGAGGCAGGAGGATTATTGTGAGTTCGAGACCAGCCTGGCTACAAAGTGAGCTCAAGGCCAGCCTGAACTGCCTAGCGAGATCCTGTCTCAAAAAGACAAAAAAAAAAAAAAGAGGCTGAGGCAGGGGGATTACTGTGAGTTTGAAGCCAGCCTCCTGCACTCCAAAACAAAATCTTGTCTCAGAAAAAACCCAAACCAAACCAAACCAAACCACAAACAAACCCACCCAGAGAGGTTGTTTTAACATCCTGATATTAATACAGAATTTCACACAAAATTGTGATCATCCCATAGGTAGTTCTATATCTTTTTTGTTTTGGGGGGTATTGGGGGTTGAACCCAGGATCTTTGCACTGAATTATTTCCTCAGCTCTTTATTTTTAATTTTGAGACAGTGTCTCATTCAGTCACTAAGTTGCCCATACTGGACTTGAACTTGCAATCTTTCTGCCTCAGCCTCCCAGAGTGCTGGGATTATAGATTGTGTACCATTGTGCCCAACTGGTACTTTTATATCTTATTCTTTTTCAACATAATATTATACCATGAACATTTTCTGTTTGTTTCTGTTCATTGAAAATATGATTTTGATGGCTGCATAATGTTCCATTGTGTGGATGTGATTTAGCTTTGTAAGCAGTCCCCAGTTATTGGTTAATAAATTCCAACTTTTCACTGTTATCAATAATAACTATTATCAACAGTAAACATTCTCGTATACCACATCTCTAATTATTTCCGTGAGTGAAATTTCTAGAAGTAAAATTCATCCTTCAAATTCACTGCCTTAAAAAAATTTCATTGCCTTGGTTATCTGTAAGACTATGTGATTCAAAGAGCATGTATGTTTTTAAAACATGTTACTTAAATGAGACAAGTAGGACTTCTGTTTTGTTTCTGGCTTTTCTCTTGTACCAGGAATCGAACTCATGACCTTCCGCTTGCCAAGCAAGCACTGTGCCCCTGAGCTAAGTCCCCAGCCCCAAGCAGGACTTTTGTTTGCTTGGTTTTGTTTTTTTGAGACGGGGACTTACTTTGTAGCTTGGGCTAGATTTGAACTCACTGTGTAGCCCATTGAACTCTTGGCAGTCCTCCTGCCTCAGGGATTGGCAGTCCTCCTTCCCCAGTGCAGGGATTACTGACATGTGTCCAGCTAAGACTAACAGGATTCTGAATGCATTGTTGGGGTAGGGGAGCATGCTGGGAGAAGGGGATAGCTTGGATGAGGGCAAAGAAAAGAGACAGTGGGGTCATGTCCTGGGGATAGCGAATACAGGCTTACAGTTTGCATGTGTGCGTATGTGTGTGCATGTATACCCAGTGTGATAAAAACACAGTGAATTTTTTGGTTGTTTTTTGAGACAGGGTAGTTCATGTGGTCCTTGAACTCACTATCTAGCCCAGGCTGGTCTCGAGCACACTGTAATCCTCTTGCCTCAGCCTCCTTAGTGGTAGGATTACAGGCATTACCATGATGCCCAGCTGTATAGTGAATGTTTAAATAGAAATTTATTACAGTAAAAGACACATTGCCATTAATTCCCTCACAGTACTCCCCTTGCTTCAGACACACTTATCCCGTTATCCTTGCCACTTTCTGAAGCAGTTCTGGACCTGTTCTTTTGTGGATGTCTTTACTTCTGCTGTCATGGCAGCCTGCATGTCCTGACGACCATTTTGACTTTGGGGAAGATCCAGAAGTCACATGGTATCAGATCTGGTGAATAAGGTGGATGAGGACATGCCATAATGTCTCTGACAGAAATTGTTGTAAATGTTTTTTTTTTGTTGTTGTTTCTTCCGGTACCAGGAATCAAACTCACAACCTTGCTCTTGCCAGGCAGACGCTTTGCCACTGAGCTAAATCCCCAGCCCCTGTTGTAAATGTTTAGAATTGATTCTGGACCTTGAGGCAGATATGAAAAGACACTCATGAAGGAAGACTTCTAGAGCCGCTTCAGAGAGTGGCAGGAATGATGGGATAAATGTGTTTGAAGTGAGGGGGGAAGTATTTTGAGGGGACTTGATAGCAATATATATTTTATTATAATAAATTTTTATTTTAATGTTCACCTTTTTATCACACTGATATGTACGTGTGTATGTATGCATGCCTGCATGCGCATATGCGGGATGAGCGTGTAAGCTATGTTTAAGGAAGATCTTGGCTATTGGGCCAAGGGTTAGACTTGATCCAGCAGGCCGTGTGTGAGGCAGTGGCGACTTTAGCCCTGCGCTTTGGCACCTGTTTGAGGGCAGCGTGGAGACAGGATTGAGGGAGGTAGATTTGGGGGGCGGAACCCAGGTGAGAGTGACCTGAACTGTAGCATTGGCCAGTGGTGGAGTGCATGCCTGTGATCCTCAGATTCACCAGGTTTGGAATCTGGCAGGTGCTGAGGGGAGGGATAAGCTGGTGGGGAGGAGAAGGAAGAGGGCTTGGTGACTGGAGATAGATGTTCCCGTGTCACCTGTTCTCATGGTCGTCTTCCTGTGGGGGGAGAGCGCATCTTGGCCTGGGTCTCTGTACATTTGGCCTACTGCTGTTGCCCGGAGCTGTGCCCAGGTGGGCAGGTCAGTCCGTCCTGCCAGAGGAGGACAAGGACTCAGCCAGGGACATGCAGGCCCTCGGGGACTGGGTTGGGTTCTGGCTCCCGGACTCAGCACCCCGCTGACCCCTGACCATGCCCATGAGTGTGCCAAGCATGACCTGCTGGCCGTGGCTTGTGGCAGCTAGCGGATGTCCCTCGTCTCTGTGGGGGAGAGTCCTGGGCACCAGCCGAATGGAGTAGGGGGGCTGTGGCTTTGCTCTCAGGGTCTCTCGTGGGCACATGTTGGGTAAACTGTGTCTCTGTTGGCACGAGGTTATACAACTCTGGACACTGGGTTCCTCCCCAGCCTGTGGAAGCCACTGACGACGCCTTCTGGGACCAGTTCTGGGCGGACACCGCCACATCTGTGCAGGATGTGTTTGCACTGGTGCCCGCGGCAGAGATCCGGGCTGTGCGAGAGGAGTCACCCTCCAACCTGGCCACCCTGTGCTACAAGGTGAGGGCTGCCTGACCCTCGCCACCGCTGCCACTCTCCCTAGAACAGCTGATGCAGTCCAGTCTTCGATGGGAGAGGGCAGGCACCCAGGACACCCCAGCCCCAGGCCCCCATGGTCCTGAGTCTGCACCCAGTGCCCCCCCCTTTGGCGGCCACCATTTCTGAGGCACGGGCAGGTCTTCCTGAGCACTCTCCACAGAGCCCGCCCTCTGCTCGCCCTGCGGGGTGGTATTGTTAGCGTGGCCATTTTACAGAGGAGGAGACCAAGGCTGGGGAAGCGTTGTCACTTCCAGGATCTTGGACACTGAGGGGTCTGGGATTTGCTGGCCTCGTGCTCCGTGCTGCTCTTGCTCACGGGCTGGCAGACTCCCTGCCTCTGCCCTCAGCAGCCTGAGTGTCCCCCACATCCCCTAAACCCCAAGTGCCAGGGCCCCAGCCCGCGTGTCCAGCAATCCTCTGCTGCCCGTCCCCGCAGGCTGTGGAGAAGCTGGTGCAGGGAGCCGAGAGCGGCTGCCACTCGGAGAAGGAGAAGCAGGTCGTCCTGAACTGCAGCCGGCTGCTCACGCGAGTGCTGCCCTACATCTTCGAGGACCCTGACTGGAGGGGCTTCTTCTGGTCCACAGTGCCCGGGGCAGGGCGAGGAGGGGTCTGTGGGCGTGGCCAGGGTGGGCGGGAGGTGACAGGGTGAGCGCACTTTCGGGGCCACACTCCTCCAAACCTTTTCTGGCATTTGGGAAGCTCAGGGGTGGGGAATGGGAGGTGCTGCTGAGGGATGGGGGTCCACACCATCTGCTTTGGTTGGTTTGGGGCCCACAGAAGTCCATTTCCTCTACCTTTGCCGCTACGCCCTGGGGGACTGCCTGGACCCAGTCTCTGTCCTCTGCCCCCTCAAGCTCTGGGACCACCCCTGCTTGGCCAGCTCCCCCTGAGGCATCCTGCTTCCTCAGCAGGGTGAGGAGGAGGACGAGAATGCCCGGCCCCTGGCTGAGTCCCTGCTCCTGGCCATCGCAGACCTGCTCTTCTGCCCGGACTTCACCGTCCAGAGCCACCGGCGGAGCACCGTGGTGAGAGCCCACCCTGGCCCTGCTGAGTGGGCCTTGCCTAGGTTGGGTGAGGCCAGCTGCAGTTCCCTTGAGCAGCATGCAATCAGTGGGGCCCAGGGTGCTCCAGGAAATCTAGGCTGCCTGGCACGCGTGTCCCTGGCCGGGGGCGGTGGCGATACAGCTGGAGGGGAGCCAGCGGGTGCCTGCCCTGCCCCCTGTCTCCCCGGGCTGCGCACAGGCAGCCGTTGTCCTCGCCGCCCAGGCTGGGGTGGTGTGCAGGGCTGGCCCGTGCACTTCCTGTGATTCCACGGCGTGGACTTTGAGTCTTCGGTGCCCCCAAACACCACTGGGGGAAACCCGTTCCCCACCTCTCCCTCCCTCCTTTCTCCCTTGGGCTGGACTGAGCCAGGAAAAGAATCAGTATAAGAAAAATGAGCTTCCAGGAAATCTAAGAACATTCACTTCACCCCTATGCATCAGGACTCAGCCTTCGGAGGGTCTGTCTTAAGAGACCGTGAGGCGTGGCGGGGGTTGGGTTGGCTGGCTTCTGTCTCGCGCTGCTGCTGTTCTTGCAGCCCTCCACCTGCTCTCTCCCTGTCCCTGTCCCTGTCCCTGTCCCCAGGACTCAGCCGAGGACATCCACTCCCTGGATAGCTGCGAATACATTTGGGAGGCGGGTGTGGGCTTCGCTCACTCCCCCCAGCCTAACTACATCCACGACCTGAACCGGTGAGCTTGGCTCAGGCCCAGGGCCCCTGGTCTAGCTGGACCCAGGTGGGACCCCTGCCTGGCTCCGCAGAGGACCCTCCCCTCTGTGATGCAACCTTAACCCTGCGGAGATGGACAGGGATTGTTTCTGTGGGCCTGGGTGGGGGGTGCTGGCCCTAAGTGCCCTCCTTTACCGACCCCTCTCCAGGATGGAGCTGCTGAAACTGCTACTGACGTGCTTCTCCGAGGCCATGTACCTGCCCCCAGCTCCTGAAAGTGGCAGCTCCAACCCGTGGGTTCAGTTCTTTTGTTCCACGGAGAACAGGTGAGCGGCCTGGTGTCTTTCCCTTCTCTTCTGGTTCCAGGCTCCACTGAGCTGGGTCAGGGCCGGCTCTGAGGCTTCTCGGAGGGGTGCTGCCCCTTGGTGGTGATGAGCTGTAACTTTGCCACACATTATACAAGCGCTGTCCGACACAGCCTTGGCATTGTGACCCAAACAGGAACTGGGCCCCTGGGGTGACCCCTATCCGGGTCCTTCTTCTGGAGCCATGGTGTTCAGTAGAAGTATAATGTGAATCATATGTATATTTTGAGATTAAAATGTAAAAAAGAAACAGGCAAAATTAATTTTAAAAAGACTTCATTTAATCCAGTGTATAGGAGCTGTGGTCAAAATATATGGTGAATGTTTAAATTAAAAAGTGTGTAACCGTGAGGCACATTGCCATTCGTGACCCTCACATTATTACCCCTTGTTGTGAGCGCACCGAGCCACTTTCTGAAGCTGTCTGGAAAGTCCTCTTTTGTGTCTTTACCGGGGTGTGATCCAAACCTCGGAGGGTGCTCCTGCTGAATACCGTCCAGTGGAGAGGTGACCTGTACTGACGCTGTGGGTGTCCTCACCCACCTTGTTCACTGGATCTGGTGCCGTGAGATTTCTGGTTCTTCCCCAAAGTCAAAACGACCAGGAAAGGTAAACATTTTGAATCGATTCAGAACATCGAGCCAGTCCTAACCGTGCAACTAAAGACACTCAGGAAAGAGGATTTCCGGAACTGCTCCAGAAAGTGGCAAGAATGATGGGACGAGTGTGTCTGAAGGGGGCTAATGGTGATATATCTTTTACTGTAATTAATTTAAAAACATTTAAACATTCATTGTATGTTTCAACCACATCTCACTAAAAAATTAGCGCTTAATACATAATCATGATACAGAATTATTCAGTTGTTTTCGACATCCCTTTTCTCATGCTACTTTTTCAAAATTCAGCGTGTGGTTTATACTCCCGGCCAAACTCAATTCAGACTAGCCGCATTGGAGGCGCTCCATAGCTGCGTGTGGCCTGTGGCTGCCCGTGGGGACAGTGCGGGGGCTTGTGGGACAAACACCCTGATGGAGGAAGCCTGGCCTGCATGGGGACGCTGGTGGGCTGCGGGCGCCCTGGGGAGTGCATGCTGGTGCAGGGTGGCGTATGTGGAGCAGGCACTTGCATTCCACTGTGCCCAGGCTGGCAGCATGGGAGCCAGTGCCCTAAGGCTGGCTGTCGTCTCTCCTGTATCCTGCTGCTGACCCCTCTGCGGTGTGGCGCGCCACCTTTGGGTTGTGCTGGCCTCTGGCCCAAACTTTTTGCTTCCCCCAGAAGAGAAGGGAGCCCAGGTGACCCCCACCACTAGCCCCAGTCAAAGACTGGCCAGAGTTTTCTTTCTTACAGTCTTATCAGGCACGCTGCCATCCTCTGTCACTCGCTTAACCTCTCTGGATTTCAGTTTCCTCACCCGTAAGATGAGGAGCTTGAACCCTGACATCTTACAAATCTGATTCAAGTCCTTCTGTGGCCTGGCAGCTGGGTGATTGAGCCCAGGCTCATCTCCCTGGGCCTCCAACCTTCCCCGAAGCCCCGATGGAGGGTGTCTGTCCCTCAGAACCTCAGGGTTATGAACACGCCTTCCTACCAAGAGCCCCTTGTCACGAGCCATTGTGCCCTTGCTCATGGATTCCTCTGCCCTTGGCCCAGCCCGGCCCAGGCCATAGCCAGACTATGGTGAGGATGAAAAGGGTCTTTTCCAGTCCCCGGCTCCCAGACCAGAGCCTGACCCTGGCACTTGCTGAATTGAGGAGGTGACTTGGCTGCCCCTCCCCTGTGGCGGGAGGGCTGCGCCAGAGGCTGCATCCTGCAAGCCTGCCCTCCCGCCTCGCAGACACGCACTGCCCCTCTTCACCTCCCTCCTCAACACCGTGTGTGCCTATGACCCCGTGGGCTACGGGATCCCCTACAACCACCTGCTCTTCTCTGACTACCGGGAGCCGCTGGTGGAGGAGGCTGCCCAGGTCCTCATCGTCACCCTGGACCACGACAGCGCCACCAGCACCAGCCCCACTGTGGATGGCACGACTACAGGCACAGCCATGGATGATGCTGACGTAAGGGCCGGCGGGGCTGCGTCCTGCTGGGGTGTGAGCAGGTGGCATCGTATTGGCAGAGACGCTCAGCAGACACTTCAGGGAGTGGCTAGAGTGTCTGACTTGGGACACTGTTGCTGCCGCCCAGGCCGGGGAGGGACCCGGGTGAGGTGAGGCAACTGCTCACCATGTGCTTCTACCCTTGGCAGCCTCCGGGGCCCGAGAACCTGTTTGTGAACTACCTGTCCCGCATCCATCGGGAGGAGGTGGGTCGAGTGCAGCTCTTGGCCCCTCGAGCCCTCCCCCTACACTTGTCATGGCTTTGCAGGGGCAGGGTAGAGGGGCCCTGGTCCTGGCACGGAGGAACCCTGGCCTCTGTGGACCTGGGCCCCTGCAGGGTAAACAGTGATGATAGACTTCGAGGGTTTTGAGATGAGGGAAGAACCAGTGGTTTCAGCTGGATGAGGTAACCAGGAAGGCTTCTAGGAGGAGGTGGCTCTGATGTCAGGTTTGAGGGGTGGAGGGACGAGAGTGCACGGTGGCCTCAGAGGCCAGGCAGGCCTGCGTGGCTGTGCCTTGTGCCCACTGGGAGGTGCTGGACCCCAGAGCCCCGAGTCCTGCAGCTGTAGGATGGGACTGCAGGGCCGAAGGTGGAACGCAGCCAGCTCAGCATGGGTGCTCAGTAAATGGCAGATCTGTGCAGTGTTCCCCATGGGCGATGGGGTGATGGGAGGGAGTGTTTCAGGGCGCCTATAAATACAGTCCAGGTGGGCAGGGTCTCAGCTCAGAGGGTGCCTGTGGGGTCCCCAGGCGCAGCAGCCTTGCTGAGGGAGTGGGCAGCCCAAGGTGAGGGGGCTCAGCCGCCTGAGGGGCTCACCTGGGGAGCCCCTGATGATGTCAGAGTGTCTCTCAAGCTCAGAGCTGGGCCTGGCTCTCAGGGAGTAGGGAGGAGCCTGTGGGGGCCTAGGCCAGGCAGTGGGGGCTGAGCAGAGCAGGTGAATGGACCCTTGCTCTGTCCTCCCTCGCAGGACTTCCACTTCATCCTCAAGGGCATCGCCCGGCTGCTGTCCAACCCCCTGCTCCAGACCTACCTGCCCAACTCCACCAAGAAGATCCAGTTCCACCAGGAGCTGCTGGTTCTCTTCTGGAAACTCTGCGATTTCAACAAGGTGGGCGGCCTCCGGGACGGGCACTGGGCAGTGCAGATGGAGAGGAGACCCGCAGAAACAGCTGCTGGGCCAGGAGAGGTGGTGCAGGCTGTCGTCCTAGTATTCTGGGAGGCTGAGGCAGGAGTAGCACAACTTTAAGCCGAGCCTGGGCAACTTAGTGACATAGTGAGACTGTCTCAAAATAAAAAATAAGTTGTTCTTCAGTGCAAAGGACCGGGGTTCTATTGCCAGAACAAGGCACACACAAAGAAAGGGGTGGGGTGGGGAGGCAAAGGAAAGGAAGGGGAAGGGAGGGAAGAGGAGGGGTGGAGAGTACCCCCAGTGGGGTCCATGTGGTCCAAGGATGGGTCTCCCTGGCCTGGGGGAGAGGGTGGAGCACAGCCACCCTTCCTGCTGACCCCACTCGCTTGTCCCCTCCCCTGCTCCCAGAAATTCCTTTTCTTTGTGCTGAAGAGCAGTGACGTCTTGGACATCCTGGTCCCCATCCTGTACTTCCTCAATGACGCCCGGGCAGACCAGTGTAAGACCAGGGTGGGCCTGTGACGCAGGGGGAGGGTGGTGGTCTCGGTGATTCAGGTGTCCGGCAGGTCTGTCCCGTCTCCCAGGAGCTCAGGCATGGTGGTATGACCGCCCACGGGAGGCTCCCTGCAGTCCCCCCAGATGCGTCCCCGTGCTGGGCTCCCCTGCTCTTTGTCCTGTGTGACCCCTCCTGTGCTCCGTGCTGCAGCTCGGGTGGGCCTGATGCACATCGGCGTCTTCATCCTGCTGCTTCTGAGCGGGGAGCGGAACTTCGGGGTGCGGCTGAACAAGCCCTACTCGGTGCGGGTGCCCATGGACATCCCCGTCTTCACTGGCACCCACGCTGACCTGCTAATTGTGGTGAGGGGCGCCCACAGGAGGCATGGGGCTCATCTCCTTTTAGCTGAGTCTGGGGGTAACGACCCCCCCACGGCTGCCCTTCTCCCTTCCTGCGCAGGTGTTCCACAAGATCATCACCAGCGGCCACCAGCGGCTACAGCCTCTCTTTGACTGCCTGCTCACCATCGTGGTCAACGGTAGGGGCCAGCGCCCACCTTCCCCGTTCTCACCACTAGGTGGCGCCAGGCCATAGGCCGACCAACCACCTGTTCCGGGCTCAAACCGCTCTCATCCCATAGGCACGGAATGCAAACCACATGTGCAGTGCTAAATTTTCAGTATCATATTAGAAGAATAGCATATTAGAAGAATATTAGAAGAAATAACAAAAGGACAGGTGACAAAATTTTGTAATACAAAAAATTTTGTAATACATTTAATCCACTGTATCTAAATACTGTTATCTCAACATATAGGCAATACAGAAAAATTTTTGGGGGGGTACATCTTAGATATACATAATGATCACATTCGTCATAGGGAATTAGTACCTGTACCTGATAGGCCTTGCTTCTTTTTCCCATTCCCCTGCCCTGCCTTTGGCCCCTCTTCCCCTCTTTATTTACAAAAGCTTTGTTTCCATCTTTTCCTTCTATTCGTTTCTTTTTCTTGTCCCTTCTTTCCTTTCCCTGCCCCTTTCCTTGTTCCCCTTCTCATTTGAATATTTTCTTCCCATTTCCTAATATCTATTATACATTTTGGTCCTTAGTTACACTTTTGGTTTCTCACACCAGAAAAACAACGTGTGTCCATTGTATTTCATTTAAGAGTATGATCTCAAAGTGCATCCACTTAGCTAGAAATGTCTCAAACTTATCCTTCTTTATGACAGAGTAGTATTCCATTGGCCAAGACAAAAAAATTAATGAGGCTTGGCATGGTGGCATATTCCTGTAATCCCAGCACTTGGGGAGGCTGAAGCAGGAGGACTGTAGATTCAAGCCCAGCCTGGGCAATTCAGTGACTTGGTGAGACCCTGTCTCAGAAGGGAGTGTTGGGATGTAGTTCAGTTTGAAGGCCCTGGGTTCAATCCTCAGTATTGAAAAAAAGATCCGTATTCTTTATATTGTGTTTCATGCCCAGTCTTCTAAGTGTTGTGCATGCTGCATGCATGTGGTGCTCAGTTTTGCTGTGTTCTGAGCATGTGACGGCCATGTGGCCAGTGACTGTGTCGCCCAGTGAGGGTTTAGGCGATTATAGTCTAAGTGGAGACGGCAAAGCCGCTGGTCCCTATCTTTGCCCTGGCCAAAAGGTGAGTGGCCGTGGGCTGGGGCAGAATGACCCCAGTGCGGATGTTTGGGGGATGATGGTGGCGGCCAGGTGGTCTGACTCACCCGAGGCCTGACTCTGCCTCCAGGGTGGGTGGGTAGGTCGTACAGGTGCCACAGACCCGTCCAGCTGGGCTACCTTCCCTGCTTACCACTCACTGACTCCATTCCATAAATGAATCTTCTTTCTTTCTGGGTGTGTGTATGGGGGGTGAGATTGGAGATTGAACCCATGGCCTTCACACTGAACTATGTGCCCAGCCCTTTTAAAAACTCTTCATTTGAAACAGAATCTCACTAAGTCACTAAACTGCCCAGGCTGGGCTTGAATTTGTGATCCTCCTGCCTCAGCCTCCCAGAGTGCTGGGATTACAGGCTTATACCACACCTCCCAGCTTCCATCCCGCAGATCTTAACTGAGAGCCACTAAGGAAGGCCGGCTCCGAGAACGCCGCTGTGAACAAGACAGCTCTGCCCACCTCTGAGGGCCTTGAGCGTGAGGGAGAAAGATGGGAGTCAAGGAGGGGCACAGACCGAGCTGTGTACAGAATTTCGTCTCTGGAAAGCTGTGCCAAAAATGCCTATCTAATGTTACAGCAGCTTGACCCCCTAAATCAGAGATGGCGAACCTTTTAGAGCTTCCAGTGATAATCAACCTCTGCCTGCGGCACATGTGCCATAGGTTCGCCACCACTGCCCAAGAATGACTTGTAGGGCTGAGTTTGTATCCCTGCCCAAGCATTTTATTGCTAGGCAACTTGGCCCAGGTTTCTAACCCTCCCTAAGCCTTGGTTTCCTTGTCTGTCAAATGGGGGCAATCTTATCCAGGCTCTTTTTCCCTCATAGGGAAGAAGGACCAGGAGAGAGAGAGAAGATATATATATGGCTTTGTAAAAAGGACTGCTGCCAGTAGGATGCGGTGGTGCCTGCTTGTAATCTCAGCACTCTGGGAAGCTGAGGCAGGAGGATTGCAAGTTGGAGCCCAGCCTGGGCAACTTAGTGTCACAGCAAGACCCTGTTGCAAAATAAAAAAATAAAAAGGTCTGGAGATGTAGCTCAGTGCAGAGGCCCTGCAGAGGGTTCAATCCTCAGTGCCAAAAACCAACGCACACAAAACCCTGCTGTCCACATGGTCAGGGATGAGGGAGGAGCGCCCTGCCTGCCGGGGCTCTGCAGGGGGCACAGACAGAGTGAACTTGGCCGCTAGGGCCTTCCTGGCTTTCGGGGGCTTCACAGGCAGGGCCGGGAGGGCTTAGGGGAGCGTGTTGCTCCCCCGCCCAGGCCCAGGTTGTGAGCCGCCGCCGTCCCTTGCAGTGTCTCCCTACCTCAAGAGCCTGTCCATGGTGACCGCCAACAAGCTGCTGCACCTCCTGGAGGCCTTCTCCACCACCTGGTTCCTCTTCTCTGCTGCCCAGAACCACCACCTGGTCTTCTTCCTCCTGGAGGTCTTCAACAACATCATCCAGTACCAGTTTGACGGTGAGGCACCAGCCTGGGGGGCCCCTGGGCATTGCCTCTGGGGCGGCTGCCTGGGCACTGGCTTCCAGGAGGTGTCCCCTGTGGCTGCACTTCCGCTAATGGACGTGCATGTATTGAGCACCTGCTGTGCACCTGGGTGAAGGCGAGACTGTGCTGCCCCAGGGGCTCACAGCTGGGGGTGGAGGATCCGGGAGCTTAACGCAGACAATGGCCTGGTCAGAGAGCGCCTCTGCAGGCCGGTAGCAGGCAAGTTCAGAGTGGTAGGAGCTGTCCTTCCCAATATCACAGACACCGGCTGCCGCTCCTTACCTCTGTGACGGTCCACATGTTACTTCACTTCTCCGGGCCTCAGTTTCCTTACCTGTAAGGTGGTCAGACTAATAGGGATCTTAGAGGGTGTCGGGAGGAGGATGAAATAAAATAACCCACAAAGTAGCACAGTGTCTGGCAACTCAAACGTAAGGAACTGTTTTTATTCCAAAATAAGCTGGGTGCACTGAGAGAGGCTGAGGCAGGAGGATCACAAGTATGAGTCCTGCCTGGGCAACTTAGTGAGACCCTGTCTCAAAAATAAAAAATGAGAAGGACTGTGGATGTAGCTCTGTCGTAGGTTTGACCTTTAGTATTGCCCAAAACAACCAACAAAGAAACAAAAAAACAAAAAAACAAAAAAAACAACTGTGCTTATCTAAGAGTATTAATGGGAGTAATGAGAGCAGAAAAGCATTGTGGGGAGAGAATGGTATGTGGATGTGCAAAGGCCCTGGGGTGAGATGTTGAGTTGAAAGCAGATCAGTGTAGTGTAAAGCAGGACAGAAAGGTGCAGAGGGCACCGAAGGACCAGAAAAACATTTGTGTCTTACCCTGGGAACGTGGAGGTGGGTGATGGAGAACAGGCACATGCCATGGTGGTCTCCTGGGCTCCTCCCTGGCTCAGAGAGAAGGTTAAAATATTTAAGAGCTGGCAGTATGGACAGTGATGGGCTGGTCTAGCCCCCCAGTACCAGGGGTTACTCTTTTTTTTTTCCTGCAGTGGTGAGGATTGAAGCCGGGGCCTTCACACTGAGTTACATCTCTAGCACCCCCCTTTTTCCTTTTGGTTTTTTGAGACAGGGTCTCACTATGTAATTCAGGCTGGCCCTGAACTCACTATGTAGCCCAGGCTGGCCTCCAACTCACAGTGATTCTTCTGCCTCAGCCTCCCAAAGGGTACCGCTATGCCCAGTTCCATTAGTGCTGAGTTGAAAGGTTGTTTTGTTTGTTTGTTTTGTTGAGACAAAGTCTTGCTGCACAGTTCAGGCCTTGAACCCGTGATGTAGCCCAGGCTGGCCTCGAACTCCTGGTAATCCTCCTGCCTCAGCCTCCCAAATGCTGGGGGCATGTGCTGCCATGCCCAGCGTGGGCTTGTGGGGTCTTGAGGAACCAGGAGAGGGGTGGTCAGGCCAGAAGCTGTTTTCCCACAGCTGGCACACACAGCTGTGCCATCCCTTCCTGACTCCCTCTCCTGGATGCCCTGTACCAACTCTTCCCCTGGGGGCGACACCTTCCTGTCCCGTAGGAGGGGGAGGCGAGGGACCCCCAAGTGGAAGTGTGCTCCCTCCCACAGGCAACTCCAACCTGGTATACGCCATCATCCGAAAGCGTAGTGTCTTCCACCAGCTGGCCAATCTGCCCACTGACCCGCCTGCCATCCACAAGGCCCTGCAGCGGCGCCGGCGGACGCCAGAGCCCCTGTCCCGCACCGGCTCCCAGGAGGGCGGCTCCATGGAGGGCTCCCGGCCTGCTGCCCCTGCGGAGCCGGGCACCCTCAAGACCAGCCTGGTGGCCACCCCAGGTTTGGCGCTGGCAGGCAGGCGGGAGGGGGATGTGGTTCCTGGCATGGTTGGGGAACACCTAGGGGAAAAAGGTGTTGGGGGCTGGGCCGGAGCAGCAGGGGTGGTGGTACTGGGGATCCAGGAATGGGAGCTTGGTGGGGACAGGGCCTCAGAGCTCTGCGACAGGCAGCTACAGGGCTGGGGCAAGGGAGAGGGGACATAGCGCTTCTGCAGTGGGTGGAGGACAGGCAGCCTCAGGGGCCAGGCCGGAAGGGGCACCGTGGGGCATAGTCCTGTCTCCTGCCTGTGACCCTCCTGTGCCTCACCCAGGCATTGACAAGCTGACGGAGAAGTCCCAGGTGTCTGAAGATGGCACCTTGCGGTCCCTGGAGCCTGAACCCCAGCAGAACTTGGCAGAAGGCGGCCTGGCTGAGGGGGTGGGTGACGGGACGTGGGGCGTGTGGGGCAGGGTCTCGCCTTCCTCCCTGGCCTCTGTGATGGGGTCTGGGCCAGGACACTCTGAGGTCACTTGTGGCAGAAGGACAGGTGCAAAGCCCAGGACATCAGGGTTGGCACTGCTGTGGGGGTGGGCAGTTCACTCCCATGTTTCCGGGGCGCAGTAAAGCCTGTGGCCTTTCGCCTCCCCATCCATCAGCCTTATCTGAGGCTGGCCTTTACCCGGCTGGCCCTGTCAGGCCCTGGCCCTAAATCTGTCACTGGGCTGTGCCGGCTGGGCCTGGGGCCCAGGGCAAAGGGTGCTGGGCTGGGCCTGTCCCTCCGTTGGAACTGAGTATCTCCCATGGGGGGCGGTGAAGAGACCTCGCTGCCCTCTGCCCCTGCCCCGCACCCACTCCGTCCCTCCTCTTTTGCCCTCCTTCCTGGGCACCAGGAGCCTGGCCAGGCGAGGGAACAGCGGCGGCTATCTAGTGCATCAGCCAGTGGCCAGTGGATTCCAACAACGGATTGGGTGAGGACCCCACCCTGGAGGAGCAGGGGGAGCACAGAGGTGGGGCCTGGGTCCAGATGCCCGGCCCTTAGAACCGCGCAGCCAGTGCAGATGCGGCTGGCAGTGTGTCCCAGCAGAGGCATCTAGTGTGAGAGCCCGGCTCCACGCAGTCCTTCCAGCTGGGCGACGCTCCCTGTCGTGTGTGGCCTGTCTCAGATCAGCTTCTTCTGTCTACACCATCTGCTCAGTTCCCTGGAAGCACCAAATTCCTATTGCCCATAGCACTGGTTTTCCTAATAAATCACCCCTCTGGTTTCCTTTCCTGAACTGCTGCCCCCTCTGCTTTCCTGATTACACTGGAACAGAGGTGATAACGTCTGCCTGATGGTGCCATTGTGGGTGGTAATGGGGACAGTCTTCCGAAGGCCATGGCCTGGTGACTGGCCTGCAGTACTGCTCAAGGCGCCCCCGGCCCTCCCCATTAGCAACAGCGGATGTTACAGCTCTGCTGGGTGCAGGCCGAGCTACACAGAGCCCCTGGCCCTGAGTCAAGGTCAGAACTGTCCCATAGCCCTGGGGGCTTCCCTCCCCAGATCCTCTCCTGGAAGTCGAAGCTGCCGCTGCAGACCATCATGCGGCTGCTGCAGGTGCTGGTGCCCCAGGTGGAGAAGATCTGTATCGATAAGTAAGACCGGGCTGGGTACTGCTTCCGAGGCACAGGCTGCCTGGGCTTGGGTGGGAGGTGACGGGGACACCGGAGACGTCCATTTCTCACAGGGGCCTGACGGATGAGTCGGAGATCCTGAGATTCCTGCAGCATGGCACCCTGGTGGGGCTGCTGCCTGTGCCGCACCCCATCCTCATCCGCAAGTACCAGGCCAACTCAGGCACCGCCATGTGGTTCCGCACCTATATGTGGGGTGTCATCTATCTGAGGTAGGCTTCCCGGGGGTGGCCGATGACAGTCCTGGGCGGGGCTGGGCTCAGCAGGGACTTCAGCTGTGCCTCCCTTCCCTAATGGACGTCAAGGCGGTGGGTCAAGGGGGCCTTGCCTGGTGGAGCTCAGGCACCCACTGCCCAGGTTGGGACATCGAGACGGGAGGGGCTGATTTGGGCTTTGCTGCCTCCGAGCTCCTCCCCTGGACCTTTTCTGTTCGCTCCACAGGAATGTGGACCCGCCCATCTGGTACGACACCGATGTCAAGCTCTTTGAGATCCAGCGGGTGTGAGCAGGAAGCCAGCAGGGGCTGGGGATGGCTGGGGCGTTGCTCCCGGATGCGCCCTCACTCCTTGCTCTGAACTTTACATGAGTACCATCAGGGTCTGTGGCAGGCGGTGTGGCTGGGTCCCGGGTGGCAGGCCCCAGAAGCCCCTTGGAGATGATCTCTGACCCCCTCACCCCCAGACTGGCCTCCTAGGAGCCTCTGTCTCCAGGGGTGCAGGCCCTGCCAAAGCCCTTCCCCGCTCTGGCTCCCCTTTTGGGACCATTTCTGTGATGACCTCCTCCATGCCCACCTGCTCCTCTGCTGCCCACCCCCAGAAGCCACCAGGGCACCGGGTCAGAAAGAGTTTGCCCCAGAAGGAGCCAAGGGATGGCCCTCGAGGTATCTAGGCAGGGTTGGGGGCCCTCCAGGCCTCTTGTCCTGAAGCCACCTCTTCAACCCCGTGGAAGAAGGAGTATGGCCTGCCCGCTGGCCTGTGAGGCTGGGCACTGGCAGATACAAGTCCAGACTGGGGTTCCTCATGTCTTCTAGGGGTTGGAGTGGGCACTGAGGGTACCCTGCTGTATTCCCTGGGTCAGTGGATAGAGCCTGGCTGATGAGGGGTCCTAGGGGGCAGCTCTTCCTGCCCACCCACTGCCTGGATGAAGGGATGAGTGTTGCCACCCCCCCCAGCTGCCCAGCCCTGGCCTCTGGTCTCCTCCCCCCACCTGTGTCAGTACAATCTTTGCTCTGTACAATCGGCCACTTTACACAATAAACCTCCCCCTCCACTTTCTGCCTCGGTGCTTGGGCTGTGGGTTTGGGTATCAGCCATGACTCTTATCTTCAGGGCAGCCGGAGACTCTGTACCACAGCGTCAGTCCTGAGTACCTTTTATGCATGACGGAGAACAGAAATGTGTCATTTTCTTGGGTGTAAAAGCAGTATCGGTCCCTGTCACCAGAGACAAGCCCATACAGGAGAGATCCAGGCGGGCTGACCCACAGACCCCTACATGTCCCCGGCAGCCACTGAAGCAGTGATGGGGGCCCTGGGGGATCATCTCTGGCCTCATGGGAGCAGGGGACAGGGCCGCACTCCCTGGGCCTCACCTTGGCACAGCTGCTGTTTGCACTGGGCTCAGGGAGATGGATGGGCTGTCAGTGGCTGCCTTCTCACCTTCCTGCCCCACCCCAGGGCTCAGAGTATCATGCAGGCCTGGGACCCACCACCATGGTGAGCCAGCTGCAGAGTCCCTCAAGGCTCGCCTCAGAGAGGAGGTGGCCTTGCGGGGTAGAGGTGAGGACTACAGGAGCCCCGGCCCATCTCTCCCCACTGTGTTTCATGGATCAAAGAAAGGATTGGTTTAGACCCTTCCTGACCCAGGAATGGGACTGTCCCCAGGCCACAGCCCTACCCAGGACAACCATTCTTCTCACCATGCCTGGAGTGTCAGGTCTACTGCTGGGAACAAATGCCATGAAGCCTGAGTGCAATCGATCAAACAAACAGTGTTTATGGTAGCAAGAGAGAGCTGTTGAGCCCCGCCTGGCAGCTAATTAATTAGCTCATTAGAAGACTGGGCGTGTGGGGAGAGCGGGGCAGGGCTGCTTGCAGAGCTTGGAGCTGGACCTCTGATCTCCCTGGATGTTCTGGGCCAAGCTTGGACTCCATGGCCCTCGTAGGAGGAGGCCGGCCCTGAGGCCTGGCTGGAGAAGGGTGCCCCCTCCTGCACCCCTGGTTCTATTATTTAGATCTGACTCTTTCCGAGAGTAGCGGTGGGGGTCCTTGACAGCTTTCTGAGGTGCATGCAGCCTATGCTGCACAGATTGTGATGGTAAGACAGGAGGCAGGCATGTGCCCAGGCCTGGGAGTGGGCATCCAAAGCTGTATCTAGGCTCTGGCCTTGGTCTTGGGCTACCGGCAGTACCCTCCTCTCTCAGGAAGGGGCAGGCTTGGGGGGCCTCTGCACCTCTTGGAATGAGCCAGCTGCCCAGAGACTTGGCATTTCCCCTGCCTTGGTTTTTTGGGGTGCTGCTGAGAGTGGGTGTTTTGGAAAGCTCAGGCCCCCAAGTAGACCTCTACCAGCCCCCCGACAGAGTGCATGCGGTAGAAGACCCCCAGGGGCAGGCCAAAATTGACAATGGTGAACCATGTTCGATAGCCGTAGAATTCCTTCTCCAGGCCATTTTCGAACTCCGGGTGGATGCCAAACGCAGGCATCATCCACAGCTGTGGGGCAGGAGAGGAGAAGGTGAGTCGGGAGGGTGCTTTCCTCGCCCCAAGGCACTCAGCTCGGGGAAGGCTGGCCCCAGAACCTGTGGTCCTCCAGCACCGCTCCCACCCCATCATCTTGGGCTTTCTGGGCAAGCTCCTCTCCGCCCATGTCTTCTGGGCCCCATACTGCAGAAGCCTCAGCTGCCTCCCTGGTGTGCCCGGGACAGCCTGAGCTCCAGATGGAGCAGGAGCCCCCCAGGCTGCCTCCACATGTGGTACATGGCGAGACTTCCCATCCAGCAGCTGCTCTGCCAAGCTGGGCTCCCTGGGCCCTGAGCTCAGGCTTCACGCTCCTGCTAGTTACAGACTCACCCTGTCCCCTTCTGCCTTCCTGTCCAAATTCTCTCCATCCTGTAGGCCCAGGTCAGACCTTCCTGATGCCTGCTTTGGCCATGTGGGTTCACACTTTTTCTCTGAGCTCCTACTGCACTTTAGACCAATTTATTACTTTTCTGCCTGGACCTAGGGTTTCACATGTGGGGTGTGTTTTAAGTGCATTACAAGTTGGGGTGAAAGCTTTCCAAAATACCCACTATCAGCAGCACCCCAAAGGGTCAATGCAGGGGAGATGGTAGCCCAAGTCTCTGGGCAGCTGGCTCATTCCAAGAGGTGCAGAGGCCCCCCAAGCCTGCCCCTTCCTGAGAGATGAGGGTACTGCCGGTAGCCCAAGACCACGGCCAGAGCCTAGATACAGCTTTGGATGCCCACTCCCAGCTTGTAATGCACTTAAAACACACCCCACAATGTTGTCCCAACACTGTCATTTAAAGGCTGTAGAATATTGGGCTAAACAGCTCCTAAGCCTCAGTTTCCTCATCTGTCCAGTGAGGACAGTGCCTGTTGTTCTGGATTACTATGATGACATGATGAGATATTGTATGGAAAGGTGGGCCTGGGACTTAGCCACCAGAAGCTAAGTGATCACCATCTTTCACTAGGAGTTTTAGAGAACTAGGCACCTTATGATCTCTTCTTATGATTGAATTCTGTGTACGAATTCAGTGGTAATTCTCTAACTGGTCCCCTGGTGTTTTCCCAGCTAGACAGTGAGCTTTGGGGGCTTGGGCTTGGGGTAGAAATCCTATTTGTGTGGGAGGAGCCCTCAGCTATGTGCTTGGCACATTCATTCATGCTGGGCAGCTTGAGGGGGGACACTTCCTGTTCTCCAGCAGCATCAAGCTAGTTGGGAAGGGGCATGTGAGCTTGATCCATTCCTCCCTGAGGGAGGATGCTGGGTTCCTTTGGCTCCCCGTCCCCATATGTCCCGGCACCCACCACTCACTGTGATATTGCAGAGGATGAGAAAGAGTGAGATCTCCTTGAGGATGCGCCGCCTCCAGTTGAGGTGGCTGTAGGAGTGGATGTAGGCCAGGGAGGCCCTCCGCAGGTCCTGGCCCAGCTCCAGCAGGGAGCCCCTGCGGGAGTGCTCGGCCTCTGGCTTCTCTGCCAGGCCCCGGGGAGCCGCCTCCCACAGTGGGCGGCGGTGCAGGCCCTCGATGATGAAGAGGTTCTGGCTGATGTGCTGCAGGATGAGCAGCAGCGAGTAGGCCAGGATGAGCTGGTTGAGCAGCTCACTGGGGTGAGTGGCTACAATGGCCACGATGGAGAAGTAGGCGATGCCCATCTGGCCGAGGGCAGCGCCCATCAGCAGCACCACATCCAGGCTGCGAGTAGGGTTCTTGAGTGTGTCCAGCTCACGCTCCTCCAGCCCGTGGATAGCCGTGCCTGCCAGGCATGCCAGGCTCATGGCCGGCAGCACAGCCACGTAGAAGGCGTAGTAGAGGGTAAAGTACTGGCGGGCAATGTTGGGGCCACTCGCCTCGATCTGGAAGAGCACAAAGACGCACATGCCTGCCACCAGCACCAGCAGGCCCAGCAGCGGCCCAAAGATGGCCCCGTGTAGGCGGAAGGGCGGGGAGCTGGGGTGCGCGCCCACGTGGGCTGCCAGCCGGCGGCCTACATTCTTCCACATGACGAAGAGCACAGCGCAGCAGATGAGGCAATACTCAGTGCTGAAGGGATAGAGCATCAGGTAGCCCTTCCGGAAGACCTCGCACACTGTGCCGTTGAGGCACAGACAGGTGTTGGTGCCGTTGCCTGGGAGTGGGCAGAGCAGGAGGCCACTTTCAGGCGGGTCCTGTTTTGAGAAAACTGGTGGCACCAACCACCCCCGCCCCCACCCCAAACTTGCGAGAGGTGGGAGGGATCAACCTGCTCATTCTACAGATGCGGAAACATCGGTGGCCCGTCACAGAAACTGGAAATCACAGAATGGTCACTCTTTTACAAAGGGATTCAAGACTTTAGGTAACAAGGTTACATAAAGCAGTTAAAACATGGTGTTCCTGGTGTCCATACGTCACCACCACAACTCACTTGCTGGGCAGGGCACACTTACTGTGTGCAATGGAGGATCTGGCTCCCACACTTGGGCGCAGTGATGGCCTCAGCAGCACACACTGGGGTAGTGAGACCTCAGTGCCTTTCGACCAGCTGACTTTCAGAGTACAGGGGACCACCAGGGAAATGCAGATGCCAAAATGTCTAATCTGAATCTAATTGAGACTTTGGCCCATTCTTTCAATTTCTAGGAAGAATGGGACAGGGGCACAAGTTAAATGCTACCACTAAGAAGCAACTAGACAAATCTCAATGGCAGCAGGGAAAAAGAGATGTAATAGTCTTAAGTAAATGTGCTGCATGCTTGAACGAACCATCTGCATAAGACCTTTCCTGGATTAACTGGAGAAAGCAGAATACAGATTGATATAGAGGCTTGGGATGATGTTAAGGCGTTTCACTGGCAATTGAAATAGCATTGGTGGGCTGGGAATTTAGCTCAGTGGCAAAAGCACCTGCCTGGCAAGTGCAAGGTCATGAGTTCAGTTCCTGGTACGGGGGGTGGGGAGGAGGTGAAATAGCATTGGTAATGTAGGGAATTACACTTTTTTTTTTTTTCTCTTGAGACAGGGTCTGGCTATATAGTTCAGGTTGGCCTTGAACTCTCTAGGTAGCCCAGGATGGCCTTGAAGCTGTGGTGATCCTCCTGCCTCAGCATCCTCAGTGCTGGGATTACAGGCACGTGCCACCACTCCTGGTAACCCTTATTTTTAAGGAGATGTATACTGAAATGTTTTGAGATCAAATGCCATGATTTATGAAATTTACTTGGCAAAAAATTAAAATAAATGTAGCAAAATGTTAATCTTTGTTACATCTAGATGATGGCTATATTCTGTTCTTCAACTCATCTATACATTTGAGTTTTTCAATTAAAAAAACCCCATGATGTCACTTGCCCCAAATTCCCTTTAAACAGTTTTTTTTCTTTAAATGTAAACACAGCTTAAGGAGTGCCCACAGTGCACAAGCATGCCATGATTTATGGAATGGGTGCGCAAAAGCGTGTGTGCTGGGAGGGCTTGGCTGGGAGGGTGGGGTGGGGAGTAGACACACAGGTGGGGCTCAGTCCCATAGATCAGAAGGTTCCCAAGCGGCGTTATGAAATGTAGCTTCTGAGAAAGACCACACAGGCTGAGAATTAGTCATATGGAACAATCTAGAGCGGTTTTTTTTCCTGCCTACTAATCTCCTGCCCTGCCTGATACGCCTAGGTATGCCTAAATTTGTATTAGAGAAATATTCCTTTTAGCCCTGAAGGCTTTTGAGTTTCTTACAAGTAAAACGCAAATACCACAGGTGGGGCACATACCTAAAGGACTTCTCAGTGACCAGCTCAACCAGGATTAATGGTTAGCTTGCTGACAGCCACAGGGCTGCTGGGAGCAGGGCTGTGAAGCCCCAGCCTTTTTTGGGGTGTGAAATGTACCACGGGCAAACTGCAGTATTGTTTGTTACCTGTTGGTTTCCAACTCTACTGTATAACTTCTTGAACCTCACCAGCTTGAGGAAGCATAGAGGTGTGGTATAGTGTAGTGAGACAGTGTAGTGAGGTGTAGTGTAGTGAGGTGTGATGTAGTATAGTGTAGTGAGGTGTGGTGTATTGTAGTGTTGTGTAGTGAGGTGTAGTGTAGTATAGTATAGTGTAGTGTAGTGAGGTGTAGTGAGGTGTAGTGTAGTGCGGTGTAGTGTAGTGTAGCGTAGTGAGGTGTAGTAAAGTGTGGTGAGATTAGTGTAGTGTAGTGAGGTGTAGTGTAGTGTATTGAGGTGTAGTGTAGTGCAGTGATGTGTGCATTGGAAGGAGGTCTGGTCCCCCTCTGTACCTGAGAACTTCTCCATGATGGCGTTGAGCTCAGCCTCGATCTCTTGGTGCATGGAGTCGTTGGTCACGGCCAGAACCCACAGCAGCAGGTTTGTGGCCAGGGTCAGCATCAAGCCACACCTGGAGGGAGGGTCATACTCTGCTCACACAGCCTGGCTGGCTCCCTGGGTGCCTGTGACTGCTGTTGGGATGACCATTTGGTCCCAAAGCCAAATCCCATGTGGCATTAGGGCTTCAGGTGAGGCTGCCCTAGAGGCCACCTGAGATGACTCCTAGACTAATCCAAAGCCCCAAGACTCCTGTGCAGGGAAGTTGTGGGGGCACTGAGAACCCCGGGAAGTTTTGGAGGCAGAGAAGACTTACCTAGTGAGATTGGTCTGGATTTGAACGCAGTCCTTACAATGTTTCCAGAGCACCCAGGTCTGAAAGAAACAGGGCCTTGAACCCAGGGGCTTGTGGGGATGGTGGATGTTGCTTGTGTATTCACAATGGAAGAGACAGTGATGGAGCCTTGGCTGGAATCCTCGCTCCTGCATTTCTTTGCTGTGTGATATTGGGTGAGTGGCAAAATGTCTCTGAAATTTAGTGGTCTCAGCTCTGAAAAGGGGCCAAAATGACCACTGCATCGGGAAATGCTTATTTGGTGGGGAAATGAAGATCATGTAAACCTAGCACCTGACGCGGGCCTGCTGCATAGCAAAAACCCGAGAGAGAATTGGACGTTACTGTGAAGAGGAGGGGTGTGTATCTGGTATGTTATATGTTTAGTGCATATTTAGGTATATGCTCAGGTGGACAGGTTTGTAGGTGTATACATTTGGGAGTCACGGTGTGTGGTGTATGTTGATGCAGATATACATAAGAGTGTGTGGGTGTGGGCACATGGAAGTAAGCAATGTGTGGGTATGTGTATCTACACACCAGAGCACAGAGCCCTTGCTTTATGGCTGTTTCTGGCACAGGTAGGGATGGGTGTGCATGCGGCCTGGGCGGGAAGAGCATGTCCCTGGTGGCATGAAGATGGCAGAGGTCTGTCACCTGGAAGCCCATGAAGACGATCTCGATGGCTGGGAAGACAAGCTCCACCTGTGACTTGCAGTGGCTGTGGCTCACGTCATAGCCGATGCGGAAGACATTGAGGCAGATGGTGCAGCTGCCAAAGAGCACCAGAGAGCCTGGCTGGGCCAGGCAGACATTGGCCCCCCTCTTGGAACCAGCTGTCCCTCCCCATTCTCTCCCTCCATCTGGAACCCTGGTACTCACCCCGCACCCAGACGGGTCCCGCATGAGGGTCTCGATGGAGCACTGCATGGGGCCGCCGCGTGGTGCCCACTGTGTAGTACAGGAGCCAGAGGAGGGACAGTGCCTTCAGTGCAGCCAGCAGGATCCACACATCGCCCAGGGTGATGGACACATTGTTGAAGATCATGCTGCCAATGAAGGCCCCACCCAAGAACACCACGTTGAGGGCCAGGAGCCCCGAGAAGAGCTGCCCAGCCTTCTGCGCCTGCCGGTCCCGCCGCAGCAGCAGGAACCAATGGCGCCCCAGCCAGGACTGCTGCCGTGCTGGGCCTGGGTACCCTGTCTCCTTGGCCTCCAAGTCCATCTGATCCTCCTTGACTGGAGTTGCTTCAGTCTCCTGTGCTTCTAGAGAGGCCATGGGTGGAGTGTCAGCAGGGGCTGGAAAGAGAAGAAGGGCGTAAGGATGGCTGCCAGGTTGACCTAAGTTCGAGTCTACCTTGCCCCTAGCAGCTGTATAATCCAACATGCACAACACAACGTGTCTGCTTGGGATGCTGGAAATAATAGCAGCCACCCCATGTACCTTACAGGCCCCAAGGAAGTTCAAACCAACGGAGAGATAGTGCAACCCTTTGCCTTGCACACAGACATAAGGAACTGGTTTGACTGACCTCAGGACCACTTGACCCATCCCACTCCCAGTTGGATCACCCCATTCGCTAATGGCCCAATGCCTAATCCCAAGGTGGGACAATGATGTCATGTCAGCCAAGGCAGTCCGAGGCATCTGCTAGTGCCTGGCAACTGGGACTTTTCATGAACAAAAGGCAGCTTGAACCCTGCTGACTTCTGGTAGGAATTCCACTCTGGAAATTGGAGCGGTCAGGTTGGCGTTTTCTCCAACTCTAAATGGTCAGGTTATACCAACCTACAGGGTGTTGAGCAGGATTCTGAGATTGAGTCTGGGCTTGGTGGGGGAGAATGCTGTGATCTCTATTATGGCTACATAAGGTGTCTATAAAATTACTTCTCAAGGATCTAGAAGATACCTACTGGATTTACAATGATAATTTCTTCAGGGGAAGGGGTGAGAGGGCTGTCATAAGAGCAGTAGATTCTCCATAGGCTTAAGGTTTTAGTATTTTTAAAAATAGCATTGTTTATGTAATTAAAATAAAATTTGAAGCATATTAAAAGTTAGGGAAGACACTTCTGGGATTGATTTGCAAAGTATATGAGACAGGTGGGGACCCCCGCTGATGGGACACCCTCTACCTCAACAAAGCTGGCTTCCATTTGCCCCCACCCACCCCCAGTGGTCTCATAATGGCCAGCACAGCACGGGGACACCATCCTTGACCCCCTTCTTTCCCTGAATATATCTTGCCACTCCTCACCTTCCCTAAGATTTCACTCAGGCCAACCACTCCATCACTACTTTCTTGGGCCAGATCTGGGGTCACCCAACACCTGCAGCTCCAAGTACAGCATGCTATCCTGTCTGGGCCCCTTTGGCCACTCTTCCTGCCCAGCAGAGCTGAGCTGCAGTGGCTATCAGGACTGTCCCACTGCTTCTGTGTGCTCTCCTGCAGGAGAGGTTCCCTTGAGAGTCCCTGCCACCCCAGGGCTCAGGACTTCATGTGCTCACTGCTCATTCTCCAGGCAGAGAGCCAGGCACCTTCTCACCTCTCCCTTTATCCATTGCATCCCCTCAGGCCCAAGCCTGTCCATTCCAGCTCCCAAACTGCTCTCAGATCTTTTCAACCCCAGCCATAACCCTAGTCAGGGCTCCCTCCACTCTCTCCCGGACTGGACTCCCTGCCCATGATGCTATTTCCCCCTGAGAGCTCTGCAAAGACAACCAGCTGCCCTCCATACAAATAAGTCCAATGCACCTGCCATGTGGTCTGTGTGGCCTTTCAGAATGAAACAAAATGGACATGTATGTAGGGGCCTGGTCCACACGGCACTCAGGGCAGGGTGGCTGCTGCTGCTTCCTGATCTGGCCTTGATTTACCTCCCCAAAGTAGTATCCAGGCTCCACTCCCCTCCCTGGTTGTGCCATGCTGTTGCACAGCTCCCAGAATGCCCTCCGCTTTTGCTCACCTAGCTGCCTTTGCCCACACCTAAACATTTGACTTGAATGTCCACCGCTCTTGTCCCTTGGTGACTCTAGTGTGTCCTTCAGGACTCATTAGACACACAGAGGACTCAGCAGAGACTTAGTGACCTTCCTTAACTTCCCTACCCAGGCTGAGTGAGGGTCCCCTCTCGGCCCTCACCTACCCTCCGCCACTGCTGTTGTATCACCCAGCAGGCTTTATCTTAATTAGCTGTGCTTTGCTCTTTCCCTCCCTCAAGTCCCTGAGCTTTGGACTTTTCCTCCACTTAACTACCAGGAACCCCTTGTCACACAGGGTTCCTAAATGTCCTCTCTGCACCCCTACTCTCCCACTCATATATCCTGAGCAGTATTTGCGCCTCTGTTGTTCTCCTGGAGCAAATGGAGTACTGAACCTTGGATGTCTTTTTGAGATTTTACAAAAAAGTTTTTCACCCCTTTCCCAGTCTACCTGCTACCCTGGGATGAATTCTGCATCCTCCTTGTCCAGAGCCCTGGCCACTCTGGGCACCTGCCTCCCACGTCCTCCAGACCTAGGAGAAGGCTTCACATTTCCCCTGTGGTCTCCTGGATCGTGCCACCCTTGCTGTCTTGGTTACTTTTCTCTCGTTGCTGAGACAAAATACCCAACCCCCAAAATGAAGGAAGGAAAGGTTTATTTCGCTTACAGTTTGTGGAGGTTTCAGTCCATACTTGGCTGGCTCCGAGGCAGAAAGTAGCAAAGCAACAGGAGCAAAGGGGGGAACGGCAGACGAACAGCAAAGCAGCCAGAGCAAAAAGGAGGAATGGCAGCAAGCAGCTTCTTTTTCTGCCTTACTTTGTAAACAGGCTACCCCCACCTAAGGGGTGTGTAGCTCTCACATAATCTCCATGCCCTCCTCTTCCACAGGCTCAGGATGTATACAAAGTGAGCACCCTGGCTTCCTGCTGAGTTACTTAGCCAAACCTCTAGACTCCCCAAGTTGACACAATGTATCAACCATAACACTTGCTCTCCCTTCTGCCTCAGCCGTCATTTCCCTCCAGTGACCCTTGCCATCCCCTCCACCACCTGGGAGGCCTTCCCTCTCTACCAAAGCGTGAAGCACTCTGGTGGCTACCTTGCTGGGGCCACTCCTCTCTGTTGAGAGTAGGTGTGTGCTGTCAGGCATACTGTGGGCGTGGTTGGCTCCCCGCAAGATCAGGAACTCCTCCAGGACAGAGATCTGGTCCTGCTTAACTCGGACCCCCCACCCTAACCCAGCATACGCAGGGCAGAACTCTTCCTACATTTGCTCATTCACTCTGGCGGTTTCCGAGGAACTTTCAGCACCGGAACGGTGGACAGAGACCCTGCCTATTAACCCTTTCCTTCCCGTGGCAGCCGAGTTCTAAGCAATCTTTAACTTTTCATTCCAGGCTCCCTTGCCCAGATTGAGTAAGGCTGAGGCTCAGAGGGACACCTTCTTGCTCCTTTTCTGCCAGCCTGGCGGCTCCACCTTACCTTCCCCAGAACCTGTCCCTGCCCCGCCTCCCAAGCAGCTACTCTAATGGTTAAGAGCCCTAACTCTGGCCTTTACTGTAACATAGTACTTTTGTGACAAGCTGCTTAGACTCTGTGCCTCAGTGCTGTGAACAAATACGCAACTGTGGAATGGCAGTACAGTACCTAGTACTAGGAGATGCTTGGTAATTTCTCGAACAAATAAATGAAGAAATTAAAGCATGATACCTGCCTTACAGGGTTTTGTCAGCTTTATGTGATTTAACACATACAAGTATGTAGAGCAGCCCGTGTTGGTTATTTGCGTATTTCTTCCCTACAGTTTTTAGGAGGTCCTGGAGAGGAGGGAAGGGCAGGGGTTATTGTTGAATTTCAGGGACGATTTTTGTCAGACTGCCTGGAGGCGACACTGGAGCAAGTTTCCAGGTCCTTTCATTCCTCTCTGATCGTTTTCTTGACTTTTCCACTTCCAGTTTTAGGAGTGTTAAAGGGAGCTACCAAAGGGATGAATTAGGTTCCCGCAGGGCTGGGGGCGGAATGGGGACGCTAGGGGTCTTCGGGAAGAGGGGTCGGGGAGAATGCGCCTGACACTGACAGGAGTCTGCCTCCCCCCTGTCGGACGTGTCCCCCGTCCGACACGCCCCGCCGGGTGTCGCCAGCCCAAGGGAGGGCCGGGACACAAACTGGTTTATGGATGAGGTTGGAGGCGGGCGATGAAAGCCGAGGAGCCGTCGGGGCGCAGGGCGGGTCCAGGAGCCCAGAACCAGCCCGGGCGGAGGCTGCTGAGCTGGGGCAGAGAGGCTTCAGAATTCCTTCCCGAGCTACCCGAGGGACTCCAGGACCAGACCCGGCGTCCAGGCAGCCCCAGCCACCTATCCCTGTCATCACGCAACCAGGTTTCTCGCTTCTTCTCCGGCTGGGCGCCCCCTTTCGGCTGCGTGGACCCAGCCAGCGCAGGGCGTGCCCTGCTCACCTCGGTGCGCCTCCAGTCCGCGGAAAGGTGAGCTCAGAGCCCGAGTTGGGGTCGGGTAGAGAAGGGGCCAGGCACTGGACTAAAGGAGTTGACGTCTTGCGAGTCATCTGCTCTCTGGCCCTAGTCCCTGGAGCCCCTAGCTCCTGAATCTCGCTTTGAAAGCAGTGTGTGTGTGTGTGTGTGTGTGTGTGTGTGTGTGTTCTCGCGCGTGTGTCGGGGTGGGCTCGCGGGAATGGTCTCCCTGCGGGCGGAGGGCGCTCTGAGTCCGAGCGGTGGCGCTGGAAGCCTTACCTGAAGCCTGGGAGGGCATCGCCGCGGGCTGACCACCGACAGTGCAGCGCTGGCCGTCCATCCAGGTGCGGCTCTGGCGCCCTCGACCGATGCCCTCGACGCCCTCCCCCCGCGGGACTGCGCAGCCGCCGCTCAGGCTCCACGACCCATCGATTTTTCTGTTGACTTTGGGAATCTCATTAATTCCTCGTTAATTACCCCTCGGGGACTCGGGCCCTGTGCCGGCAGCCAATGGCGAGGTGGCTGGACAGGTGGGCGGGGCTGGGGGCGGTGCTGGCGCGCGGCCGTGGTGGGGACCGGTCGTGGGCAGGTGGACCAGCCCCGCGTCGGCAGCCTACCCTCAGGGTGGGTAGATTGGAGGTGCAATGTCCTGAGGCCCAGGGTTCAGGCCTCATTTTCTCCCGGCAGCCAAGCTGGCACCTTCCAGGTCTGGGGTCGTCTTTCCTATATCTTATCACCAGGCTGGCATGTACCCTAGCAGGAATCTCTCTGTCCCTTAAGCCAAACATGAACTTGGGGCTGAAGAGATGGGGTTAAAGCCTCACCTTGAAAAGGTGAGAGGCAGTCAGCTCCCTCCAACCATCCTCAGGTTCCTCTGTACCCTTTGATCCCCACAGACCTTGTGCTGCTGACAGGTTCTAGTTAGCTTTCCTCTGATAGCCCCTGGGCTTAAGATGCCACTATGAAGTACTAGTCCCCAAAATGCAGTCTGCTCCCACCCCGTTCACAGCCCAGTCCTGGCCGAGCCCCTCCTCCCGCTGACCCCCAGCTCTTCTCCTGGCTGGCTGTGATGCTTCCGTCCCAGTCTCTGGTCCCTCTAATGGTCTCTGTCTCCCTTTCTCTGAGTCCATCTCTATGTCTTTGGCAGAGTAAAAGCCCTAAGGTGCAGCTCTTCAGGGACCACTCCTAGAGGGTTAGGATCTGAGTTCCCCAAACTGTCTTAAACTAGAATCATCCCGTATCTGTATCTCTGTTATGGGTTCCTGAAATTCCTGAAATATTTTTCATGGAAAAAAGTTCTTCTGCTTATGGTGCATAAGCATATGCATAAAGGTGCAGCTGGACAGGAGGGATGAGTGCTCTATAGCACAGTAGGGTAACTACGGTTGACAACAATTCACTGGATGTTTCAACATCGTGGAGAGAGGATTTTGAATACTCCCAATACAAAAAAAGGATCTACCTGTCAGATGAGAGATATGCTGATTACTGTAACCTGATCATGACACATTGTTTACATGGGCCGCAATGCCACAATGTACTCCATAATTATATACAAATTACTATGTGTCAATTTTTAAATATATTAATAAAAAAGCTCTGCTTTTTTTAAAAAAAACAGGTTTGAAGGTTATTATTTTTAATAGGAAGGCTCGTGTTCTCTGTAGCTGTGTAACCTTGGGCAAGTCACTTTACCTCTTGGGACCTCAGGCTCCCCCTTTGCAAATTTTGAACGCTGGATTAGGTCAGTCTTTCCTAATCTTTGTTATATCATGAGATACATAAAAATATGAGTGCATGTGTGTGTCATTTGGAGGAAGGGGGCAGCTTGGGCACTCCAACACATCTATTCCCAATCACCTAGTTACCCGCTGTGTAGACAGTGTGCAGTGCAGACCCAGCTCACCCACGCAAAAGCAGGAGGCCTGAAAATCTCGGGGCTTTTCCAGTTCTGATTGCCAAGTTCCTCTCCGTGACCATCTCAGATGGAGTGCTGAGATAAGAAGACGGGACAGGGGGTGACTTGAGGTTTTATTGATTCTCAGTTCCAGACAGTGCACTGGGTTCAAGACAGAGCCAGTCAGTACTTCCAGACCCTACCAGGTCCTAGGAAAGCTTTGGGGAAAGGTTTCCCTTCCCAAGTCACCCCGGGCCTGAGGGTTATGATGGGGTGGATGGGCACATCCTGATTCTGATTTAAAAACTCATCTTGAAAAAATAAATCTTTGTGCAAATTCCACTCTGGGGCCAGTGGGCAATGGTCATAATGTGGCACTATGTCTGCCAGCGAGGGGTTCAATCCCAGCGAGACACCGAGTGAGCACATGAACCAAGCTGACCCTCATGCCCATGTCTCTATCCAAGGCCTCAGGACAGCACGTAGACCTCCAGCAGGCTGGAGACAGCGTGCATGCGGTAGAAAATGCCGAAAGGCAGGCAGATGTTGACGATGGCTGCCCAGAGGGAGTAGCCGTAGAATTCCACCTCCACGGTGTTGCTGAAGTGGGGCCGGGCCCCAAAGGCTGGCATGATCCACAGCTGTGTGGGGAGAGGGGAGCATCAGAAACTTGCCCAGAACAAACCTGCAGCTCTTGGTGTGCTTTGCTGGCCCAGGACAGGATGAGGAGCCTGGCCTGTTAGTTTGGTGGACGCTGATGGTTGGATGTCACTGAGTGGTGACCTCCAATATCTTGCGCAGAGACTGGTACTCTCTAAGCAGCTCAGGAAATGTGTCCAACTAAACTAGCCCACTCCTACTGTGGTCACCTCTCCCTTCTTTTTATGCACCGGTGGAATGCGAATCTCAACAAATGATGTAAGAAATTGGTTCAGACTGCTGGATCTGCAGCTGGGAAGAATCAGTGAGGCACAAGGGTTCAGGGCCCAGCCAGGTCACAACCCCCAGCCTCTATGAGCACTGCTCTCCCACGCCACTCCCACCCGCTGCCCCCTTCTCAGCTCTAGGAGGAGGTGAAGCTAGAATCCTGCCTCATCTTTGGCTGGGAGCTCAAGCGGTTCGATATGGGTGAGGAGTATGAAGAAAAGGACAAAGGCTTCTGGGCCGCCACCAGTCCTGCCCTAACTAACTACATCCCCGCTACATCACAGCCACCCCCGCCCCCAGCTTGCTCTGTTCTGTGAAATGAAGAAAGCGAAGATGGTGCCGTCAGAGTGATTCATGCTCACCTATCTGGAGTAAGAACAGCCCTCCTGAATAGTGGCTCCTGGCCTATAAGCCGGATCTGGGCAGAAGGTTGGTGTCGGCGGGGAGGGCAGGGGAGCCCACCTTCCCTTTACCAAAGCCAGTCCCAGACATAATGCATACTGAAGTTTTGAGCCTTAGAACTTCCACTTGTAGGGTGAGATTGGTGACCATACTTATTTTTGTTTAAGAGTGAAACTGACTATTAGAAGGCTCCTCCAGGGGAGTCATACCTTACCTATGGCGGTCAAGACCTGTCAGGCACTATTCATAGTGGGAATTCACTAAGGAAGTATCTGATGGTTGCTGGTATATTTCCCATAGTTAGGACCTCATGGGGTAGAATTCACTCTGTGGATGGTATTCTACATTGGGCCGTACCAATGCACACTTTTTTTTTTTTTTTTTGGTGATGCTGGGGATCAAACCCAGGGTTTCATGTATGCTAGCAAGTGCTCTATGACTGAGCTACACCCCAGGCCCCAGGATATACCCTATTAAGGATGTATTCCTATTAGGGATATTCTTTTACTGGAAGGTTCATCCTAAAAGACTGTCTTTATATTGAGTCCCTTTTCATTAGAAGTTTGTTTGTTTGTTATTTGGGATGTCCAGTTGTCCCTTGATATACAGAGAGGACTTGTTCCAGGACCCCAGATGGATATCAAAATCCAAGGATGTCCAAGCAGTTTATATAAAATGGCATAACATTTGAATATTAACCTATGTAATTCTGCATACTTTAAAATTTTAAATCATCTCTACTTATTGCACTCCTAATATATAACACAATATAAATACTATACAAATAGCAGTTACACTGTATTTTTTAAGGAGATAATAATAAGGAAAAAAGTCTATGTGTTCAGCACAGATAGAATCTTTTTTTGTAACATTTTCCATCTAAGGCTTGGGTAAATCCTGGGACATGCAGCCAGCAGATACAGAGGGCTGACTATATCCATGCGGCTACATGTTTCTATATTAGAGGTTTCTGTACTGGAGATCATTTCTATGCTGGAGAATTTCTATATTGGTTGTAGCTTTGCTAGGAATGTTTCCAGATTGGGGTGTGCTTTCAGTATGAGGGTTTCTGCTCTAGGTATTTCCAACAGGGAGTAGTATATTTGTACGGGGTGAAGTCTGTTGCTCTTAGTGTGGCCTTTGCTAAATCACCCAGGAGAGGGTGGCTGTCGTCTGCACCCTACTTCCAGGCAACCTACCAAAACACTCTATTAACAGACGGCTCACACTCACACTGGTCTCTGTTACTTCCTGATGCTGCTCCAATTATTCTGAGAAACAGGCAGGTCACAAGTTCCCAGGAGCAGTCACACCTCCCACCTAGCAGTGAGAGCCCCCACCTTCTCAGCTCCCTCTCACCTCCACCCTACCCCCACATCAGCCTTCCCTGGGACCCCTCCAGCTCCATCCACTGCCTTCAGGTCGGAAGCTGGGATATTACTCTCTCTGTGTCCCCCAAGATGCTGTTTGCTCAAGGGTTTCAGCTGGCTCTCTCTGAACCCACCCCTTTCCTAGAGAGCTGGAAGACTTTTGAGTGCGTTAGGGCAAGGCAGAGAAGGCTAAAGGGACAGACTCGCAGGAGCTTCCTTCCTCACCCTCCTCTTGCCCCGCTCACCCCTTCCCCAGTTACTCACGATGACATTGCAGAGCAGAAGAAACAGAGAAATGTCTTTTAGGCACCGGCGTCTCCAGTGCCCCCTGGGGGCCAAGATGATGGCCATTGCTTCCTGAGGGTCTGCTGGGCTGGGGTTGACCAGCCTGGGGGTGGGCGGGCAGGCCGGTAATGTGTGGAGGGGATCCAGGTTGGCGAAGGTAAGGCCCTGGCAGGATTCCTTGGGGGGAGATTCCCGAGGCTCCTCCCCGGGTGGGCCCCGGTGGAGGCTCTCAATGATGAACACGTTCTGGAAGGTGTGCTGGGCGATCATAAGCAGGGCGTGGGCCAGGTTGAGCGCCCCCAGCAGGTCCCTGGGTGTACCCACCACCACGGCCACGATGGAGTAGTAGGAGATGGCATACTGGCCCAGGGCGGCACCCATCAGCAGGGCCACATCCAGGGTACGTGTGGGGTTCTTATGGTGGTCCATGGCCCGGCGGTCAAAACGGTAGATGACTGAGCCACTCAGGCTGACCAAGGTCATGAGCCCCAGACAGACAATGTTGAAGCTGTAGTAGGTGACCAGGGCTTGCTCGGTGCGGCCCCTCTCCCCACTCACTTGGACTTCATAGATGATGAAGACCGCCAGGCCCACTACAAATAGTATTAGGCCCAGGATCGGGCCTGCAAAAAAGGTCTCCCGGAAGAGGCTGGCTCGGGATAGTGTGTGGCTGTGGCCGTGGGTGGCGGCCAGCAGCCTGCCCACGTTCTTCCACATGACATAGAGCATGGTAGAGGCGAAGAGGCTGTACTCGATGTTGAAAGGATACAGGTAGAAATACCCCTGCTGGAAAATCTGACAGATGGCCGTGTTGCAGGAGCAGGTGTCTCCTCCTCCTCCGGAGCCGCTTGCACGCTCAACTGCAGAGAGAGGGGCGCAGCTCTTGTGCTAGCCTGTGACCTTTGTAAGGGCGGGGCTCTCTCTGCCAGTCACCCAAATGCCTTCACAGGGCTTGGCACTTTCATTCATTCTATAAATATTTATTGAGCACCTACTGTGTGCCAGAGACTATGAGAAACATCAATGCTCAATTAAAAAAAAAAAAAACAAAACGGAATCACAGAACTGCCCACTTCACCCACTTCCATTCCTTCAGTTCCTCTCCATTCATAATGCTCTCTAGCTCCCTGCAGTAGACAAGCTCTTTGAAGGTGGCACTCTCGGGATCCCCTAAAGTTCAGTCTCCCCCAAAACTTTCCCTGGCATCTGATTCTGTCCTAAAAGCCAGCTGCTTTGCCCAGGTCTCCACTATGACCTCCCTTTGGCTTATACCACACTGAAAGGAATTTTTTTTTAAATACTGGGGATTGAACCCAGAGAGTTACTCAGGCTCAATTACATCCTCAGCCCTTTTGAATTTTTTAAAATCTTGAGATAGGGTTTTACTAAATTGCTAAACTGCCCAGGAAGGGCTCAAACCTGCAGTCCTCCTGCCTCAGCCTCTCAGAGTGATAGGATTACCATACCTGGCTACCAAAAGGAATCTTGACTCAAGTCCAGGCTGTGCTTTGTAGGATGCCATGGGCCCTGGCAAAGATCTCTTGACTCCAGATCTATCCCAGATGGATTTGCAGATGAAGAAGCCCAGGTTCAGTGATGTAAGATGAGTTGGATTGGGAGAGCTAAAGCAAATGACTTGACTTCCAACCCCAAGGCAGGGCCTCCAACAGTGGGCCGCTCCCACTACGGACCCACTGTGTCAGGCTGGCCTTCTGCCTGGGTTACTTTTAACCCCCTCAGGGTCCTCTAGATATATACAAGGTGGCCCTTTACCAGTCCTGCTTGGCTGAGGTATCCCTGGCAGCTGGGGCCACACTCTGTGCATGTAGATGTGTGCAGGTATTTTAGTCTCTAGTCTGGTCCTGCCCAGTGGGGCGGAGCCCTAGGGAAGTCAAGAGAACTGGGAGTGGAGCCTGTAGACCCTGTTCCTCCTGGTGAGGCTCACTGGTTAAAAGCAAAGATGGATTTGAACATCAGTGCTCCCACTTCAGGCTCTGTGACCTTGAGTAATTAAGCTCTCTATGCCTTTGTTTCTGCATTTCTAGAGTGGAACTATGAAGAGTACCCACTTCCAAGGGAAGTTGGGAGGGATAAATAAGGCACTAAGCATCGTTGGGGACACATAGGGCTTGGTACATTGTCATTATTGTCACTGCAATGAGATGATTCTTTCTGACCTTTTCCTCCCCAGGTTCTCTCCTCTGATCCCAGACTCCCATTTGGAGCCACTGTGCCTCGCTCCCCCTCCCCCTCCCCCTGCCCCTGCCCTTTCTTCCAGGAGCTTGGGTCCCTTCCTGTGGGGATGGACGCCTGGATTGTGGTTGAATCTGCAAGAATGAGAAAGTGCCCCCAGCATCCCCTCTCCTGTCCCCTTCATCCATACTCCTGAGGCAGAGCCTGGAGTGGGAGGAGGCCCCTAGCTTCCACCTTTGCTTCCGAGCCCTTGGGACAGCATAGTTGACTGACTACAAATCCACAAAGCACCCAGCCCAAAGCCCGGTAGCCATAGGGTCAGGGCTAAGGGGGAACTCACGGTCAGGGGTGAGGCGGGTGTGGCTGACGTTGCTGTGGGAGCTTGCCTGGTGCACAGATTCATCCACCACGGCTGCCATCCAGATGGCCAGGTTGGTGGTGAGCGTGAACATCAGTCCACATCTGTTTGGAGGTTGAGGGAGGCAAAGAGGCCCGTGAGTCTTTGGTTCATCTTGGGTCCCTAGCGAGGTAGGAGACCGGAAAGCTCTCCTGAGAGATGATATTGAGAAGGGAAAGGTCAGCCAGGCCCTTGTGAAAAGTGGGGCTGAGTTTGGAAGGCCAGGATGCCACCCAAGAGAGGACCGGGGGTTTCCAGAGGCACAGGCCCTGCTGTCCCCACCCCCACAACACGTGAAAGGGGGCGGGCACAGTGTAGTGGAATTAGGCGGACAAATTGGGGACCTTGGCTGAAACCCCACCCAGGAGGCAGAGGGAGGAGCCATGCTCAGGCCAGACAGCCCTCAGGTCTCCTGCCAGGCGACAGGCGGGGCACAGACACTGAGCTGCAGTTCTCACCGGGTCAGATCCAGGTGGACGTGAATACAGTCTTTAGCGGAGACCCAGAGAAAGTAAGTCTGTGTTGAGAGAGGGAGGGAGGGTCATTTTTCTGCGAGTGGGCTAAACTCCAGGAAGCCCGGGTCCACACCCAGGGTGATGGTCTCTCCACCCCCGTGGACCTTGTCCTAGATGACTGGGTTCATTTCAGCTTTACAAACAGAGACCAGGGACATTTTCTGCTTCTACTCTATGGTTCAGTTTGTACAAAAATAGTGGTTTTCAGTTGCTTAAAGGTTTGTAAAATGTCAACTGTAAAACTCTGGTTTGAGGGCGTTCTTTTGGGGGAGGGTAAGAGAGGAACAAGTAGATCTTTGGCTACCTTGTTATTTATTCCTGAGAGCAGGGCCAGCCTCACACTGGGTCTTTATCTAGGGGGAAGAGGTCTCTGGTGACTTTTCACTGCCTTTGACCACGTCGGCAGCCCATCCTCTTCCTTTGTTCCCTGCAAGGCCTTGTCCTCATCTGGCTACCAGTGAATTGCTGTTAGGAGCTTTGCTGATGTGGGGGTATTTGTGTTTTCCTTTTATCTGATTATTCTTCAAACTCATGAAATGTAGAAAACTAAAACTGTATGAATGCCAAGGTTATATGTGTGTCAAACTGTGGACACCCAGGCAGCAGGGTGGTGCTTCAGGGGAGGGCACAACCCTTGTGGTCATTCTGTCATGCGACAGGGCTATGTTCTCTTAGGGTCTCATATAAAACCAGCCTTGCCTCAGCTTAATCAGACCTTTCAAACTGGTTTTTATGCAACAGATTGCAAAAGAAATTGAAGTTGTTTAGAAAGTCTCAGCGACAGACTAACCCCCCCCCCATACACTCCTGCTCATGACAATACACCAAATATAGGAGCCATGCTGGTGCCAAATGGCTATGTTCCCAGCATGTTGTAGGCTGAGACTGATGCCCTCAAAGGCCTTCAAGGAGGGTAGACCAGGTTCTAGCAGGCAGGGCCAGCTGTCTCAACTCATACTTCCTAGGGGTTAACTATTGGCACTGCTTAGGATGACATAAAATCTTAGTGCCTCTAAGGAGAAGCTCACTTCATTACCCAGTGGTTCATCACTCTTCCTCATGTATGGACCATACGATCCCTGCTTCAGTCCTTTCCGACTGAATTAATTGTTCAGGGAAGAAGGAGAGCTCAGGTCTCTGACCCCTTGCCAAACACTGGCTCCTTTCCGCCACACTCTGCGACTAGATTTTTTTTTGTTGTTGTACTGGGAATCAAACTCAGGACCTTGCGCTTGCCAGGCAGGCACTTATGCCACTGAGCTATGTTCCTAGCCTTTTCTGCCACACTCTGGGACATTCCTCCTACCCACCTGCACGATGACGAACACTGCCTGGATGAGGGGGTGCAGGATCTTGATGGCCGACTGGCACTCAAAGAAACTGGAGTAGTAACCAGTCTTGAAGACATCCATGACGAGAGTGCAGATTCCAAACAGCACCAGCCCGCCTGGAGGTGGGGTCAGAGAGGGTCAGAAAGGGTCAGAGAGGTAGGGGAGAAGACTTGTAGAATGGAACACAGGACCAGCAGGGAGGGTGAGAAGTTCCCTGAGGAGAGCTGGGTGTGACTGAGGGGAGAAGCAGGCTTCTGAGGGTGGGTGGCTAGATGGGAAGGTGTCGTGGATAACTGGATGAGTGGATGCACGGGGAGGGTGGGAGGATGGATGAGGATGGATGAATAGGCAAATGGGCAAATGAATAATGAATGCGTGGATAGAAGGATGAGTATATGAATGAGTAGGTGGATGGATGGGAGGGTGGAAAGATGGATAGGTGGGAGAGTGGATGGGGATGGATGAAAGGGGCGGGTGGCAGGATGGATGAATGGATGGATGAATAGGCAAATGAGCAAAGGGAAGGTCTGAAAGATGGATGGGTGAGTGGAAGGATGCACGACTGACTAGTTGGTTGTCCTGCTATGTCTTCCTCTTACAGGCTCCCTAAGCAAGAGGAGGGGCCCTAGACAGACCCTTTTCAGTTGCTGCTGTCCTCTGTGCCCCCTCTCCATCAAAGGTGCTCCCTTCACAACGCTCTCCAATCCTTAGACAAGGCAAAGAAGCCCCCTGACCCCGTCCCGTCCCTCTGTTCATCTCACCATTTCCAGGACCCCTTTCCCTCCCGCTCCTCCTGCTTTCACAGTAGCCCACTTCTCCCCTCAGTCACACCCGGCTCTCCTCAGGGAACTTCTCACCCCTTCCCCTGGTCCTCCGAAAGCCCCAGCGCAGCTCCCCTCTGCGCCCACCTCCCCCAGGCACCTCGGAGCCAGATGGGTCCCGCGTGCGCGTCCAGGTAGGGCACCGCGCCAGGGCAGCGCGCGCTGCGCAGGAGGTAGAAGAGGATCCAGATCGCGGCCAGCAGCATCATCGCGGTGAGCAGCGCGAACACGTCCGTGTCGTACACGGCCACCTTGTTGAAGGCGCCCCCGCTGATGAGCGTGCAGGCGAGCAACAGCACGTTGACGGCCAACAGCACCGACAGCAGACGGCCGCCCTTCTTCCACACCTCGCGGGGGGCCGCCCGCGGCGCCGGCGCGCTCTCCTTGGGGCCCAAGCCCAGCGCCTCCGACATGGTGGGGGCGACGCGAGGAGGCTGGAGGGGGGATCACTGCAGGAGAGGAGCGGAACGGACCCCAGCTCAACCCCGAGGGCTTTCCTGTCCCCATTTTATCTCTAGATTTGGGGACCAGGGAGT
Source organism: Chinchilla lanigera (assembly GCF_000276665.1). Lineage (NCBI taxonomy): Eukaryota > Metazoa > Chordata > Mammalia > Rodentia > Chinchillidae > Chinchilla > Chinchilla lanigera. The sequence continues at coordinate 1,796,001 of NW_004955553.1, read as the reverse complement.
TCCTAATCCCGGTGCTGGAGGAAAGCGCAGGGGGAGAAGAAGAGAAAAACCAGAACCCGCATCTGTGAGGCTCAGCTCAGAAGGAAAGAAGTGGCGGCACCCGTCGGACCCACTTCCAAAATCCCATCGTCCACCTGCCCCGGCACGCACCTGGCTGGCCTGGTAGCTCGCGCAGAGTTGGGGTTCAGGGGGCGGTGAGCGTCTCCTCTCTCCCACGCCAGGCTGGACGGGAGCTTTATATCCGAGAGCGCTGAGTGATTTACTGCCGCGGGAGCTCGGCTCCATAAACCTCTCAGTCCCACTCACATGATCCATCTTTTCTCTGGGCTGAATTTGGGGAAGTGCGCGCGGGAGTCAGATAAAGCGAGATGTATATTTATCTGTTAAGAACAACCCGCCTCCCTCCGTCCCTGTCACCCCTGTGGGGCCGGGTTCGGACGGGCGCGGTCCCGCAGTGCGGCAGCTAGAGGGCACCCCCCACCGCTCCCGCCCGGAGCCCCCACACCTGACGCTCGCGAGCCGCGGGCACCCACATGTCCTCCCAGCCCCGGCGCAGGCTGCGCTTGTGAGCCCGGTTGCTACCCTGAGGTCGTGACACTAGCCTTCCGTTCCCCACCTGTCCTCAGAACGCTCGAGTTTCTTCTTCTTCTGTCCCTACTGCGCCCCCCTCTGCTGCTCCGCTAGGTGCTTCGAAGTCTGGGGCGTGGGAAAGAAGTTCCCACGCGGTGCGCCCAGCCCTCCTCCAGTCCTCTAGCGCCCCCTGCTGGAGCGCGTCAAGACCCCGTACCAGGACCGCTGCTTCCTACTCAAGGACAGTTTCTGGTGGGTCTTCACTCTTCTTTAAGTGCACTGTCCTGGGATCATCAGCTTCGAAACTGTAGTGAGGATGGACCCCAGCTGTTCTCGAGACTGGGAGTCACGGGGTGGAGAGGGGAGCGCTAGGGTGTGCATTTTTGGAGAGAGAACGACCTCATAGGATCACCTACTCTAACACTGGCCCTGTGCACGCTGAGAAGCAGGGTGTTTAGGACCCAGGGGAAGCCCGAGGGCGGCTCGCTGGGCGGCGGGAGATTCTCCCTCCCCTCTCCCCTGCCACCCGCCGCCGGGTGAGCGGCTCAGATGTCCCCGTAGCCGCACGGCTCTGGTGCTCTGCACCCTCCATCTGCGGCGGCGGGGGGGGCTGGCGGCCCTGGCCCCTGCCCAGTCCCCTCCCCCACCCCCATGCCTCAGCCTTAACCCCTCTGCCCTCCCCCGCGGGGGGCATTTCCCTGTGTCCCCTGCCCGCCCCGTCCAAGTCGGGCGCCATGAACGATCAGTACCACCGGGCCGCCCGGGATGGCTACCTGGAGCTCCTCAAGGAGGCCACCCGGAAGGAGCTGAATGCCCCCGACGAAGATGGCATGACCCCCACACTCTGGGCTGCCTACCATGGCAACCTGGAGTCGCTGCGCCTCATCGTGAGCCGCGGGTGAGTACCCCACACCCGGCCAGCAGGGGAGAGGGAAGACTCTGGGGTGCCCGGCCCTGCGACGCCTCCCCCAGATCCCAGGGCATCCTTATCCCCTTCTCGGAGCTACCCTCTTTCCTGTGAACAGACTCTAAGGCGGGACCTTGGCGTTTGCTGGGCAGACGCACATGGATGGGAACACAAGTGGAGGCATGTGACACTCACGACCTGGATGTGGGGTGCGGAGGGGAGAAACTGGGATTTGAGGGTCTGTGATTGTTGGGACAGCTGCTGCGAGTGGGGGAAGGTGGGAGACGTCTTCCGGGTGGGAGTACCCGGAAGCAAGGTGAGGCGGAAAGTGGGAACCCAAGGTAAGGCTGGGAAGCCTCAGAAGGCCCAGAAGTGGGGGCTAGGAAAGAGGAGGCGCCCCTCCCCACTCCCCAGTCTGATAGCCCAGCCCCCACAGCCCCCACAGGCTGAGTCTCACACCACTCTTCCTCGCCCTGCTGGGTCAGGGATTTATGGGCACTGTCCACAGTACCAAATGTCACTGGCGCAGCCGCCCTGTTAACTCTCTCTGTGCCCCTCCCCACAGCTGACCCGTGGCAGGATGGTGATGCCCTTGCCTTTCGGGGCTTCTGTGGCCCATCCGCCCTCTGGAGTGGTCCTCCCAGGAGACTGGGCACAGAGGACAGGTGTCAGAGCTAGGGATGGGGTTTGGGGGTAGTGGTTGAGAAATGGCCCAGGGCCACCGAATTGGGTTCTAAGGTGGGGGTGGGATATATCACACTCCTGGGAACAACTTGGCCACCCACCGGCAGATAAGAGAAGTGAGGCTGGGGTGAACACTAGAACGGGCTAAATACCAGGGTGCCCTGGGCAGGAGGAGGGACAGAAGGGATGCCCCAAGAGAGTTAATGTGACAGTCTGGCCCCGGGAGAGAGGAGCAGGGACTGAGCTGGCTCGGTGCTGGGCACTAGCCTGTGGCTTGAGCAGGTGCTGTGTGTGGGAAAAGAGGCCCCCTTTGGTGTGCCAACCCCCAAGTCCTACAGAGGCAAGGATTTATGCTGTGTGGTTGTGGGTCTGAGGCAGGGTGGCTCCTCCCCCTTGTGGAGTTGGCGACCAGCAGGGAAGCTGAGCAGGGGGTGTGTGGGGAGACGCGGAGACAAGGGAATGATTCTTCCTCCAGCCCTGGGGTGGCCTCGTGGCCTCATTAGTGTCAGGCCGGTCCGTGTGCTAGTGCCAGAGGAAGGCAAGAGCTCTGGAGGAGCAACGGGAGCTGCCCGGGGGCGTCATCGGTCTTGGAGGGTGTTAGGGGAGACAGCCAGCCCTGCAGGACCCCCAAAGGTGGGGCAGCCTGAGCAAGGGAGGGCAGCCCAGCCGGGCCTCGACCTTCTTTCTCCCCGCGCCCGGTCCTGGCTGCCCCCACAGTCCCCTCCTGGCCCAGGCCAAGACCCGACACCTGCTCTAACACTGGCGTTGCCAGGCCTGGCCCTGCTCCCCGCAGACCTGGACGCAGCCACGCACCGTCGCGCCCTTGCGCATTCACCCAGGCTGGGGCCCGGCACACACCACCCTCTGGTCCTCCTTCACAGTCACCCTGCAACACGTGGCCGCACTCACCGCACCTGTCTAGAGACCCAGCCTGGGCCCTGGCCCACCACCTCTCTGGGCCAGCTCCCCGCTGGGCCCATGAATAATTCACTCGGTTCTCTCTGAACATCAAATATTTATCCCCTGAGATTCCCAGCCCTCAGTTCTCTTGGGGGAAGGCCCCGCCTCTGCTCCGCCTTCTCCGTCGCCCCGCCCCCTAGATGCCGTGCTCTTTTCTCCTGCGCTCCCTCAACCCGCGAGCGTTTGGTGGCTCGGATCAGCAGAGCCCCTGGAATCAGAGGAGCGATCTCAGTTCCACAGATTCCTTTGGGCCCAGGGTGCCCGTGGGGAATCTCGATAAGGCTGGGGAGCCCCCTGCCCGCTTCCACCCCCAGCCACGGCAGCCGGTCCATTTGCGCTTGCTAAGACCGCTCATTTTTCGTCCCCACGTGCTCTCCCTGCAGGGGTGACCCGGACAAGTGCGACATCTGGGGCAACACACCCCTGCATCTGGCAGCTGCCAATGGCCACCTGCACTGCCTGTCCTTCCTGGTGTCCTTCGGGGCCAACATCTGGTGCCTGGACAACGACTACCACACGCCGCTGGACATGGCCGCCATGAAGGGCCACATGGAGTGCGTGCGCTACCTGGACTCCATCGCGGCCAAGCAGAGCAGCCTCAACCCCAAGCTGGTGGGCAAGCTGAAGGACAAGGCCTTCCGCGAGGCGGAGCGGCGCATCCGAGAGTGCGCCAAGATGCAGCGCAAGCACCACGAGCGCATGGAGCGGCGCTACCGGCGGGAGCTGGCCGAGCGCTCGGACACGCTCAGCTTCTCCAGCCTCACGTCCAGCACCCTGAGCCGCCGGCTGCAGCACCTGGCGCTGGGCAGCCAGCTGCCCTACTCGCAGGCCACCCTGCACGGCACGGCCAGGGGCAAGACCAAGATCCAAAAGAAGCTGGAGCGGCGCAAGCAGGGCGGGGAGGGGACCTTTAAGGTCTCGGAGGACGGGCGCAAGAGCGTGCGCTCGCTCTCGGGGCTGCAGCTGGGCAGCGACGTGATGTTCGTGCGCCCGGGCACCTACGCCAACCCCAAGGAGTGGGGCCGCGCCCCGCTCCGGGACATGTTCCTCTCGGACGAGGACAGCGTCTCCCGTGCCACGCTGGCAGCCGAGCCTGCCCACTCGGAGGTCAGCACCGACTCAGGCCACGACTCCCTGTTTACCCGCCCTGGCCTAGGCACCATGGTGTTCCGCAGGAACTACTTAAGCAGTGGCCTGCACGGGCTGGGCCGTGACGACGGGGGCCTGGATGGGACGGGCACGCCACGGGGTCGGCTGCAGAGCTCCCCCAGCCTGGACGACGACAGCCTGGGCAGTGCCAACAGTTTGCAGGACCGCAGCTGCGGGGAGGAGCTGCCCTGGGACGAGCTGGACTTGGGCTTGGACGAGGACCTGGAGCCCGAGACGAGCCCGCTGGAGACCTTCCTGGCCTCCCTGCACATGGAAGACTTTGCCTCCCTCCTGCGGCAGGAGAAGATCGACCTGGAGGCACTGATGCTGTGCTCGGACCTCGATCTCCGCAGCATCAGCGTCCCGCTGGGACCGCGCAAGAAGATCCTGGGGGCCGTGCGGAGGCGGAGGCAGGCTCTGGAGCGGCCGCCTGCCCTGGAGGACACGGAGCTGTGAGTGCCAGTCTGGGGCGGGATGGAGGTTAGAAGGACCCTGGGAAGGGAGGGAGTCTGCCTTTCCAGGGGTGGGAGGGGCATGATACCGTATTTCATAAAATCTGAGCTGCCGTCAATTACAGGGAGTCTCACTGTTTTATTTATCAGCGGTTTACAAGAAACTGCCAATGTAATGATGACGGGAGGCTATTTTCTTATTTTTGCAGTACTGGGGATTGAGTTCAAGGCCTTCCCGCTGAGCTATACCTTCAACCCCCTTTTGAATATTTTATTTTGAGACAGGTCTTAGTAAGTTACCCAGGCTGGGTGCAAAGTTTCAGTCCTTTTGCCTTGGCCTCCCAGAGTGCTGTGATTACACGTGTGTGCCATCACACCTGGCTGACAGGAGGACTTTAAAATCACAGCTGATGTAAAATACGCCCCCATTCCAGAGATATGAAAAATGTGGGAAAAGGATTGTTTTTTGATTCAATGAAATATGATAATCCTGGGATGTTATTGAGCCCTTTCACCTTCCAGGTCCTGCTGTATCCTTAAGCAAGCACTGCTCCCCTAGGTCATCCCCGTTGTACAGGGGATGAGCAGATGGAGGCTTGAGGGGTTAGATAACTCACCTCATACCTCGCCACTGCTCAGTGTGGAGTGGGGCTTGATCGCTGGTCTGCGTGGCTCTGGAACACACAGACCATTCCCTGTGCCTGAGGACAAGGTACCTCCTATGAGATGGAGCGTGTAGCAACCAGTAGATCTCAACAGCGTAGCTCCACAAGGCAGATGTTTTAGCCGCTATCTCCCGCCCCGCAGCCAGGACCAAGAGCAAACGCTTACAGTGGAGCCCACAGCATCTTTGGGAGCGGAGTTGCTGGGTTTAAAAAGCCATCACAATTTGGGCATGGTGGCATAGGCACATCTGCAATGCCAGAATACGGGGAGGCTGAGGGAGGATCACAAGTTCAAGGCCAGCCTGAGCAATTTAGTGACTTAGTGAGGCCCTGTCTCAAAATGAAAAATAAAAAGGACTGGAGATGTACCTCAGGGTGAAGAGCCTGGGCTCCATCCCTGGTACTGGGGGAGGAGGAAGCCGTTGAGGCTGCCCAAGGCTGCCACTGTACTGGTCTTCCTGTTGGCTGGTTCCTAACCTGCCCCTCTCCCACCACATTCCACCAGCCCAGCCAACCCCGCCCCCTCCGGTCTATAGCCTTTGCACGGCTGAGGCAAGCAGTGCTGGGTATGGGGAAACAGTCTGGTTACAGTTTGAGGAATGGGGTATCAGTGTGCCCCTTTCCTAATCACCAGCCTGCCCAAGGAGGGGAGGCTGAGTCATCAAAGTGGTGGGTCTTGGTTGAAAATGATGCCTTTGAAGGCTCTCTTCTAAGGCCTGCTTCCGTCTGTCGCTTCCTCCACAGATAACCCGGGTTCCTCCCCTGAGACCAAAATGAATTGCAAGTTGCCACAACCTGTGACGGGCCTGCAAGGTCCCCACAGTCGCCAGCCCTGCTGCCCTCTTTCCCAGGAGTAAGGACCTCAGCCTGCCTACACCCGGAGCAGAGACTGTGGCCTGGAGGCATCCAGACGGGGACCAGAACATCCCAGAGCGCCAGTTCTGAGGGCTCCTGCAGCCCTGGGCCACTCTACCTGAGTGGCTCTGAAGCACGTGTGGATTTGTGCGCCAGGCTCTGGTCGGGGCTGGTTCACACCAGAGACTAGATGACATCAGAGGTGGATGGGAAGGAGGGCTGGCGGGACACAGCCTATCTCAGGTGCATGGTCTCCCTGGGCTTTCCTCCCTGGCCCTCCCTGGAGGGGCCTGTCTTCTCAGGCTAGAGACTTGCTTGCTTTTTCCTTTTTTGTGAAGGGAAGAGTTTGGGCTGCCTCGCCTCCCAGAAGCCCCAGAGGGGAGGTTTCCAGCCAGACTCTTCAGCCAAACGCCCTGCCTTTCGGTCCCCACCCCACCCCCACAGACATGAGAAGGCCACCGGCCGGCCATGGCCGGAGCTGGAGGACCATGCTGGGTCAGCTGGAGCCTGTCGTCCTTCAGCTCCCCTCCTCTGCTGTGCATCCTGGCCCCTCCAGGGACCCGTAGGGGCACACGGTGCTAGAGCTGCAAGCCACAGTATTATGGTCCCCAGGCCTGGCGGGCACAGCTCTTTGGAGAATGGCATCTGCCAACTGCCTCAGAATCTTCAGGCTCTGGCAAGCAGGTGGGCATAGCCGGGGGTTGGGTGTGAGCCGATCCTATGAGAGGGATGCTGTGTGTCCCAGCGCTTTGTGGCAATGAGACTTGGCAAAAGCCAGCCCAGAGGGTCCTTAGAGCATGTCCTCAGGGCTTTCCCAGAAGACCAAGGTCACGGAAGTGGGACGGTCCCTCAGGACCCTGTATGTGTGCACATCCACACCCACACCCACACAGGTGTTAGCAGTGCCCCCAGTCTCTGACCCCAGCTTTGGAAGCAGCCCTTGCCAGGAGGTGGCCACTGCCCCCAGCTCCTTCCTGGGCCCCCTTGGCTGGGGTTGGGAAAGAGCCCCCAAAGACCTCATTGGTCTGCCCAAGTGGGGGCCCCATCTGTGTATGTGCCCAGAGCTTGGGGTGTGAAGGAAGGATCCTTCTCCCACTGCAGGACCCTGAGGGCTCACGGCCTGCCATCCTCCCCCTTGTTCCTGCCTCTGGGCCTCTGGGCCACCCCAAGTGCCGACTTATCTTTCTCTGAGCCCCAGATGCTGCTGTTCTTCCTGCACACCCACTTGTCAGTGTGTGGAGGGGCCAGGCTCCAAATCCCGCCACCATACACCAACCTACCCGCAGGCTCATTACAACTTTTGCAGAGAAAGTTCTACCTCGTTGTCATGCCTGTGTCCTGTTCCTCATTCATCTGCGGGCGGGAGGGGGATGGGGTGAAGACTGAGAGAGTGGGAGGGGAGAGGGTCTTCTATGGGCCTGTGAAGACCAGGTCCTGTTCCTTGGAGGGATCCACCAGCCCCCGCCCTTCACGTATCTGCGTGGATCCCCTCCAGCATCCCTGGGCCTTTGCCCTTCTAGGCTGAGAGCAAAGAACTGCTGGAGAGACAAGGTTAAGAAGAACTGGGCCAGGAGAGTCGCCAGCTGCTGAGCAAGGAGGGTGCTCAGGGCTTCAGGCGTGACCCCAGGACCTGCCTCGGCCAAGGGCAAGGTGATGCTGTCTCTCTTTCCACCAGGACTGCCTGGGCTTTTCCAGAGACAGACAGAAGCCCTGACCCAGGAAGCTGCTGCCTGTCACCCAGGCTCTGGGCCCTGTCACCCCCAGGAAGCTTCAGTGGGATCTCCATTTCCCCCACCCCAGGTGTCTCTTAGGTGCCTGATTTTTTAAATTTAGTTAATTTAGTTTTGTGGCACTGAGAATTGAACTCAGGGCCAGTGCACTGATCTGCATCCCTGGTCATTTTTTTTGTTTTTGTTTTGTTTTGTTTTGAGACAGGGTCTTGCTAAGTTGCCCAGTCTGGGGTGGAATTTGTGATCCTCCTGCCTCAGCCTCCCACAGTGCTGGAATTACAGGTATATACTACTGTCCCCAACAGGGTGCCTGATATAGAGCCTTTCTTTCTCCCAGGGGTCTGTTTCTCCCCTTAAGTGGGTGGATATGACCTGTGCCTTTTCAGTCAAGTCTGGAGGCATCCATTCCCTAAGGAGGCTTCTGCCAAGGGCAGTGCAAGACAGTCCCTCCCTCCATTATCACTCAGAAAGGGCCACAGAGTGTCAGTGCTGGAAGGTTGCCCAGCAACTACCCAGGGGTTCTGTGCCACCTCCCTCCACTTTACAGATGGAAAAACTGAGGCCCATAGAGGGGGAGGGTCAGACCTGGAACACAGGCCTCCAGATTGCTGCCACCCATTCCTCATACTCAGACCCCCAAGGGAGCCAAATAGCGATTTTACCCACCATGCACCACCAGCCCCGTGGTCCCTGCTGGCCATCCTGGTCACTTGCACCTACCTTCTGAAAGAGCCGCCTGTGCTCGCCAGGACTGTCCAGGGGGAGGACATGGGGTGAAGCAAACTTGAAAGAACAAGACTGGGCAGATGCAGCTTCAGCATCCAGGCAGAGCTCAGCTGGAAGCAGTGGTGCCAGGGAGCCTGGGGGCAGGGAGCAGGTGCTGCTTCAGGGAGCCTGGGGGACTTGAGATACAAGCAGAGAATTTTACCCTCAACTTTCTTGACTCATTCCCTTAAAAATCTACATCAAGTTTAGAGAAATGTTAACATTTATCAAAAAATCAGTGGTTCTAAGGCCTTTGGGGATTTGAAGCAGGGAATAATATGCACATTTGTCCTGGAAAAGACACACAGTACACACACACACACACACTCACACACACACTTATATGCAATTTGATCATAACTCCCAGAAGCTCATGGAGTCAAAGAGTCCCAAGAAGCCCTGAGACCCCAAGCTAAGAACTTTGGTTAGACTGCAATGAAATTAATAGTTCATAAACAAGACTTCCGGTTTGATGGAGGTGCGGGTAGGGGTAGAAAAATTCAGAGGCAGGAAAAGCCTCCATGGGATGTGACCCAGCCCTCTCATTTCACAGATGAGCTACCTGAGGCCCAGAGGGAAGGGGCTGGGCAAAAGTCACAGACCAGCCACATGGGCAAATGGAGCTAGGTCTCCGGATGCTGCATGTGTTTCCCACAGGCTCTTTTTCCACACCGTGGCCAGCCCCAGACAGCATAGGATCAATGTCCCCACAGTGAGTGCTCGTATCATCTTCTGTCTAATAAATCCAACTGGGGCAGTGGCAGAACCCAGGGCAGATCTAGCCTGTCCCCTCCACTGTGTGGCCTTTGGTAAGTTACTCACCTCTCTGAGCCTGTTTTATCATGTATAAAATCAGTGTTTATAATAACAGTGTGAACCCCATAGGTTATTAGGAGGGTGGGATGATAATGCTTATAAAGCACTTAGCACACACCTGATATTTAGTGCACATCAGTTAATAATGGTCATGGTCATTGTTAGTCTGAGGATGGCCCTGAGGAGGTCCTTGCACTTGTGACTGCTAAAATCACCCAGTAGGTAGGTCCTAGATAGTTCCAACTTGCCCTTCAGACACTCATCTGAGAATAACCTCGCCCCCCTCCCCAACACCATCCACACTTACTAACTGGCCAAAGCACAAGAGGCATCTTTGCCAAACCATTAGGGGGCGCTGTGAATCCAGCCAGTTGCTAAGGAATGGGTAGCTAGCCAAGGGTGAACCCCCATACTATGCAGTGAGAGGTTCAGGAAAGCCAAGGCTATTCCTGGGTGCCCAGCCAAGCTGGGAATGTTTTCTAGAGGGGACATTACCCCTTTATGCCCCCCTTATGCCACTAGCTGAATTTTAAAATTTAACAAAAATTTTCCCCTGCCCCTGGGGAGGGGGCCATGTGAGGCTAAGTGTTAGCACAGCTTTGTTGATACAGAGAGTGAATATTATCAGAGAGGTTATACAGTGTGTTGTTAAGGAAGATTTAGGTTCCCTGATCTGAGTCACTTAGGCTACCTCTGTCCCCAGGGCTGGGCTTTCAAGTTTTTACTGTCAGTGACAGGTGCTACATTAAGTACTCTACAGCCATTTAACCCTCGCAATAAAAACATAACCCCTGCCTATAAGCGAGTGCTACCTTATCCTTCTTATCCCCATTTTACAGGTGGGAAAAGAGAGACTCAGAACAGTGATACAACCTTCCCTGAAAGGTCCCGGAGCTGCCAGGCATCAAAGGGAGATTTCCCCCATGCTGAAATCCACCTGCCTGACCGCAGTGCTGTCTGGGCCCCAGTGCACTTGCGCCTTTGCTGTGAAATGTCTTTGATCTTGAGTCCCCTTGACCTTGGTGTGCCTGGGTCCTGGGTAGGAGTCAGCCTCAGCCTGAGGTAGGGCGGGGACACCCTGACCACAACACCCACTTGCCTTGGGGGACTGAACTGAGAGACAGTCAGGGGCAGGGTGCCGAGGGCTGTTAGGACTAAAGCTTTGTGTCTCCAGTGGGGTGGGGGGCGCTGGCAGAAGCGTTTTGTCCCAACCAGGGAGCCTACCTGTCTCCCTTGCTATCTTTTCTGTCTTTGTCCCATGTCTCCCTGTGATGCCGGGCACTAGTCTTTCGCTCTTCCCTTCTGCCCCTGTAAATGTCCCCTTTTCTTTCAAGGCCTCAGTTTCTCTTGGCGTCTTTCTCTGGATGCCTGTCTCCTACTTGCTTAAGCACCTTGTTCCTCTCCCCATCCTTGGCCCCATCCATCAGCTGAAACTTATGACCCAGCCCCTCCTAAAAGGCCCTCCTCCTTCCCTTACCTCAACCCTGCACCTGGCTTGGCACCTGCTGGGGCATCCCCTGGAACCCCGCGTTCTCCAGGGAACCCAGTGTGAAAAGCCCTGAAGTGGGTCCTGAGCTCCACGGCAAATGATATGAAGCCTGGGTTTGGGTCCTACATCAGCTACCACATAGTCATGACTTAGTCAAGTCACGTGATGTAACTTCTGCAAAACGGACATCAAGTTGCCTTCCTGTTGGGGTTATGGTGAGCTTGCCTGCCCCACACTAGGTATGCAAGCACAGATCTCCACACCAGCCCTGACCTGCGGTTGCTAGGGAGAGCCACACTTACCGTGGCCCAGATGCTTCAGCAATATTGTTATTTCTGTCTGTTATATGGGGGAAGCTACCCACAGAAATGAATGGAAAACAGTGTGGAAAGTGCAGCTTGTACCTGCCAACAGCTGGAGCCCAACCACATGGTGTGGGTCAGTGCTGGAGTAGAGACTGGCTACTGGGAAGGGAGTCTGGCTGTGCTCTCTGGAGTGTCTGCCTCTCTGCAATCCTGATTTTCAGAGGCACAGCGGTATGTGTGAAATGTGTTCAAGCCCATGCCCTTGAGAAGTGGCACAGCCAGAACTGCTGTCTGGACAGGATGCCTTCCCCATGGTGCAGACTCCTCACGGTATCTGAGCGCTTCCTGAGCACCTGCTGTGTGTCAGCCCTTCACACATCTAGTTTCAATTGGTTCTTATGACAACTTCATTCCATACTCACAAGGGAATGACAAAGTATCAGTGCACCCTGGAGGTGAGCAAGGAGCAGCGGGCGTCACCTACAAGCCTCATTTTGTAGGTGTGGCAACTGGGGGGGACCTGCTAGGAGGTGCCCAAGCCAGGGTGTCCAACCTGCTCCTTTTGCTGCTATAGGCTGCTAGCTGCCTTCTCTAGGCAGGAATCTAGCCCTTGCTACGTACCAGGTCCCCCAAAGCCATGAGAGTGGTCTCATTGTCCTGCTTCTCAGATAAGGACACCTGACACAAGCAGGGCACTCACTTCCCCAGCCTGAGTGCAGAGATACTAGGGCTGTGGGATTCAAGCCCAGGACACTGGCTCTTTCCCTGCTAACCCAGCCCATTCCCTGAGCCACCTCCCCTGGCTCCCCCAGCATAGGTGTTGCTCTGCCTCATCTCCCGACCGGCGTTGCCCAGGACCTGTGTGTGGTGGGTGTGAGTGTGTGTGTGTGTGTGTGTGTGTGTGTGTGTGTGATGTGGTGTCAGTGGGCATGGTGGGTCCAGACCTTTCCTGGAAAGTGGTGTTTGTTTGTGAGTTGAGTGTGTGTCTCTGCAGCTTTGTTAATTTGTTTTAGCTTTCCCACCTCTACACTTCCCACAAGAGGGGCATGTGTGTGTGCACATGCCCATGAGGCCTCCTTTGCTTTGTCTGGAGTCTATTTTTTAGGCCCTGACTCCTGTTTATTATCTGTGGTTAGGGCTCCAGCTCCTTCAGACTGCAAGGCTGAAGTTTCTGAACGCTTCACACCTTCACCTGGTCCCCATCCTGAACTGGGGGTCCTGGAAGCTTTCTCTGACCTCTCTCTGGGTGATCAGCTTGTTGGGGTCCCCACCCGTAGGGGGAGGTAGTAGGCTGTAGGAGTAGAAGTACCAGTGCTCCAGAAGGCAGGGGATGAGACAAACTACTTTGTGGGGCACCCAGGGTACTGAAGGTGTAGTGGGTCCCCTCCCCCTGGGCTGCAGGGGCCAGATGCAAGGCACAGCCCGCCACTTCCAAGGCGAGTTCTCCTTTCCACGCCTCATGTTCCCACCTGTAGATGGGGATAATCATCTGACTGCCATCTAATCATCTAGCCGCCACTGCAGACAAGTTGTGAGGATAACAGGAAGTATTAGCTCCCTGCAGGTAGAAGGCCAGCCCAGGGAACTGGGGATGGGTTGGGCTCATGGGCATCAGCAAGGCCTGGGCATCACTGGACCAGTGCAGAGAGGTCTGATAGGCTGGGCTGTCCTCAAACTCCACACCTTCTGCACAGCCTGCTGTATACTACCGAGCATGGCTGGTAGAGGTCACCATGCTCCTGGGCCCCCAGCTCTCTCTCTCTCTTTACACACACACACACACACACACACACACACACACATGCATGCACATGTACATATATACACAGAGCTGGTTGCATAGCATATGCCTGTTTTTTTTTTTTTTTTTTTTCCGTACTGGGGATTGAACTCATGACCTTGAGCTTGCCAAGCAGGCGCTTTTGCCACTGAACTATATCCCCAACCCAGTGTATGCCTGTTATTCCAGCACTCTGGGAGGCTGAGGCAGGAGCATCTTAAATCTGACCCTGGCCTAGGCCATTTAGCAACTTTGCAAGACCCTGTCTCAAAGTTAAAAATGAAAAAAATTATCTGGGGATGTAGCTCAGGGCAAGACCCCGGGCTCTGAAAAACGACAAAAGAGAAGAAAAGACAACAGACACACACGTGAGGGAAAACATAGGCCGTGAGGAGAGCATAGAGAGCGAGGGTGCTGTCAATATGTTAGGTTCGAATCGTGTCAACAGTTTAACTTAACAATAATGCACGATGACATCCCAAGAAGCAGCGATAGTCATAATGATGCCCTCTTTGAGCTCGTGCCCGTGTTGCCCACTGAGGGCCACCACGTAGTCACTGCCCTCGCCAGGGACCTGGGGATATGGGCAGCAGCATCTACATTCACTCCTACTCACCCTCTTAGAAAACGGAGGCTCAAAGGGGTCAAACAACTTACCTAAGATCACACAGCAAAGACAAGAACCTCGGTGTGTCTGAGTGCAGAGTCTGGCTCTTGACATTGCTCTTGGTTTGTCTCCACACTATGCAAGAATCGCAGCCCTCACTCCTCCTCCAGCCCTGGCACATGCCCCGCCAGTCTAGTCTGTACCCCACATGGGACAGTGGTGCTGCCCCTGGAACAGCCCACCCACAGAGAGTCCAGCCCTGGGTTTTCAAGAACCTAAGTTGCCTGGTAACTTGGAGAGGTACCCTGAGCCTCAGCTGCTTCTTGCGAAAACGAGGCAGAGGCTCACAGCCCTTGGACGGCCAGCTCTTCCTGCCAGCTCCTGCCCTGTCCCTACCCCACCCCCCTCATTTCCTGCCTCCCTGGACTGTCACTCACCTGGCTTTGTCCCTGCAGGATGGGGGCAGGCCTGAGATGGCTGGCTGGAGCGTCCTCAGAGGTGAGGTTCATGCAGAGACGCCTACTCTTGCAGGAGCAGTGGAGCTCCGAAGGCCAGTGCACCCTCGGCTGGCCAGGATTTGGGCCACGGGCTGGGCCACTTTTCTCCCAGCTCACCAGCCCCACCCCTGTGAATAATACCAGTCGCCTCCAGGAGTGGAACTCACTGGGGCTTTGATGATCTGGGGGCACAAAGGGATGAGAGACACAGAAATGTCCAAGACCCACCCGGCCAGCCAGGCGTAGGGCGTAGAAACTCTGAACTTGCTGGCAGGAGGCACCTTCCCAACCCACCCTATGTGTCCCCAGTCTAGCAACAGCCCTCCAGGGCTCCATGCCCATCAACTCTCAGCACCCTCTGCCAGCCCCCGGCCAGGGCGGGCCCCTCCCCATTTCACCCCAGCCACAACAGTAATTAACGCCAATGAAGCCGGCGCATAAAGATCCGAATCACAGGAGGGAGGAACCATCACTGCCCCGGGCACGGGGAACTCCAGAGGGCTGGGGCAGGGCAAACCCCAACCCAGGCGACCTCGCCCTGCCCACTGCCATTGCCAGGGTGGATCTCAAGGTAGCCGGTCTGGGGGCTGGGAAGAGGCCGTTGCCTCCCAGTCCAGATAAAGCTTGGGAAGACTTGGGTTTGGACCACGTCTTCCCCACCATTTTAGTGTTTTAAAAAAGTCTTTGATTTCCATTCTCCTGAGCCTGTTTCCCTATCTTTCATTCACCTGTCCATTCACTGATTCCACAAATGCCTGCTGAACACTGCCCCAGGCCAGGTACCATGTGCTGTTCCAGGGAAGCAGGGCTGTCCAAACCCAGGTGGGACTTGCCCTCTGCCAGGCCCCAGCCCTTCTCTGGGAAGCGTGTTTTGCTCACCCACCAGCTGGTCCACACTGCACTCTGACTGGGTACAAGGCAGCGTGCTGGTCTGATGGGCGAGTGGGCTGGAGGTTATGGAAGAGGCTCAGTGAGATACAAGAAGTTGTGTGAGGGCTCCGTGCCCTTAGGAAGTTCACAGTGTGGTTGACTGTGGGGCAGAGTGCTGACTGCTCCTTCCCGGGTACTCAGGGTGGCTACAACTCCAAGTCTCCAAGTCTGCCTGTGGGTTGGCTTGGGTAGGCTGCCTGGGTTCTGGTCACTGGAGAATAGACAGAAGTGACAAGTGCTGAGCTCAAACTGCCTTCCCATGCTGTCCCTTCCATTGCCATGGTGATTGTGGTGGCCTAGTGTTGGACATGGGGTCACCACAAGATAGAAGGGAACTGAATGTGGTGTCATCAATTGAAGGAGGGCTGCCTGACCAATATTGTACTGTGATGTGAACAAGAAGTGACCCTGTATTGTGCTGAGATGCTGAGATGCCAGGTATGTTTGTTATAAAAGCTAATATTGCTTATACTGACTAATACAGGCAGACAACTCACGTACAAGGAATACCTTGACTCCTGTGGCTTAGCACAGCATGTGAGAGGGCTCATTGTCAAGCAGTGTGTGACCACTGTTGCCTAACCCCCTACCTGGTAGATGGCATGAGGTCAGAAGAGGGGAAGACATTGAAAGCCACAATGCTTAGAATATAGTAGGTGCTCAATAAAACAGGTTGAATGAGTGAAATACAGAGAATAATTATTGTGATGGCTGAATTCACCAAAAGCCCCTTACGAGGGATGGAGTTTGGTGGAGGTATAGGAGTGGAAGCAATTACTCTGGAAAGAAATACCTAGAGCTGAGAAAGGCCAGGCCCAGTCCATGGATCAGAGGCCACTGAGTAGTCAGTAGTTATACATATAAGGTTTTAAGTTTGAGGCCCTCAAAGACCATGCTGACTAGCACAGCCTGAAATCTAAAAAAACTTTATCAACAGTGTTAACACTCATAGTCTTTCGGCGTGGTCACCAAAGTGAGGTGTGCATAATAATCTATTGGCGTACAGGAATAAAATAATGCAACTTCTATTGACATTCATCTCACCTTTAAATATCTGTTTTTTTAGTGTCTGTGATAACACAGAGGCTTAGAACAGCCGAGTGACTCACCCAAAGTCACACAGCTGGGAAGTGCACCTGATTCCAAAGCCCATCCTGCCCTTCACATATGCTGAGCCTTGCACAGACAGGTGAGAAGCTGGGTGGGGAGAGAGGCAGGTCCAGGGGCGGGGACAGGGAGTGCAGGTGGTCCCAGCTCAGGCTGTCTCTGCCCTGGGCCAGTGCGAGCAGAGGTCAAGGAACCTGGCCTGCTCATCTGCCCCCAAAGCTGGTAGCAGGAGCCAAACAGATGGCTTCGGAGGCATGGGCCTGGGTCCCCCCACCCCAAGCCTCTCATCCCAGCATCTGACGACTCTTCCTCACCTCTAGGAGCAGGATCTGGAGCCGAAGGAGCAGGACAGTGGCTGAGAGGTCAGAATGGAGTGACAGGGGGATGGGAAAGAGGGGTCACTTAGACCCTGGTGACAGCTGACAGAACTGTGCTGGCCTCCTAGTCAGTCACTCATGCTCAGCTGCAAATGTCCATGGTGAAGAAAACCCAGGTGTCCCACTTTCCCAGGATTCACTTGCTGGATTTATAATGCACACCTCTGACTGACACTGCTGAAAGAACTTTATTTTTAAGGAACTGTACTTTATTTTTTACTTTATCTTACTTTATTACAATATTAGAGATGAACACAGGGCCTCATATGTGCTGGGCAAGTAGTCCTCCACTGAGCTACAGCTCCAGTTATTTTATTTTATGGGACAGTGACTTGCTAAATCGCCCAGGCTGGACTTGAACTTGTGATCCTCCTGCCTCAGGCTTCCCAAGCATTGCGGCAGGGATTGCAGGCATGCATCACTGTGCTTGGCTCAGAATTTTATTTTTATTTATTTATTTTTTTGTGGTACCGGGAATCGAACACATGACCTTGCACTTGCCAGGCGGGCGCTGTGCCACTGAGCTAAATCCCCAGCCCAGAATTTTATTTTTTAAAAATATGTAGGCTAGGGTGTAGCTCATCATTAGAGGGCTTGCCTAGACTGTATCACCAGGGTCTAAGCGACCCTTCTTTCCCACCCCATCTATCACTCTATTCTGACCTCCTCCTGCACGGCACAATAAAATAAATGCAAAAATGAAATCGTGATTAAAATATATGCATAGAGAAATGTAGTTAACAGTATATCATGAGGGCAGGTGGATTGTCTGGGTTATACAATGAGAACCTGTCTTAGAAAGAAAAAGAAAGAAAACAAAACAGAAGAGTATAACATGATGAGTTTTTCCAAACTGAACACATTCAAGGTTAACTGAGACTCAGATCAAGAAACAGAACATTTTCCAGCTCTCTCGTCTCTTTCCAGTCACTCCCCTGTGTTTAAAGATTACTGACTGTAACAGCCACCCTAGCTTTTAAGGCCATAGGCTAGTTTTGCCTGTGTTTGTTCAGAGGGTGCCAGAGATCTAACCTATGCTAGGCAAATATTCTACCACTGAGCCTCACCCTCAGCTCAGTTTTGCCTGTCTTTGACCTTTATATAAATTGGACCATCCAGTGTGTGCTCTTTTGTGTCAGGTTTATCTTGTTCAACATTAGGTTGGGGCTGGAGAACATTCCAGAACATGCATATGCCGCATTTGATTGATCTATGCTGCTGTTGGAGGACATCTGAGTTGTTCCTAGTTTCTGCCTATTTGAAGGATGGCTAAGTTCGGCATGGTGGCACAGGCTGGTAAGCCCAGCAATCTGGGAAGCTGAAGCAGAAAGATCAGAAGTTGGAGCCCAATCTAGGCAATTTAGCAACTTAGTAAGAACTTGTCTCAAAAAAAAATTTATATATATATATATATATATATATATATATATATATATATATACTTATATGTAACAATGTGGGGATATAGTTCAGTGTGAAGGTCCCGTGTTCAATCCCTAAAACAAAACAAAACAAACAAAATGCTGCTATGAATCCTTTTGTATGTTTCTCTTTCTGTGGAGTATGTATTTAGGGCTTCAATAAAGCTCCTTTTTTTTTTTTTTGTCTTTTTGAGACAGGGTCTCGCTGTGCAGTTCAGGCTGGCCTTGAGCTCACTTTGTAGCCCAGGCTGGCCTGGAACTTGTAACGATCCTCCTGCCTCAGCCTCCCAAGTGCTGGGATTACAGGAATTTGCCACCACACCCGGCTGCTCTTTCCATTCTAAAAGAAAATTTCCTCACTGTTTTTGCTTCAATCAGCTTTAGTGAAGTATAATTGCATATAATAAAATGCACCCATTTTAATGGAAGACTTTTATAAACCTTTGCACACCACCAAAATCAAGATACAGAACATATCCATCTCCCCAGGAGCTCACCTTATACACCTGTACAATTCCTGTCCCCTGCCCAACCAACCCCTGCAGCTACCGCTTTGATTTCTGTCGCTGTGTATTGATTTTGTCCATTTCCTGAGTCTCCTATAAACAGAATCCTACAGCACGTCCCTGTTTGTGTCTGGCTTCTTGCCCTCTGCACACTGTCCCGGTTGCACCATCCGCTCCTCCAGCTTGCTGCCTGCACCCTTTGCATCGTTCATACTGCTTCTCTCTTCTCCTGTGGGTGGATGCTTTAGCTGTGACCAATTTGGCTATGATCATTCAGGCACAAGACTATGTGGACGCTTCCATTCCTGCTGGGTAAATACCTGCGAGCTGAGTCGCGGGGTCACGGGGTAGGATATATTTAACCTTACAGGAAGTTGCCAAACTGTTCTCCAGTGGGGTTGTGTCCCGCTGCATGCTCATCAGCAGTCGGGGAGAAGCCCCGCTCTCACTGAGTTCTGCTATCTATTCCATCTTAGCCATTCTGGAGGGCTGAAAGGCTGGCCTTGCCTTTTCCTAAAGACTCCAGGTGGGGAGCACCTTTTCATCTGCCTCTTGGCCGTTTGTACAGTCTGTGTGGTGAATGGTCCATTCAAGTTTTTTTATTTTATTTCTCCCATCATGCAGGCCACAGGCCCTGCCTCTGCCATCGACACCTCCAGTGCCTTTTGTTTTGAAACTTCTCAAAAGTTTTTTTCCAGTGTCTACTCCATTGTGCCAGACATGCCTTCCTATACACCACAGTGCATAAGTCACTCTCTTGCTCTAAAACCTGCTACGGCTCCCCAAGCCTTCAGGGCCAAGCTCCAACTTTTCCTGCTGCCATCTGAAGTACCTCCAGACTCTGGTCCCTATCTTTCTCTCCTGCCTTCCCTCATCTTTCCTACAAATCTCCCCAACTCTGCTCCTGCCCCTTGCCTTGAGGAAAAGGAATACCATGTTCCCTTCCTTCTCCCACAGTTAAGTCTACCCCATAACAAGTCCGCCTCTTTGCAGGGGGGCCACCAGCCAGCCCTGCCCCCACAGGGCCTCCTGGCTCCTCTGCTCTTGGCTGGCACTCAGCATTTGCCTTATTTTATTTTTGTATTTTTTGGTGGTACTGG
>NW_004955553.1:1746025-1775579 GCF_000276665.1 Chinchilla lanigera | reverse complement strand
CAGGAAGTTCCTTGTATATATGATTAAAGCAGTGGGAGTCCTCCTATAAACTCATAGGATTATACAGTATTATTGAATGTGTAAAAAATATTGAATATGTTTTAAAAATTGTACATGTTCTCTCCCTGAAAAATCCTAGTTTATTGGTGTAGGGGGAGGGGCGTGAAGGGAGATAACTCCTAGGTAGACTGACCTTGAGCTCTCTAGGTAGCCCAGGCTGGCCTCGAACTCAAGGAGATCCTTCTGTCTCAGCCTCCAGAGTGCTGAGATTACAGGCATATGCTATTACACCTGGTCAGACCTTGAACTTTCCTAAATACTGTACTTGTGTTCCACACACCGTTCCAGGTACTGAAGACACCGCCTGTGCCAAAGTGGCAACGCAAAGGCCCTGTGACACCTAGGGTCCCTCTGTTGGACACAAGCAGGAATGGATTCCCGTGTCTTGTGGGGGTGGGTAGGATGGTAAAGGACTACTAGACGAAATTAAGAAAACAGAGTCTGGGGATAAGAATGCCGCAACAAATCCAAGTAGGGGGCAGACAGAAGACAAGGGCATCGAGGCTGCTGGCCAGGGAAGGCCTTCGGGGGTCTCCACGGTGGTCTCTGTCCCCTCTCGATCCTAGTTCCCCCTGCCCCAAGCTGGTTCATGCCCCAGTGTCGCCTATCCACCCCTGCTCATTACGTGGGCTCCTCCCGCGCCGTTCAGGTGCTGCGGGTCCGGAGGGTGCGCGCGCCTGGGTCACCACTGCGCGCGGCAGGAGGCGTAGGGGAGCCCCACATCTTGACCCCAGGTCTCCCAGTGTGCCCAATCCAGCCCCGCCCAGCCCAATCCAACCCAACCGAGAGCAGACTCCGCCCCGGCCCGCCCCAGCCCGCGTTCCCCGCCTCCCGGCGCCGCGGACGCGCACCGGAGTCCCCTGGTCCTTGGGGGCGGGCGGCGGGGACCCGCGTGCAGGGAGCCGATGGAGCCGGCGCGGGCGCCCCGGGAGGACGGCGGGGCCGAGGAGCTGCTGGGCGAGCTGGAGCGGCTGGTGAAGGACGTGGTGAGGGCGAGCTCGTGGTGGGAGCGCCGCGGCTTGGACTGCGCCATCCTGGCACTCAGCCTCCTGGCCGTGCCGGCCGGTGAGGGACACAGGGACTGGAACGCAGGGGAGCAAACAGATTTGGGATGCGGGGCGGTGGGGAGCGACGGCGATGCGGAGTGTGCTGCCGGCTGGAGGGGAGCAGGGAGCAAGATTCGAGTGCAGGCGTCCCGTGCCCGGGACCTCAGGACCTCAGGACACATCTCAAACCAGAAAGTCTGGTTTGGGGTGTCCCGCCTTACGTCCCGAGGAGCTGGGCGCTGGAGGTGGAAGGCTGATAGCATGAAGGTGGCAGAGCGGAAAGTTGAGGAGCCCTGGGGGGTGGGGAGGAATGAGGTGGCCTGGGAAGGGGGAAGATTTTCTGGGGGTACACCAGGGGTGGCTGAGGGGAGTGAGGAGGGGGCGTGGGGATTCTCCTGGACCTCTACTGGTCTGGAATCCTCATAGTACCAGCCCCCATCTCTGCACCGTGTTGGGGCTCAAGGGGGAAGATTGACCAGTGTCAGGACCACTAGAGTCTCACGGGAGGCCCAGGGGCTCTGCTTTGTCCCAAATCCGGCACACAGAACCGCTCCACCCACCTCACGCCACTCCTGCCTGTGTCAGCCCCGCTTTGGCGGGGATTTTAGAGTGAGCTATTTGGGTCCAGATCTCCAGAGCTGCAGACAGACTTTGTTCCCTTGCCCCTCCTGCAGGGCTCCTGTGCCTGCGCTCTGAGAACGTCCTGATCTTTGCCTTTGGCATCTCCGTCTTGGGTGTGTGCCACTATACCCTCACTGTCAAGGGCAGTCACCTGGCCACTCACAACGCCCTCACTGAGTCCAAATACTGGAACAGGATCTTAGCACTTTTCTTTGTGGAGGTGAGTGTGTGTGTGTGTTGGGGAGGGGAGCCACTGGTACCATGTGGGTGAGGTGATTATTCCATGCAAGTATGCAGGTGTGTACAGCTGTGTGTGTTCACACAGGCAGGCAGTGCTGCCTTTGGCATGTGAATGCAAGTGTGCATGCAGTATGCACTAATGCAGTGTGTGTGTGTGCACGCGCCCGTGAGCATGTGAGCATTTGTGTGCTTCTCCAAACTCCTCAGAGTGAGTTTGCACCCGTGGGTAGAGAGCTGTGTGATGCATATCCAGTGTCTCCCTAGGCCAGTGGACTTGGCCGGGGCACCTTGTTTTCTCCTGGCCCACTCTCCTCTCTGCAGTGCTGGGCCAAGTGTGACTAGAGCTTCTTCCTCCTACAAGGTGTCTGTGGCTGGCAGGCCCTGCTCTTTGTCTGCCTCGGCCCGCGGCTACCATCAAAGTCTCAAGGTTTTTGCAATCAGGGTTTAAAATGTGACCCACAAACAAAAAGGGGGGAGAAGCCCAGCATCCCAGCTCCGGGTCATGCCCCTGTGATTCCTGGCAATGGCTGAGTGGTCCTGAGGAGGCTCTGCTCCCCCAGGCCTCCAGAAAGGACCCTTCTCTCTCCTGACTCTTGCTCTCCCTTCTTTACTCTTCCCTGCTCTGCCTTCTCACCTGCGGGCTGACCTGGAAGGCAGAGGCTCCTTGCCTGGCTGCCCTCTCCGACTGGCCTGCAGGCCTCTTTGGATTCTCTGCCAGACTCGCTCCCTTTTCCTTTCCAGGATGAGCCTTGCTTGGCCACCCGGGCCCCTTAGGAAGAAAACTGTGGGGCAATAACTGAAAAAGGCCTTTTCTGGCAGGGACTGGTCACCACCACTGATTAACTTAATTATTAGCTTTTCATAAAAACTCAGTTATTAAGTTTGCATAAAGCCATGTAACTTTATAAAACTTCGTATAACTATACATGCACACACCTTATAACGTATCAGCGGAGTGACAGCAATATTTCTCACCTAGCATTTTCTGCCCCGTTCCCCCCGTCCCTCCCATTCTCTTCTCACCAGCACACATTGCTGAAGGGCAAAGGATGAGAAGAGCCCACAGGCCCCTGATCTTCAGGGATCCTTTCCAGTGACCCCTGGCTGTGGCCCCAGGCAGATTTGGAGGTGTGGGCCAGATCCAGGGTTTCCAGGTCAGACCCCACTGAGTGTGTGACCTGCCAGGAGAGTCGGGGGCAATGCCGGCTGTGCTGTGTGCATAGGCACTATCCCAGTGCTGTGTCTGAAGGGACAGGATTAGCTGTTTGGATTTTCAAAGCTGGACTGTGTGCCAGGAGCCTACAGGCAGCTGGGGGTGAGCAGAGCTGAGGACTACGTGACTACAGGACTGAGTGACTATTGCACACAGATGGCCATGGGGCTCTTAAATGTGGGGACATAGCCAAGTCACCTGGAGCCTCAGGCTTGTTGGAGAAGAGGCCCTTGCCTGCTGCATTTTTATCAAGTTGCCCACACAAGAACCCTGGATCCTGACTGCCCCGATACGGGAGCTTTCATGTGTGCTGTTATGTATGGAGAAGCACATACATGTACACATACGTGCTGTAGTTGGTGCATACTTGCATTTACATGCCAAGGGCAGCAGTTGCCTGCCCATGTGGACACACAGACACACACACACACAGCTGTATACACCCGGTGCTCCTATGTGGCAGGGAGCGGAGGATGCCACCTCTGAGAAGCCTTCCACAGAACCCCAGCACACGGTGACCTGTGGGACCAGGCAGCCATGGGGCTGAATTTTGCTTACAGTACATGGTCTTGTCCCCAGGAAGCCCAGTGGCCTCACTCTCGCCTCTTTATCTGTTCAGCCCCTGCATAGGCATGTCTTGGCCTGAGCTCTTGGCATGTCTTCCGTTAGTATTTGTTGGCCATGACCCTGCAGTTGGAATTAGGTACAACGGGCAAGGTCCAGGGAAAAGCTGTGTGACAGAGGATCACCTGGAGGCCTGTGCTCCTCGAGGCAGAGGAGAAAAAGCTTGGTTCCCACCTCGTCCTGTGACACTGGCAGGTGCTGCAGTGAGTTGTGGGGCAGGGCACAAGTAATTTGTCACTTGGGTGCTCCAGTACCCTGCGTGAGCAGGGCCTCTCCATTTTCTGACCTCTGTTGAGGGTCCAATCCCTGGGTGTGGGAGGGGATGGGTCACCCGCTCTCCCCAGCTGGCATGCATGGGGCCACTGCAGTCTTCCAGGAAGTTGCTGGTGTTACAGGCCAGGCAGGAGCCCGAAGTCAAGGGCATGGCCTTTGGACCCTCAGTTGGAACCCCATCCCCACTGGCTCCTCTGACCTTGGGTATGTACTTAATTCAACATCCAGAGTTAGCTCTCCCGTGGAATCAACCAGCGTGACGACGTGGCCCCTCTCATGGAGCTGGCATGCCCTGGTGAGACGCCACAGACCTGACTTTGATGCTCCGTGAGTGTTAGCTTTGCTTTTTCTCCCTGGAGGGAAAGCACTTTTTCTCCCTGGAGGGAAAGCACGGTCAGCTGCAAGGACAGAGGGAACCGTTTGTGGCGGCATTTATTTTCCTGTTATTGTCTTGTTTTTGCTAACAGAGAAGTTGCCGAGCTCCACAGAGCCAGGCGTGTGTTGGGGGCTGGGTTGGGTGGCACACAGGACAAGGTCTCGAGTAACCTGGATCTCTGAGGAGCCCTGACCTTCCTTGACCCATGGTTCTCACTTCTACAGGCTGGTGTTTTCTCCCTTTCTGCCTTCTCTTGTGGGGTGTGTGCCTTTCCCCTTGACCTTCAGAGACACCGCCTCTGCAAGAGCGTGCAGTCCCGGGCCCTGGTTTCCTTCCAGGATCCTGACAGTGCTGTAGCCTTGGCTGAGTACCATGGGCTTTCTTAGGCACGCAGCGTTTGCTGGGATTTCTCCGGGGTTACCGGCTCCAAGCTGGGGTGGGACCAGGGCCTCTCTGACCCAGTGGGTGTGAGGAGAGGGGCAGAGAGGATGGCAGTGGTGCAGGGGGGCAGGGGCGTTCCCTGCACTCTACATCCAAATCATGTAACCCTCCCCATACCAGGTAGGCTTCTCTCTGAGGACCCAGTTCTGGCCTAGCAGAGCAAGTTCCATCCCTCCTAGCAGCAGCCTTCTCCCTAGCTCTGGCCTTCCCCAGCAGAGCTCATGGCCCAACCTGTCCCGATTACATCACTGGCGCCACCAGCTGTATCCTGGGGGACTTCCAGAAAAGGGTGCCCCGTGCAGATGGCCACTGGAAGGTGGGGTATCAGGTGGGAGAGGAGGTCACATGGTGGTTTCAGTCTTGAGCCTGCGGAGAATTCCCTCTGGAAGCAGAGGACTCTGGGGACTGTCCTGCACAGGAGCACCATCAGGACGCTCCCCTGAGTGGGCAGGAACAGGCTGTGCCAGTTACGAAGCTCTGTATTGTGTCTCAGCAACAGACACTCCTTGTGAAGTTGGCTTTGTGCTGTGCACAGGGGCGGAGTCACAGTGGGTCCACAGGGAGCCCTGCACAGTGCCCGTGCCCTGCAGAAAGAGTGGTCACGTCGGGACTGCCTGTCACCATGATCCTGGTCTCTTGTGGGGTGGAAACTGCTGAGAACCGCCAGCCTTGTTCCCTTCCATCCTGAGTTTAGTGCAGCCATTAGCTCCTGGGCGTCTCCTTGACCTTCTCTGGGCTTATCCCCACCCAAACCCCGAGCGCTCTTGTTTGAGTAAAATCAACTATGACTTCCTTTCCTTTCCTTTTCTTTTCCCTCTTCCCTCTCCCCTCCCTTCCTCCCTGTGCTGGGGATTGAACACAGGGCCTCATGGATGCTAAGCACATGTTCCACTGAACTACACTCCTACCCTCAACTATGAATTTATTTTTTCAGTTTTTAAAATTCATTTGGGAGCAAACAGATCTTCAGTACAAAATATACTTTAGTGTAAAAACTTAATTTTTTGAACAATTACAGACTCACAGCACTTCCAAAAGTGGAAGCTATCTGGTGGATCCTCCACCTAGTTTCCCCCAATAGTTATATTTATGTACATGTCCCTCAATATTGAAACCAAGGAAACCGTCATTGCTAGCATGTGTGCGCATGCCCATGGGTGTTCTGCGCCAGTTTATCACATGTGTTCCTAACGTGCATTTTTAAGCAGGGCTCCCTGCTCCCCCAACTGAGGTGTGACTTCCTCCAGGAAAAGCCTCAGTAGCACAGGGAGGGATTCTCACTGTGATTCCTGTTCCCCAGGGGGGGGGGTGTCCCCCAAAATACTGGCTTCTTCCATAGGTGGCCCTGATGGGCTTACACACAGCCCCCTGAGCAGAGGGGATGGGGGCAACAGAAATTGCCCTGGACTAGCCACAGCAGTCTGCACTGGCACAGTGGGTATGAGGAGCGGCCTCTTGAGGGAGGGGCTTGGAGAAAGGTGGTAGAGACTTCAGGGGACTTTGGTGAGCGGGACAGTAGACACCCAGCCAGGAGAGGAGACTTGGAGGAGGTCCCGGGGTGATAGGTGCTTTGGGGGCAGAGACTGCGTGCTGAGGCTCCGAGTGGGTGAACCAGGGCCAAGGCTGTGACCTGGTCCTGCAGCGGGAGCAATCCTCTCAGTACTGCGGAGCTTCTGCTCTGTGCCTGGCCCTGTGCCACCAGGGGCTGGGGGACACGATGGTGAATAAGACCCCTTCTGGGGCTGGGGATTTAGCTCAGCGGCAAAGCGCCTGCCTGGCAAGCGCAAGGTCGTGAGTTTGGTTCCCGGTACCGGAGAAAAACCAAAAACAAACAAACAAACAAACAAACAAAAAAGACCCCTTCTGTTCCCAGGGGCTGAGTCAAGTGGGGAAAGAGACAAACAAATGACAATAAAGATCCAAATCGTGTGCGGGGGCATGCGCCTGTCATCACAGCAGTCTGGGAGGCCGACACAGGAGGATCGCAAGTTTGAGCCCGGCCTGGGCAATTCGGTGATTTAGTGACACTGTCTCAAAATAAAAAGTCAAGATGATGCTGGAGATGTAGCTCCGTGGGAAGGTCCCAGGTTTAATCCCCAGCAAAACACACACACACACACACACACACACACACACACACACACACGCTGATTGTAACAGCTGATACTTGCTGGCTGCTTACTGGGTCCTAGACATGCATCATCTCATTTAACACTCCTGTCTCCCTGTGAGCCCACCTGTTTTGGACGTGTGGAAACACTCATTTGTGTGGGGCATTAAATCACTTTCTCAAGGCTGCACAGATGATATATGGGGTGGCCAGGGACCAGGACAGCAGAATGTGACTAAGGCATCATCTTAGTGCCGTGAAGACAGGGAGGGCCGCGTGCTGGGGACACTGGACAATGTCCAGGGACACTTTAGGCTGTCACAGCTGGCATGTGTGTGCATGTGTGTTAGTGTAGGAGCTACTGAGCAGAGCCCAAGGATCTGCTAAACTTCCTACAAGGCCCAGGACAGCCCCCACACAGAAGATGACTCAACTCCAAACACCGATGGTGCGGAGGCCGGAAAACCCTGGGGAGTTTCCAGAATGGCAGTGTGGCCCTCAGATGCAGCAGGTGGTCTCACACAGGGAAGATGTTCAGACAGAGGCACGGATCTGGGAGACAGCGCAGTGTGCAGAGGACCCTCAGAAATCTAGGGTCCCTAGAATCTAACAGGGCTCCTGGAGAAAGGGGAGCAAGGAGGCCCGTGTTCCAGGCAGAGGGCCTGGGACTTTGAACTGTGGCAAGAAATAGTGTCTACCTGGGTAGGTTTTCTGATTTCGATTTTGCAACAGGTTGCCTAGGTTGGCTTCAAACTTGTGATCCTCCTGCCTCAGCCTCTTGAATGCTGGGATTAGAAGTGCACACCACCATACTTGGATTATGTTGGCAGTTTTTAAAGCTATTTTACTTTCTAAATAGGTAATGTGTTTCTGTAAGTCAGAATTCAGAAGGTACAGGGATAGGTCTTTTTCTTCTCCTGGTCCTCGGCTGCCCATTTTCCTTTTGGAACATGATGGGGGTTATTTGTCTCTTTTGTATCTTTCTTTAAAAGTTTTCTCCTTATTGTGTTTGTTAAGTAAACAGTATACTGCAGTATTTAAAAACATAAGATTATGGTGCAACCAAAGCTAGTTGTAACTGGGTCCCTCTGCTGGATTTGAGGCTAATGAGGCGGGTAACAGGCCAGAGAGCAGCTGAGAGAGGAGCGGTGAGGATGGGGAGGGTGGAGGGAAGGAGGGAAGGAGGGAGGAGAGGGTGTGCCTGGGCAGGGTCTAGCGGAGGGAGAGCGGGAGAAGAACGGGAAGCATCAGGGCAGGGGCTGGGGCTGCAGCTGGGGGCACAGCCAACGGGAGGCCACTCCTGAGGTGATGGGCACAGGTAGGACAGAGCTCTGTTGGGACATCCCAAGGGCAGCATCCTTCAGGCAGAGCATACTCTGGGCTGTGGTCTGCCTGGCTCCCTTTCCTCCCATCCCAGCCAACTCCCCCAGGATGAGCAACTCCTTCCTGGCTGGATTCCGAATGCTGGGGCTTCTGGGCTGCAGCAATAGTTTTTCCAGATGAAATATAGGATGCTTGGATAAATTTGAATGTTCAGATAAGCAATTTTTTTATAAGTATATCCCAAAGACGACACAGGTCTGTTGTTTATCTGAAGTTCAGATTTACCTGGGTATTCTTGTATTTTCACTGGCTGCATGTGGCAGCCCTACTCAGGGAGATACAAGTTCCTGAGCTCAGGTCCTCAGGGTGAGAGGCAAGCTGTCCAGCAGGACCAGCATGAATAGAGCCACACTTTAAGCCACTCTTGGAACAGGAGGGGAACAGCAGTGAAAGCCACAGAACGGGACACTTGGAGTACTCGTTTGATGGCAGTGGGTTCACCATGGTCAGAGTGAGCCCATCAGGTGCTCTGTGGGGTTCTGTCCCCTTCCAGGCCCTGTCTCTGGTATCCCCCGCAGGCCCAGCATGGGGTCCAGTGCCCGCAGGACTCAGAGGATGCTTCAAGTGGATGAATAATTGCATGAAAGAATGAACACAGGAGAGTTGGGGGCCCCTGAAGTTCAGCTAAAGATATTGTAGAAATTATGCTCAGCAGAGTCTGGGCCTGACTAAGGTGGACACGGATGTGCTGTGATGCCTTTGTCAGGCACAGAGTGTGGCAATGACTTTAAGAGGCAGTGCCAAGCTGCACGTGGTGGCACAAACCGGTAATCCCAGCCCTCTGGGAGACTGAAACAGGAGGACTGCAAGTTCAATCCCAGCCTGGGAAACTTAGCAATTTAGTGAGACCCTATCTCAAAAAATAAAACAGAATAGGGATGTAACTCAGCGTGAAGGCCCTGGTCTCAATGCCCAGTACTGTGCAAGAAGAAAAAGAGGAAGGGGAGAGGGGAGCTGTGAGTTTTGTGGAACTTTCTCTGGGTGTAGATGTGGGATCCTCTTCAGCAAGACTTTTAAATGACCCTCATTTCTCACTGCCCATGGGCAGATGGTGGATGGGCTGTGGGCACAAGAGATGCTCCAGGACCCATCTTTCCCCTCCAGATCCTGTACCCCTTTCTTGCTTTCTCAGGAACAAACATCTGAATGGAGTGAGAAGTCCGCTGTTGTAGAAATAGCTTAGAATCTCTGTATTCTCGTACCGGGAATCGAACTCAGGACCCTGCACTTGCCAGACAGGCACTGTGCTGCTGAGCTATATCCCCGGCCCTTTGACTCTCTTCTTATTCCTATAAAAGGCAAAATCCTTCACTGACAGTGGAAGTGTGTACAGAGTCATCAATCACATGTCACACAGGACACTGCCTATCTATCTCCCAGCAGCCACAAGCCTGAGCACATGGGTGAGAACCTGCTGAGGAGCCCCCAGGCCCTGGAGGGTGACATTTCTCAAGACTGTCCATTGGGGCCAGGCTCCAGGTCACTTGGGGCATTGCCACTCAAAGTGCAATAGGCTGCTGGCCTGTGAGATGGGGAACGGGTGCCAGAAGGAAAATCAGCTATCACTAAGCAGATAGCTGCATTCAGCTGACTTCTGACAAAAGAAGCTATGCAGATAGGACTGGCCTGTGGAAGAGTGCGTGGGAGGACATTAGTTCCAAACCTTTGATTCTTCCAAGTACATGGGAAACAATCCAAGGGTGTAATAGGCCTTGGGCGGAGGCCGGACTGGTTCTGAGGGCCTCAGACCCCACAGGCCCCAGCTGTGCCCTCCTTGAGCCTGCAGCTAAAGGCTTCTGGCACTAACTTAAACTGACTGTGTGGTCCCAGTGTGTGAGGCTCATGAGACCAGTGGGCCTGGAAGAGGCTGTCCCTTTAACTGACTTATCTGCCCACCCTCTGCCACCTCCTCCACAATCTGTGCTTGGCGAGGTTTTGAAAGCAGAGAGCAAAACCTGTCCTTGTGTGGGTTGCATCCTCCGAGAGCAAAGTGTCCCACCCTGTTGTCCTGGCTGAGGCAGAAAGGCTGTCATGGAATCAGCACTCACTTTTGAGTCCTCTGTCTTCAGAGGGTCCTGCACAGCTTTGCTGACCGGATATCATCCTCCCATGGCCTCTGTAAATCTGCGCATGTGCTCCTTAGTGTCCTTTAGGTAGAGCTTCTGCCTACATTTCAGTTTGCTTCATTCCAAGGGACAGAATATGAAGAGAGTGTTATTCCTCAGCTTTCTCCGGCTTTTGCTTCTGTTCACTGGACCTAGAGCCTGGCTGCATGCTGTGGCAGTGGCTGGCCCATCTCAGGAGCATCATCCTTATCTTGGTTGGAATCTGGGCCTCCTGGTCCAAATCTTGTCCCTTAGCAGTGTGACCTGGGGTCAGGTGGCCTTTCCCTATTTCAGCTGCTGCTTCTGTGAACTGTGAATAACAATACCACTGACCCCCCGGGTTAGGGAGCACGTGGAAGTGGAGAACACTGAGGCTGGTACCTACTGAGCACGCAGCGAAGGAGTCCTGCTGTGTTTTCCTATTGGTCAGTTTTCCTGTTGCTGGGACCAAATACCTGACATCCACAAGTTAAAGGGTTTGTTTTTGCTCACGGTTTTGGGGGATTCAGTCTATGGTTCGCTGGCTTCAGGGTAGGAGCGTCATGGTGGAAGGGTGTGGGGTAACAAAGCTGCTTAGTTCCAGGCAGCCAGGAAGCAGAGCAGGGAAATAGCAGCAGAAAGGAAGGGGCAGGGGAGGAGATATAGACCCCAAGGTCACTCCTCCAAGACTCACCTAGGCACACCTAAAATGTGCTTCACTAGTCCCTTACATAGCCCCCAAACCAATCAAGTTGACAATTAAACTTACCTATTATACCCAAAGACCGATATTATGAAATCCTTCACTCTGTCCTGAAATCAGGCAGGCAGCATCTTTGGTAAGATTACTAAAGTCTGCTGGCCTGGATAAAATATTGGAAGAGGCTCACATATGCATATTCATATGCATAAGAAATGCCATACTGCCTCCTTTGCATTCAGAATGACTGTTCTAGGAGTGAGAGTCAGAAAGCACAAGTCCTCATGAGCAGCTTCAGAGAATCCCATCCAGGCCTCATGCCAGAAGAGTCACCTTTAGGGAAAAGCTCACTCAGCCCCCAATCATGGCACCCACGTCCCACACTGTGATGAGAGATGGTCTCTGTTAATCCCCAGGCCACTTCTGTACTCCTTTCCTTGCTGCTATGGGCTCAGAATGCAAAGCAATGTTAGGAAGGTGCAGGGGTTTCCAACACACGCAGAGTAACTGCATGGGCTGCCAGCCTTACCTGTAATAGTAGCTTCAGAGACTTGAGAGGTTATCTGGGTGGTGGTCAGTGACAGAGGAACAATCCAGGGTCTGGCCTCCCTGTCCCCTAATGCTTTGCAGAGCCATACCAAATGGATACAGTTGTTTCGTCTGGTTGCCTCTCTGGGGTCACAAGTGCCTCAGAGATGACGGTCAAGGCTGATTGTCTGTGCAGGCCAGGAAGGCTCTGGGGCTGGAGGATTCAAGGAGACTGGGCTTGTTCTTGAGGCATCCCCAGGTCCTGCGGCCCTTGACTGTGCCTGACCTGCGCCTGTTGTCCTCTCTGATTCTCCTCCAGGTATGCACTGCCTTCCCTGCAGAGTATGCGAAGCATGGCCACGTCAAGCTGCACCATGGCTACACCAATGTGGTGGGTCTGGGGGACTCGAGCACATGGAAGCTGCCTTGCCTCAACCGCTACATCTACATGTTCCTAGCACCCTTCTTAGTCCCCATTGTAACCCCTCTGGTGGCTCTCGGTGAGTACTGCCACTGCGTGAGTCTGAGGACCCTGCAAAAACCTGCTCCCAGCCCCTCCTTCCTTCTTCTAGCTTCATGGAAGCCACTTATGGGGGAAGCCAGAGGCCCAGAACTAAGACCAACAGAGACTTTCTCACATGTCTAGGCAGGGTGGAAAGAGCCCCGGACCCGGTCCAAGTCTAGCTGTGCCACTTACTGGCTGATGACTGTGAGCGGGTAACTTGACCTCTGTGAGCCTGTGGTTCTTTATTTGCCGCTCCAGAGTGGTGTGAACACACACTGAGGCCATAGATTTAAGAAGGCTTAGTGTACGGTGACAGTGAACCTTTTAGAGCTTTCAGCGATAACCAACAGCCCTCTGCGGCATGCGTGCCACAGGTTCACCTCACTGGCTCAGGAGATGGCTCGCAGAAATCACACCATGTGTTGTAACTGTTGATATCACGGGAGCAATACCGCAGGGTGGAGGGAACAAGAGTGTGGGGCAGGTCTTGACCTTGTTCGTGTTCTTTAATGGCTCTGTTTCCTTATCCATCCGATGGGTGACCACACTTTTCAGGGCTGTAGTGTGGATTCACTGAACACTCTCACACCACCCTCTCTACCTTAGCACCCTTGGCCACTGGACAGCCGGTTCAGGACGGCTGCAAAACTTCCCCCATCTCCGCCCCCGTCCCTCACTCTGAGTCTTGCTCCCCTGGCAGAGCGGCTGAGGAAGGTGGAGCTGAGGTCAGCTCTGCAGACACTGGGCCTGATTTCCCTGGGCCTCTATTCCCACTACTGGCTGCTTCTCAATGTGTCAGGCTTCAAGAGCCCCAGCTCGGCCCTGGCCTGCATGCTGCTCATCAGGTGTCTGCTGGCCCACCCCTACCTCCACGTCAACATCTTCCAGGTGAGGCCTCCCACCTGGCACCTGGGGCTCTGTGGGAGAGAGGCCGCCTGGGGAGGGACCCCTCCTTCTTGGCCACACCTTATCTCTGTGAGTCGTCTCACGGAGAGCTTGGGTTGCGCGTGAGGTCTTGGCTTCTCCTCAGTGCCAGCGAGTGTGCTTGCATCTGTGTGTGGATGCCCAAGCGAAGTGAGGGCCCAGCTGGCCACGAGGCAGGCAGAGGAAGCTACTGGGGATTAAGGCAGGGGACTTTGTGAGAGGTCAGGGGCTCACGTCCAGTTCCACTGCTGTTTCCACAGGGGTGCCCCCTGCTCTCTGGTCAGTGAGCATGCCAGGTTCGAGCTCCCTGTACGCCAGGCTGGTACTCAGCACAAGTACTGTTCATTACTTAACCTCATAATTACATCCTGTCTGCTTGTCCTGCTTGGAGGGAAGTTCCTATTCACTTCCAAGTCCCTTAGACCCAGGACAGCGCCTGGCAGAGGCACTTGGGCTTACTTGTTGAGTGAGGAAAGTAGCAGAGATTGCCCAGACGTGATCTGGAAGGATGAGTAAGGTTTTGAGTGGTAGAAGATCAGCTAAGGTCTCTCTAGGATGAGGCATAGCACCATGAGAATGAATGGTAGGTAATCGTGGGCATTTGAGTATCAGGAATCCAAAGGATGCCCAGGCCAACTCCCCCACTGTCCAGATGGGCAAAGAGGCCCAGAGAAGGGCAAAACTCAGCTCCCGACACACAGACTGGGTGAGCATCCGAGACAGACCAGGAGCCCGGGCCCCTCATCCCTCTACCAGGTCCTGCTGGAGCAGGGTTGGAGGCCAGAGAAGCTACTGGGTCCCTACTTGGTGAGGATACCTGGGGCCGGGTGCAGGTCCAGGGCCGCTTGGCCCCCAGTGTGACCCATGTGTCCGCTACAGCACATTGGGCTCCCCATGTTCTCCTTGGACAAGAAGCCCCGGCGGATCCACATGATGAGTTTGGGCGTGCTTAACCTGCCCCGGCTGCCGGTGCTGGACTGGGCATTCGGCCACTCACTCATCAGCTGCCACGTGGAGCACCACCTCTTCCCCACACTCTCGGACAACATGTGCCTGAAGGTAAATAAGGACTGGGCTGGAGCGGGGACAACGAGAACTCCAGGCTGTCCAACCCTGGCCCGGTCAGAGGTCACCCGGGAGAGCGGCTCGGAGGACGTGTAGCCGTGTGGGTTTTAGATTAGAGACACCCAGGTTTCTTGCTAGTGGTGAGACTCTGGACAAGTCTTCTAAGCCTCAGCTTCCCTGTCTGTAAAATTGGAGGGAGCAGTGCTTACTTTGAGGACAGAATAAAGAAATACATAGATCTAAAGTGCTTGACATGAAGCAGCTGTTTGGCAAAGAGAGCTGTGCTTTTCATTCCCTTGTGCCAAAGGAGCTGTCATGCAGCAGGAAGCCCTGGGGATGGGGGGACGCAGGGAGCCCCTGGTTTTCTTGCCTGCAGTAGGGTTGGGGGAGGCAGGAGTTCCTCCGTACCTCAGCCCCTCAGCTCACCTCAGCATCTTGGGACAAAACAGTTAGGAACTGGGTCTGGGAAGATGATTCCCCACCACCACGTAGACAGGTGAGCGACAGTCCCAGCTCATAGGCTCTTCCTCCTTCCACCCATCTCAATAAGGTGAAGCCTGTGGTGTCCAAGTTCTTCCGCGAGAAGCAGCTGCCGTACAACGAGGACTCCTACCTGGCTCGCTTCTGGCTGTTCTTCGACCGCTATGAGGAGTTCATGGTGCAGGCCCCGCCGATCACAGAGCTGGTGGGGCTGCAGTGAGGGCTGGGCTCCAGCCCTGGCCCAGCCCTGGTCCTGCTGCTGCTCCTGGCCCCAGGGGTGTGGTGCAGTGGCGGGTCATGGACCTGGAGCATGGAGGCCTTGGGCAGGCAGCGGGACAGGCCAGCTCATGCTGTTTGGTCTTTTGGCACTCAAGGAGTGTCTGGGGGAAGGGAGTAATGGTGGCTGAGCAACATGGCCAGTCTGGGTCTCAGCTGGCTCCATCTCCTTCCTCAGCCCATCTGAACCTGCAGAGGGCTGAGGGTGGGGGACTGAAGACGAGGCAGCATCTTGTTTGTGCCCTGGCCGCCTGGGAGACGGGAAGAAGCACACACAGGAGCGTCAGCCCCATGGGCTGGGGCCTTCCTGGTGCCAGGAATATCCCTCACTGGCTCAGCCGCTGTTACTTCCTGCACTGTTTGAGGCCCTGCTCCCCCGATGTCCCTCTCCCCACATACAGGGCCAGCCACTTTTGGCAGAGCCCCTGAGTTCCTCAGGCAGAGCAGCTTGTGAGGGACACAGGCTCAGCAGTTCCCAGGACCCACGGGCTCAGCGAGATAAAAGCATGTTTCGTGGGGTGAAGCACTCCAGAGGACGTAAGGGGAGCCAATACCTCAGGGACAGAGCTGGGAAAAGAGTGTACGTAGCTTTAAGCTTGACCTTGGCTAGTTGTAGAAAAGTGCTTTGTTCCATGATGTTCAGAAGCAGTGATCCAGGGAGAGGAAATTATGTGGAGGTAGCTGGGGTTCGAGGGGGCTATGGCAACTGGGTCTTCAGGACAGATCAACTTAGGAGAGAAAGAAGGAGGAGGGTGAGGTGAGAAAAAGAAGCTTGAAGTTGAGGACAACTTGGCAGTGACAGTCTGTAGGCTGGGCGTGAGGTGGGGGATGTGAGGGAGCTACTGATGCCAACCCCAGAAAGAGGCCAACGCGTGGGGGCACCACCGAGATCGATCCCAAAGTAGGCAGAGCTGGGCGGCTGGAACTGAGCGGGTGCAAGGAAGTTGTTAGGTGAAGGTTAAGGAAGGGGCAGACAGGCCAGGCCTAGGACAGGAAGCCAGAGCAGTTATGGCAGGACTTCCCACCCGTCACTGTTGTTGTTTTTTCAAAGAAAACAAGATAATAGGAGAGTAACAATGGTTAATACATTGTTTATTGTTATCCTGAAATTAGTTACTCTGAGTACAAGATATAGGCATTTGTTGGTGGTGGTTTTGTTTTTTTTCTGGTACCGGGAATGGAACGCACGACGTTGTGCTTGCCAGGCAGGTGCTGTGCCGCTGAGCTAAATCCCCAGCCAAGATATAGGCATTTAATTGTCCAAGCAATATTAGCACAAATCTTTCTTTTCAATGAACTAAGAGAAATTAGTATAACTATCATATATATATATATTTATTTTGCTTTTCCCTTCCTTTTCTCCTTTCTCTCATACCAGTTTCTCTTTCCTTTTGAACAGTTTCTTCCCATTTTACAATATCTGTTATATTGGATCTTATTACTCTTTCAGCTTCTCACACTAGGGAGACGATACAATGTTTACACAGTAGAGTCTAGTTTATTTTTCTTATGAGTATGATCTCCAGTTGCATCCATTTACCTATAAAAGTCTCCAGTTTATCCTTCTTTATGACTGAGTAATACTCCACTGTATGAAAAGACCACATCCTTTTTATCCATTCCTCAGTCCATGTCAGCCGTCACTGTTGACATTTCATCTGGATAATCCTTTGTTGCCGTCCTGTGTATCATAGGGTGTTTAGCCATGCTCCTGGCTTCTAGCTACTAGATAGATGCTGGGAGCCCAAGTTATGACAATCAAAAATTGTCCCCAGACATAGGCAGATGCCCACGGGGGCGGGTCAAAATCATCACTGATTGGGAACATACAGGTCATTTTTCTGGGCTTGTAATTGCCTTGTTTTTCAGTTAAAACTTTGGATGGGGTGAAGGACGTGATGGCCCTGATGAAGGGAAACTAAATGCCTGCAGATGAGGGCCCTTGAAATGGGTGAAGGAGGTAGATGACAAGAAGCAGGCAGAAGCCAGTGAAGCCATTCTCTGAGGCCAGGCTACTGGGGAGGGCCCTTCTGTGCCCAGCGTGGCCCTGAGCAGCTCTGCTGGCACCTAGCCCGGCCTGTCCCTCCAGGCCCCCCCCAACTCTGTCTCTGCTCTGTCCTCCGCAAGCACAGACCACAGCTCCTTCAGGCCCCCTCTCTTCCAGCTACGAGTTCCCAAAGAGCTCCCTGCTTGGGCTCCTTCAGGGCCTGGCCTTCCAGCTGCTGCTGGGCCCTGGATGCTTCTTTGTTCCCACAGCCCTGCTCACACCTCTGCACGAAGTTCCTTCGTGAAACTTTCCTCAGTCGCCCCTTTGGAGTGTGCTCTCTGGGAGGCTCACTGATACAGCAGAGTTTTGGATCCAGTCAGCCGTCTTGGAACAGAGCTATGGCAGCTTGTCAGCTCCCCCAGCCTGCCGCTTTGCTGCGTGTTATGGCTGCTCTTTTGAAATGCATTAGCAGCAATGTCAAGAAAAGGCCCCTGTGCGTATTCCAGGCTAAAGATTAAAACCATGCTAATATACAACCAGTGACTCATTGTTATTGAGCTGGACCTGAATGGTGCGTGTGCAGCAGCTGGGGGCCTCTGTAGCATGGTATCCCAGAAACAAATCAACTTGGTCTCTTTGAAGCTCCATTTTCTGTTACTCAAAGTACCTGGAGCTTGAGAGAGGAGGTAAGGTAATAGCAGTGAATAAAGTGTTATTAAGGCTCTGCAGAGACATACAGCCTAATTTAAAGTTATATGGAGGGTGACAATATTAATAATGATGATGGCTAATATTTACCACAAATGGCAGGTATTTTTACCTACTTCATCTGATTTTATTTTATTTTATTTTTTTGAGACCGGGTATCACTATGTAGTTCAGGCTGGCCTTGAACTCACTATGCAGCCCGGGCTGGCTTCGAACTCAGTGATCCTCCTGCCTCAGCCTCCTGAGTTCTGGGATTACAGGCATGTGCCACCACACCCGGCTTCCTTCATCTAATTTTAAAACCAATTACTTCTGTTTTCTTCATGTTACACATGGGGAGATCAAACTTCTTAGTGTCATATAGCTAATAAGTGGCAGAAGAGAGATTTGAACTCAGAATCCATACTCTCAACCACCAAACATACTGCCTCTTGTGGGTTTTGTGAAACAAGCCCATGAGCAGCCTCTGTCTTGCAGGCCATCCTTAGCCTACTCCTGGTTCTGTAGGACAGGCATGAAACATAAGGGTATATTAGACAGCACAACAGTGTGTACTTCTCATAAGAAAAGAGCGATTAGTAGAGCACAGGGGTCTCCTGGGATACTGGGGATGTTGTATTTCTGAGTCTGGGTGGTGATTATATTATTACATCTCATCAGCTGTATATTATGATTTGTGAACCTTTTATATGTTATACCTCACTTTTAAAAAATCACCAAAAATGACAAGAAGTAATTAAGATGTTCTATGCACATGTACCAACTCCCGATGATGAATGTAATTATTATGTATTGCAAACATGTTCCAATAAAAATTTTAAAATAATAAATTTTTTTAAATAACAAGGAGTATAAAAAATGTTAAACATTATAGGAGGCCATTGTTTTGCACTAACTCCTGCACTAGGCCTCAATAGGCCAGAACAAAAATTATTTTGTTTTGTTTTGTTTTTCCGGTACCAGGAATTGAACTCACGACCTTGTGCTTGCCAGGCAGGCGCTGTGCCGCTGAGCTAAATCCCCAGCCCCCAGAACAAAAATTAAAATGGAGTCACTCACCTTAAAGTTCACCGCACTGAAACTGAGCTGATTATGGGCATTCTGAGAAATCAGCCAATTTCCCAGTCAGGCTAGTTTCAAGTGGCACAGTAATAACATTCTTTCTGCTTTAATCCTGACACAGCAGAAGTAAGCTGAGATAACCTGATGTTACCTAATCAGTTATTTTCCTGTCATTCTCTTTCCCCTCTCCCTATCTCACAAGACATCTCAATCTGCTTTTTGTTGTTTTCCCTTTCTTCAAGCCCTTGTTTGTGTATAAAACCAAGCTCCTTCACTTAGACCAACCATCAGAACACTTATCCTATTTTACAGAATTGTGCTGTCCAAGTCTAGAATCAAAAATAAAGCCAGGGATTGAGGGTGTAGCTCAGTGGTAAGACTTAAGTAATTAGTACGTGTGAGGCCCCCTCAAAAAGCTAATTTAAGATAAGCTAAGTTGTTGTGATTTTGTCCTTTGACATAATAATAATAAAATAAGGATGGGTGCTGGGGGGACTCACACCCCTAAATCCTTAGAACTTGAGGGGGATGGGCTAGAGGTTTCTCCAAAGAATATTTGACAAGACACCTTGGGGAGACGGAAGAGGCATTAAACATATCAGAGGTATGAATCCTGTACTACTTTTAAATTTTTGTTCATAAATTTTGGGGGTTGTTATTTTTAAGATGGGTGCACTAAAATATATATTATTTTTCTTGATTACTGAATTTCTGGCCACCCCTAAATTCTGTGCCGGAGGCGAGTGTCTACTCCTGGACAAGGGTCAGCGGCCGAACTCTGTTCTTAGT
This sequence comes from Chinchilla lanigera, assembly GCF_000276665.1. NCBI lineage: Eukaryota > Metazoa > Chordata > Mammalia > Rodentia > Chinchillidae > Chinchilla > Chinchilla lanigera. Next base: position 1,756,084 of record NW_004955553.1, on the reverse strand, counting down.
ACCTGGGCTATCCACTACCCTCCCTTTTCTTACCTATAATGGGGAAGAAGGTGAGGCCAGACAAGATTTCCAGGGTATAATATTCTTTTTTTGGGAGGGGGGGGGTTCCGGTACCGGGAATCGAACTCACGACCTTGAGCTTGCCAGGCAAGCGCTGTGCCACTGAGCTAAATCCCCAGCGCCAAGGGTATAGCAGTCTCTTTGGCCCGACACAGCATCTCGCTGCGGCCACATCGATGCAGTAACCGACCTTGGAGGAAGAGAGGTAAGTGTCGGGACAGAAACCCTTTCTCCAGACTTCCGGACTCTGGGGCTATTACCCAACGGGCGGGGAGGCTCCCTTGGAGATTGACTTCTGATTGGCTGGAATGAAACTACGCAAGCAGTGGGCTAGGCTATCAAAAGGTAAAGGCATATGTTGTCATTAGTAAGCGACGGGAGCTCCTGAGAGGCCAAGTAAAACAAACTCTTTTCTAATTGGCTCTCTTCTTCGCAAGAGAATGAAACAGCGATGGAGATTCGCTCTTCTCCAACTCTAGTGTTCCGGTATTTGGAGCGAAGGGGAAGACTGGAGAAATAAATACTCTCAGGACCGGAAGTTCTGGGAGGCGGGGCTTCGGCCGTACGGGGTGGTTCCAAAGGCGGGCCTCTCTCTTGCGGGCGGGATTCCTTTGAGGCTAGGGTGGAGCCGCAACAAGGCTTTCCAGAGCGAGGGGCGGAACTTGGAGGCGGGTCCTACGCTGGTGGGCGGGTCCGGATGCCAGGTGGGGGCGGGGTAGAGCCAGAGGCGGGGCCGAGCCGGGCGGTCAGTGGATCGCCTGTTGGCTGCTGTTCCCAGCCATGGCTGCGCGCTGCTCGCGCTGGGTACGCTTGTCCGTGTGGACTGGAACCCGGCCGCCTTCCGCTAGGAGAACCCTGGGTAGGAGAGGACACTTCGGACTGGATGGGAGCGCGGGGAGGCCTGCGAGCGCTAGCTAAGTCGAGAGAGTCCGAGCGGAGCTGGGGCTAGGCTGGAGAGCGGAAGGCTGGAATGGTGTACAGTATTCACGAGGACGAGTTGGGGTGGTGTAGGGGACAGGTGGGGACCTGTGCGGTGAGGTGTGAGGCCTCTAGGCTGAGACAGATCCGCAAAGGTGGAAAGAGACCATGAAGGCCATGTGTGAGACCGAGTGAATGGGACAACATTCTGTGGACAATAGGGACCTCTGGGGCCAAAAGGATCTATATGAGCAATGTAGGATTCTGCAGAGAGGGGTTAGAAAAGGCAAGATAGGGTCGTTGTGGGGAGATCCACGGGGGCGGGATTGGGATGGTAGGCAACCTGTGGGAAGATGAGGAATAACAGCGATGGGATAGGGAACCCCCTAAGGAAAGTAAAGATATGCCATGAAGGGCTATGAGGGTAGTGGTTTCCTGGATGATGTGTGGAGCTCTGGATGGAGACGAAGCCTTCAGGGGTTCAGATGAGGTAAGGGACCCTGCACACCCAAAGCTTTGAGGAACGAGAGAAGGGAGGTGCAGGTGGGGTGACACTTGGTGAGCTCCATCTCCTGTTGGAAGCTGAAATTGGTTTGGGATTGGGGAGAGGGTGTTGATTTGAGCTTGCTCCCTTCCTCTGCCCAGCCCCAGGCTTCCACCAGCAGTTCTCCACTCAGACGACCCCCCAGATCTGTGTGGTGGGCAGTGGTCCAGCCGGCTTCTACACAGCCCAACACTTGCTAAAGGTAAGCCACTTCCTCCAGCCTCCTTCCCTTGTTCACCTGTTGCTCCAGTCCTAAGGGCAAACCCCGCTTTCTTAGGTTGCCTGAGGGGGAAGAGGTACCCCCCCATCTGATTGCAGACTTCCCACCTGCCTCCTCACCTACACCTGGACTCCCACTGTGTTTGCCCCCAGAGTTGGTGCCCAGTGGCAGAACGGCAGCTATATTTTCTTGGCCAAGCAGTCCAGGCAGCTTATGCAGACCTGCAGGATGACTTTGCTCTCCCTAATCATCCGTTCTTTCTCCTCTGTCTCTGACATCCTATATCCTGAGGCTAGCGCTCTCCTAGCTTTCTGTAACTTTACCTCCCCGCCAGGTCCCCCAGCCTCCTCTCTTCCTCCATTAAAGGCCAAGGTCCCAAAACTTTCTGTTTGGACCTTGACAGGCGGATAGGCAGGGCTCCAAGGTTGCCAGATACACTCAGACCTTGAGAAGGAGGGGAACGAGGAGACCTAGGTTGACAGAGATGAGACAGTGGCCTAGCTATGGAGGAGCTTGGAATGTCTGTGGTGGGACCTAAGAATGAATGAATATATAATAATACATGTGTGGAAGTACTTGAAAGATGGTGTAGCCCGCTGTCCTGGTTTAACTGGGTCATGGGCTTTTCGTGCTGAAACTAGGATGGCCTCATGGAGACAGGGATGGGTTGGTCCCTGTTGAAAAGTAACATATGAATGCCTCTCAAGCAACACAGATGATCGAGCTAATTATAATGATGCAAGCAGAGTGAACTGAGTCTGGTGGAGGTGAATCTGAAGCTATTTTCTGGAGAAAGTGCATCTGAACTGCCCTGAAGGCCACAGGTTTGCCAAGGGCCTCTCTCGTGCTGGAAGTCAGCCTGAATGCGAGGCCGCAGACATGGGAGGACAGGCTGGGCTCTGGGAAGGAGGCCCTGGGAGGGGGAGAGCAGGCCTTCCAGGCAGGGTTCTGTGCTCCTCTGCGGGCAAGCTGCTGGCCTGTAGACACAGGCATGTGCTTTCCCTGCGGGCTGGGCGTGGACACAGAGGCCGGTTATCAGTTGGTCTTTGCCCACTGGGAGCTCCAAGCTATGGGCACGTTTGGGGCGGTACCGTTTAGCTTGAGTCAGGCACTGAGTCCCATCATGTTAACCTGTGGCACCGTGTCACGACGCTCACAGACGAGGACACGAAGATGGAGGGAGATCTGACTGAGGTCTCACTACAGAGCAGGGAAAGCACTGCAATCTGACCTAGGCCGCCTGGTCATCATCATGCATGAGTCCTCACTGGACACCGACATGTTCCAGGCACAGAATACACTAGGAGCACGGGGGTGAGGAGGACAGGGGTGGCTCTTGTGCTTAAGGGCCTCACATTCCAGCGTTGGGGGAAGATTATCGGTTTACAGGGTAGTTTCAGGCTCACACTGGGGGGAAAGGGAGGGAAAGAAATTGCAGCTGAAGGATAGTGGATATGTCAGGTCATGGGTTGGAATGGCAGGAATGTCCCAGACACAGAGAACCAATGGACAAAGGCCAGAGAAGGGAGAGAATGGCCCTCCAAGGAAAGAGCAAGCTCCAGAAGGCAGATGTGTGCAGGAGGGGCAGAGAGAGAAAACTAGACTGAGGAAGAGGTAGGACCCAGATCCAGAGGCCTTGGAAGTCACTGGTCAGGCTGTGGACTTGGGTGACTTTCTCAGGCTGCTGTCCAACAGCCTCCTCTCCCATCAGAGTCCCTTGAGTGACCTATTAAACATTTCTGTCAAGGTGTAGCAGCCCACGCTTGTAAGCTGAGTTACTCAGGGAGGCTGAGGCAGGAGGATCAAAAGTTCAAGGCCAGTCCGGGCGTGGTGGCACATGCCTGTAATCCCAGCACTCATCTGTAATCCCAGCACTCACCTGTAATCCCAGACTCCAGCGCTCAGGAGGCTGAGGCAAGAGGATCTTTGGGAGTTCGAGACCAGCCTGGGCTACAAAGTGAGCTCAAGGCCAACCTGAACTGCATAGTGAGATCCTGTCTCAAAAAGACAAAAAAAAAAAAGTTCAAGGCCAACCTGGGTAACTTAGACCATATCTCAAAAAACAAACAAATACAACAAAATAAATAAACAAACATTTCTGGGCCCAGTCCAGATTTAATCTAAGACTGGGGTCTTGGAATGGGCAACTTTAAATTAGTACCCTAAGAGATTCTGGTGTCCACTACTGTAAGTAAATGGCTTCCTTAAAGAGCTTTAGACAAGACCCAAGACACTCCCCAACTTACTTTCAGTGCTGGGGATGGAACCCAGGGCCTTGCACATACTAGGCAAGTGCTCTACTACTGAGCTACCCTCTACCAAGGACCACATTTGCAAAATTTGGGGTGTTCTGTCTGCATGGTAGACACAGCCAGGCTGGTGTCCTGGAGCTCATTGAGGAGCGGGAGGGTGAAGATGTGAGTCTGACAGGGTAGGATGGAGGCGGGGAAGCAAGAAGCACCAGGTTCTGGGGGCTGGGGATTTAGCTCAGCGGCAAAGCGCCTGCCTGGGAAGCGCAAGGTCGAGTTCGGTTCCCGGTACCAGAGAAAAACTAAAAAAAAAAAAAGAAGCACCAGGTTCTGGCTCGGGCTCTGAGTGGAATGGGTGGAAGGGAGCACAGGAGCAGAAGCGGAGAGGTTTGGGGGTAAGGCCTTGGTTTCATCTGGATGGATTCAGGATGTCTGGGTGACAGTGTCCTGGGGTCTCAGGTTTGGAGCGTGGGGACAGATGTAGATGGGAGAAGGGAGAGAGACAGACCCAGGTGATACAGGAAAAGAAGTCTGAGCAGGAACAACTGGAGTCTAAGCGGGGAGGTGAGGGAGGGAGGAGGTTTCCAGAACAGGAGGTCAGTGTGTGGCTAAAGGAAGTGTATGAAGCTCACCTGGGAGGGAGCCCTGTGTCCCGGAGCGAAGGGCACAAAGCAGGAGAGAATGAGAGATAGCAGCAACAGGGTCAGGTTGTGTTAGGAGCTGACCACCTGTTGTGCATTAGAGCTTTGTCCTGCAGCAAGGAAAGGTTTTAGAGCAAGAAAGTGAGGTGGTTTTTCTAAGACTAGGAAGAGGCCCATCACCACCTCCCTCTGTACCCGACTCCATCTTGCTGGTCCCTGTTGCAGTGTGACAATCTTGGAGACAAGCGCTAAGGCACGCTGGCCTTTCAAAGGGTGGCTTACAGGTCATCAGCTGGGCCTTTCTAGAAAACAAGGAAGGGTTGGAGGGCGGGGCTGTGGGTCATGCCTAACTTGAGTAGATGAAACATGCCCAGCACCCAGGTCCTGGAGAGGGTTACTGTGATCCTCTTTCCCTGGCCAGATTTCTCACGTTCTCACAGCTGGTAGTCCCTCTTGAGGTCTGACCTCAGCTTCTGCTGCTGCCGGGGCTGCCCCTTTTCCAGCTTTCTGGGCAGCTGGGGAGTCGAGAGGCGGTCTTTGTCCTCACAGATGGTTGAGGCTTCTGTATCCTCAGCCCACTACTCTGTCTGGGGAAGAGAGGACCCCAGCAGCTGTGCCTTCTCCCCCAGCACCACACCCAGGCCCAAGTGGACATCTATGAGAAGCAGTTCGTGCCTTTCGGGCTGGTGCGCTTCGGGGTGGCGCCCGACCATCCTGAGGTGAAGGTGGGTCTCCCTGGGCATGGAGGGTGGCGTTTGTTGTCATTGGTCAAAATGAGGGCAGGGGGCTCCCTGGCTGGGTAGAAACTCCGGGGACACTGTGGGATAAGGGGGGAGGGTGGCACTGGCATGGTCCCACCCTCTAACCCCTCATACTCTGGACCTGCCCTGCAGAATGTCATCAACACGTTTACCCAGACAGCCCGCTCTGAGCGCTGTGCCTTCCGGGGCAACGTGGTGGTGGGCAGGGATGTGACGGTACCGGAGCTGCGGGAGGCCTACCATGCCGTGGTGCTGGTGAGCGCAGATGATGGAAGTTGCTGGAAGGAAGGGAGCCAGGAGGGTCTGGGCACTGTCCCCCATGCAGGCGCTAAGACTCTGGGCTTGGGCTTTCCTCAGAGCTATGGGGCGGAGGACCACCGCGCCCTGGGGATCCCCGGTGAGGAGCTCCCTGGCGTGTGCTCAGCCCGGGCCTTTGTGGGCTGGTACAACGGGCTTCCCGAGAACCAAGAGGTGAGTTTAGGGAGCACTGCTGCTTCCTCTTCCTCCCTACTCCTCTGCCAGGGCCTAGGGTGGCGCTGGATGCCAGAGAGGACAGAAGAGGTGGCCAGGAGAGAGAGAAGAGATGGATACAGAGCCGACTGAGGCTGGAGATCCATCATGGAGGACCTCAGTGGCGGCTGGGTCAGGAAGGATGGATGGCTCAGGGAGGGTGACTTCACCAGTGAGCGGGTGGCTGGGGCTGGGCACGGGACATTTGCAGACAAGATGAGGCTGACAGGAGCAAGCTGGGGATCTATTAAGACCTTTCTCCATCAGCTGGCACCGGACCTGAGCTGTGACACTGCTGTGATTCTGGGGCAGGGGAACGTGGCTCTGGATGTGGCCCGGATCCTGCTGACCCCCCCTGAGCACCTGGAGGTAAGTGATAGGTCAGGAGCTGGAGGTGGGTTCCCACTACCTCCCGTAGCTCAGTTTCCCGAGGGTGCCAGGCCAGGCAGAAGCCTTCTGGAAGGCAGCCCTGTGAGCCTCAGCCCACACCAAGGCTCCCTTTCCTTTGGCACTTAACTTCATTGTGCCACAGGATCTTTGCACACACCATTCCCCCTGCTTGGAACATTCTCATTTGACTCCTGCCAGTTAGTTGGCTGGCAGTTGGTTGCCAGGCAGCCTTGCTGGGCTGAATAGGTCTGTTTCCTCTGTCATACCTTCACCTAACAGACCAGTCTACTTCTATTTCATGCATAGCTTGTTATCACCCCTGCAATGTTATTCATTGATGAGATCCATTGATAAGAATGGATAAGAAGCTTTGTGAGGGCCACCACCATATGTTTTCTGCTCACATAAACTACCTTTTCCCCTTCGCCCCTCTGCCCAGTGCCAGGCACATGGTAGATGCTCTGTAAGTACTTGCCGGGTGAGAGTCAGGGCCTAGTTTGCTACTAGTTGGAGCTCTTTGCTGCATTGGCAGCAATGCCCCATCTGACCACGGGAGGGCAGTAGTGCAGTTCTGGGTTGCCAGCCTTCTAGTTTAGGGCTAAGGGTAGGGACACCACTAAATGGAGAGTCCCTAGGTCAGTGTTCCATGATTTCAAGGACTTCTTTTTGTGCCAGAAAACAGACATCACGGAAGCTGCCTTAGGGGTGCTAAGGCAGAGTCAGGTGAAGACGGTGTGGATAGTGGGCAGGCGTGGGCCCCTGCAAGTGGCCTTCACCATTAAGGTACTGGGGTGGCAGTGGCGCGGGAGGTACCCAAGGAGAGGGTGCTCCTGTGGAGGGGGCGGAGGCTCTGGGATGGGAGCAGCTGCTGCCTGGAATGGAAGGGGGAGCAGGCCCTGCGGCCCTGTGCCTTCCATGCCAGTATCTTTCCTGGGCTGGACTCTGGTGGGCTCAGGTAGACAGTGTTCTGAGCCTGACCTCCCCCCTACTCTCCACCCCACCACAAGGAGCTTCGGGAGATGATCCAGTTACCAGGAACCCGGCCCATTTTGGATCCTGCAGATTTCTTGGGCCTCCAGGACAAAATCAAGGGTGAGGGGCCCGACCTGGCCCCCAGCTCACGGGGAGGGGTTGGCCTAGGTCCCAGGAGTCTTTGGGGAGGGTTTGCAGGGCAGCAACAGCCTGAGATGTTCTGCACTGCTGACAGAGGTCCCCCGTCCGAGGAAGCGGCTGACAGAACTGCTGCTTCGCACGGCCGTGGAGAAGCTGGGGGCGGAGGAAGCTGCCCGGCAGGCTTCGGCCTCCCGTGCCTGGGGCCTCCGCTTTTTCCGAAGCCCCCAGCAGGTGCTGCCCTCTCCAGATGGGCAGCGGGTGGCAGGCATCCGCCTGGCAGTTACCAGACTGGAGGTGAGTCTCCTGTTACCCAAAGACACCCCCATTCTCAGGCCTCTCACCCCGGCCTGGTGTTGCCCACATTCTCCCCAACAGGGTGTTGGTGAGGCTACCCGGGCAGTGCCCACAGGAGAGACGGAGGACCTCCCTTGTGGGCTGGTGCTGAGCAGTGTTGGGTATAAGAGCCGTCCCATCGACCCCAGTGTGCCCTTTGACCCCAAACTCGGGGTCATCCCCAATACAGAGGGCCGGGTTGTGGATGCGCCAGGTGAGAGCATGTGGCAAAGCTGGACACCTAGTTACGGTGGGAGGCTGGAAGGCCGGTGTCCCTGGGGTCATTCATTTGTTCTTCCCTCTAGTAACATATACTGGGCAGGTATTCTAGGCAGGCCCAGTTCCAGGACCCTGCCCACCCTCCTTCTGGCCCTAGGGGGGCGTCCCCAGGCCAGCTGGAACATGTAGGACATTTGTCTGATCATTAAGTCCTTCAGTAATCATTCACCGAGATCAGCTCTGTGCTAGCCCTTGTGCTCAGTACTGGGGTTGGAGATAAAGCAACCCCTGTCATAGGAAGCTTCCAGTTTGATTAAGTACCCATGTACCTGTTATTCATTCATTAAAATTGTCATTCATTGGAATGAATGAATGAATTAATAGCAGCAGCCACTGAGCTTGAGGTGGACAAGGTCACAATATAAGCAGGGACACTGTGGTAAGAACAGGTTGGGGAGAATCCAGGCCAGCAGCCAGTGGACATAAGGGGCCCAGCCGATGGGATCCGCTGTGAGATCGGGGGTGTATGTCTGCGTGTACATGTGCACAGATTGGGACACAGGCTGGCCAGGCAATGTGCAGTCACCCCTCCTCTCCCTGTTGCCCCCCCCCCAGGCCTCTACTGCAGTGGCTGGGTGAAGACGGGACCCACAGGTGTCATTGCTACCACCATGACCGACAGCTTCCTCACCAGCCAGGCGCTGCTGCAGGACCTGAAGGCCGGGCTGCTCCCCGCTGGCCCCAGGCCTGGCTACACAGCCATCCAGGCCCTGCTCAGCAGCCGAGGTCTGGGCCCTGAGGCCAAGGTTCTGGGAGGTGGGATGGGTGGTGCCACTCTTTGCGAGTAGGGGGACGGTACCGGAAGGGGAAGGAAAGAGAAGGTGGTGGCATTGACTTATCTCCCCTCTGCTTCAGGAATCCAGCCAATCTCTTTCTCAGACTGGGAGAAGCTGGATGCTGAGGAAGCGTCTCGGGGCCGGGACTCTGGAAAGCCTCGGGAGAAGCTGGTGGATTCTCAGGAGATGCTGCGGTTGCTCGGGCACTGAGCCTGGATCCCAGCCCTGTCAGGGAAGGGAAGAAGAGTTCTGTGCAGAGGAGGGGTCCTGGGTCAGTCCGGGCTGGACCCTGCCCTAGTTATGGTGTGCCTGCCCCGGCTGGGGGACTTTGCTGCTGCTCTTTTCAACGATCCTCTCAGCACTGCCTCCCGAGACCGTCGTCCTTGCCGGTGTGGGTTAGCCCGAGGAGGTGACCTTAAGTTAGGGAGGGGCGGAGGCGCAGGCTGGCCCTACCCTTTTCGCCTCTCTCCTGCTGGACTTTGCAGGGCCACTGGGCCGGGAATATGTTGGAAATAAAACAGCTGAAACCAAGGGTCATGGTTGGTGCACTTCTTTTGGGGCCTCAGGTCACCTTCTGGCTGCAGCTTGCCGGTGGTCACCAGGTGGCGCTGCAGAACCAGCTCCCTGGTGGGGCCTGTTGGAGGTTTGAGGGGGGTTTGGCAGTCAGGCCTGACAAGCGCCACCCTCCCTCTCCTTGGCTCTCCTGCCGTGGCTTGCCTGTCTTCTGTCCACATTCCAGTCACCGTGACAGGTCCCCTCTCCTGCCTGCCTAGCTGCTCCTCTGCCCGGTGCCAATCAAAACAATTTGAAAAGAAAAGGAAAAAGCCGAGATTGGAAGGACCGGGCAGCAGCTTGCCCCCAGCCCCTCCCGGTGGCCTGGCAGGACTGGCCTATGTCGCCACTCTGCGCTCACAGTCCCTTCCTGTCTCCATCAATTTCAGGCCAGATCCACAAGCCTTTTAAAAATAGTACCTCAATCTGTTGCAGTTTACAGTCTTGTGGCAGCTCTGAGATGCTGCCTCACTTTATAAACTGAAGGATCCTCGAAATTCACTGGCCCAAGGTCACACAGCTAGCGAACTGGGAGTGGAACCTAGGGCGCCCGGCAAGCTGGTGTTCCCTCCGAGGTCGAACTTGCCTCTGAGTGTTAGATCTGGGGACATCATGTTGGAGACGGGAGAGGGGATCCGGACCTTCAGCCAGCAGGGAGGGGCCTGGAGGGGCGCGGGCAGCAGGCCGGGGCGGGGCGGAGGCGGCGGGCGGCG
>NW_004955553.1:1730842-1737904 GCF_000276665.1 Chinchilla lanigera | reverse complement strand
AGACATAAAAGTCAACTTTTAGAGGGTAAAAAAAAAAAAAAAAAAAAAAAAAGTACACATGTGCGTTACTGTTGATTTGGGTGGTGGTGGGTTCCTGGGCAGGGCCACAGGCTGTGGTATCGTGACATCCTGGCATCTCTTTCCCCTCACAGGCACTTGCTGAATGTCACCTGGGAGGGCCGAGACTTCTCCTTCAGTCCTGGTGGGTACCTGGTCCAGCCCACCATGGTTGTGATTGCTCTCAACCGGCACCGCCTTTGGGAGATGGTGAGAAGGGGGTGAGCCCAGGGGTCCTTGGTTCCTCTCTGTCCCCAGTCCTGCTTGAGCCGACAGCTGAACAGGGCCCTTCTGCCCCACATCCAACCCATCTTCCAGGTCTCAGCGAGAACCTCCCCCACTGGGAAGCCTTCCAGAGCCCGCAGGATGGGTGGGGCCCCTGCTCTGGGCTCCTGTAACACCCAGCCTCCTGTCCACTGCAGACTCACCAGGCACATGGTCCTGGCTCAGGCGGAGGAACCCACTCTGTGCAGGCCAGACAGACATGTAGACAAATAGGGTATGGAGAGATCAGAGCTAGAGTGGAGATGTGTGCACCGTTCTTTGGGGACAGAGAGGAGGAGCAAAGCAGGGAACTGGGGGAAGCCTCACAGAAGATGGACAGCTGAGGCAGGCTGTGCAGGGTGAGCAGGAGCCCAGCAGGAAAAGGTGCTAGCCTGGTATGGAGAGAGGGGCATTTTGTTTTATTTTATTTTTTTTTGTCTTTTTGAGGCAGGGTCTCTCTATGCAGTTCAGGCTGGCCTTGAGCTCACTTTGTAGCTCAGGCTGGTCTCGAACTCACAATGATCCTCTTGCCTCAGCGTCCCAAATGCTGGGATTACAGGCGTGCGCCACCGCGCCCGGCTGAGAGGGCCATTTTAAAGTGACGTGGCAGGTGTGTTTGAGGGTGTGGACACGGAGGAACCAGCGTGGGGTGATGGAAGTATGTTGGGCCTCGGAGTGAAGGGCCTTGAGGCCTGCCCTGCTGGCTCATGCTTAGCAACCTGCTCTGCTCAAATGCCCCTGCCCCAGCCTTCCTCTGCCTGCCCGACAGGTGAGAGGGCGGATTCTTGGCCCTGGCAGACTGCACCCGGAGGCTGGGGATAGCAAGGCTAAAGGTCCAGAGCTGAGGCTGCCTGTCCTCTGCAGGTGGGTCGCTGGGATCATGGTGTCCTCTATATGAAGTACCCAGTGTGGCCTCGATACAGTGCCTCTCTGCAGCCCGTAGTGGACAGCCGGCACCTGACAGTGGCCACACTGGAAGAGCGGCCCTTTGTCATTGTGGAGAGCCCTGACCCTGGCACCGGTGGCTGTGTACCCAACACTGTGCCCTGCCGCAGGCAAAGCAACCACACTTTCAGGTCTGGCGTGATCTGGGTGCTACTGTGGAGGGTTGGCTGTTGTGTGTGTGTGTTTAGTGCACGGGCTCTGGGGCAAGGTCTGCGTGTTGGGTTGGGAGGAGCTGCCGGGGTTGCTGGTGACAGTGGGCTCTGACTCCTGTGGTCTCTTGGGTGGTGGCTCAGCAGCGGCAACACAGCCCCCTACACCAAGCTCTGTTGTAAGGGCTTCTGCATTGACATCCTCAAGAAGCTGGCCAAGGTGGTGAAGTTCTCCTACGACCTGTACCTGGTGACCAACGGCAAGCACGGCAAGCGAGTGCGCGGCGTGTGGAATGGCATGATCGGGGAGGTAGGCCCTCCCAAGGCTGGCCCCGGGCCACTTTGCCTGCTGCCAGGCCCCATGCCTCCTTCAGTCACCCCCAGCGGTGGGAGGAACTGGTTTGTCACCAGTAATAACCCTTGCCCCGGGGTGGTCAGTACTGGAAGGTGAGCTCTGAGGACCCCGGGGGGAATGACAGATTCCACTGGTGGGTGCCGGCAGGGGTGCTGGGAGAGGACAGGGGAGAATGCTGCGGCTCTTGGGCCCCCCTTCTCTGACCCTCTGGGGGCCCCCAGGTATACTACAAGCGGGCAGACATGGCCATTGGCTCCCTCACCATCAACGAGGAACGGTCTGAAATCGTGGACTTCTCCGTGCCCTTTGTGGAGACGGGCATCAGCGTGATGGTGGCACGCAGCAACGGCACTGTGTCGCCTTCAGCCTTCCTGGGTGAGGCTCGGGCAGCAGGGTGGCTCCTGGGTGGAGGGCCAAGGGGGTGGGCGTGTCGGAATGGGTAGAGGGGGAGATTAGGGCGGCCCTCGGGTTGGAGACTCAGAGGCCATCGGAGCAGAGGGGAGTGGAGAAGCAAGATGAGAATCTGGTGCCGGGTTCTGAGTCTGGGTGGACTGGGGAGAGTGAGACAGACCATGGAGCCGCTGTGAGGGTCAGAAACCAGGGCAGCGGGCTGGCTTCGGCTGTGCCATGGGCTGGACCACGGACGGGGAGAAGCGCTGAGGGGAGTGTGGAAGAGATGCCGGTTTCTCACTCAGTTTGGAGCTCAGCACTGTTCAGTCAGGCCCGCAGTGCCAGGCCCCGGCAAGGTGTGGGAGGTACAGCCGGGGTCCTGGCCTTGCCGGAGCGCCCAGCTGGGAGACCAGGTGGGACTTGCAGTGAGAGACAGTGCAGAGAGCTGTGAGGACAGCTCAGCTGTGGGGTGCTAAGAAAGGGAGAGAGCGGCCCCTTCCTGCTGGCTGGCCTTAGGCAAGTCACTGACCCTCTCTGATTGAGTTCCTTGGCCATGGGGAAAAGAGCAAGTCCCACTTCCTAGGATGATCTTCACAGCCAGGAGCAAGTGCTCATGGCGGTAAGGATTTCTTCCTCCGGGGGACTGAGACCTGCGGCAGTAGGATAAGGAATAAGGCCCAACCTCAGAGGCTCTGAGTCCAGGCAGCAGGACCCGATCGTCTGGGCTGGGCCAGCCAAGGGATGTGAAGAGGAAGGAAGTCTTCTTGGGGGGCAGAAGTCTTAGGGAGATGCCTGTCCCAGGGCAAACGGAAGGCAGGACACCTCCTTGTGGTCTGTCCTGGCTCCACCCACGGGCTGGCCTGACCCTCCTTTGACCTAGTGTCATCAATCTCCACCTGGTGATGCCAGGCGGAGGGGCACCAAGGTCTGTGAGCTGCCTCCCTCTGCCCCTAGAACCCTACAGCCCAGCAGTGTGGGTGATGATGTTTGTCATGTGCCTCACCGTGGTGGCTGTCACTGTCTTCATGTTCGAGTATTTCAGCCCCGTCAGCTACAACCAGACCCTCACCAAGGGCAAGAGTAAGCTGTCACCTGGGCCAGAGGGTGGGGCAGGGTGCAGATGGCCACTGGTGGGGCCCCTGCCTGGGCCAGGGCTGCGACAGGAGCCCTCTTGTGGTGGGCAAGAGGAGCCCAATCAGTTGGGCGTGGTGGCTCATGCCTCCTAGAACCCTGGGAAGCCAAGGCAAGAGGGTCACAAGTTCGAGCCCAGCCTGGGCAACTTAGTGACTCAGTGGGAACCTGCCTCAAAATAAAAAAGGGCTGGGGATATAATTCAGGGTGAAGGCCCCGGGTTCAGTGCCCAGCACTGAAAAAAATAAATCAGGGCCTGAGCCTCACCCCCTTTCACGACCCAGAGCCTGGGGGCCCATCCTTCACCATTGGCAAGTCTGTGTGGCTGCTGTGGGCGCTGGTCTTCAACAACTCGGTACCCATCGAGAACCCCCGGGGTACCACCAGCAAGATCATGGTCCTCGTCTGGGCTTTCTTCGCTGTCATCTTCCTCGCCAGCTACACTGCCAACTTGGCTGCCTTCATGATCCAGGAGCAGTACATTGACACAGTGTCAGGCCTCAGCGACAAGAAGGTTCCAGGGCCACGGCTGGTGGAGGGCGGGGCGGCCCCTGGGAGTGGGGGCGGGCCTGGGGTGGGCAGACATGGGGCAGTTGGGATCTGGGGAATCTGAATTGGAGGCCGGAACAGGAAGAAGCTCTGGGGCCTGCTGAGGCGGGGGCTGGAGACAGCAGATCGTTGAGATCTGCTGACTGAGTGGCTTTGGGTAAGTGTCCTCCTGTCTCGGGCCTCAGGGTCTCCACCTGCAAAACACAAGAGCAGCCCGGGCAATGTGTAAGGCGTTTCCACTCTGATGGTGCAAGTCCAGGCCCTGGGGTTGGGCTCTAGGCTGGGCTTGGGGGCTCAGGTGCGTAGAAGGTTGGAGGGAGGGAACAAATGGCTGTTGCTCTCACCTGCAGTTTCAGCGGCCTCAAGATCAGTACCCACCCTTCCGCTTTGGCACGGTGCCCAACGGCAGCACGGAGCGGAACATCCGCAGCAACTACCGAGACATGCACACCCACATGGTCAAGTTCAACCAGCGCTCGGTGGAGGATGCGCTCACCAGCCTCAAGATGGGGTGGGTCCGTGGCCCCGCGCCCGTCCTCTGTCTCTCCAGTTTGGCCACATGTCTCCCCAGTTTTGTCCCTTCTGGAGACACCCAAGGTGGGAACAGTGGGGCTGGGCTGTCCTGCATGACTCCTAGAGACGGTGTCACAAGGTCTTGGGGCAGAGTGGAGCTTGAAGTGAAAACAGCTGCCCACCATGTGTTCCAGGAACTCAGCTGTGGTGTTGGTCAGAGGTCACCTTGGCCTGAGGGGGTGCTTGTGACTTTCTCTTGGCTTTAGGCGCACAGAGAGGCTGGGAAGAGGGGAACATGTGTCCTCTGGGGGCAGGGTCTCCTGGCCTTTCTGAGGAGGAGGAGGAGGGTGGGAGGCTCCTTGCTACATCTGGGCCCCAGGGGCCCCAGGGAAGGCTCTGCCCATTTGTCCCTCTGCAGCAGAGCCCAGTGGGCTTGTGTGTTCAGATGCCAGGCAGGCTCCAGGCTTGGTTTCTCCCTCCCTTCTTCGCGGTCCCTGGGCCTGAGGACTGTGTGTCCCCAGGAAGCTGGATGCCTTCATCTATGACGCTGCTGTCCTTAACTACATGGCGGGCAAGGATGAGGGCTGCAAGCTGGTCACCATTGGCTCTGGCAAAGTCTTCGCCACCACTGGCTATGGCATCGCTATGCAGAAGGACTCCCACTGGAAGCGGGCCATAGACCTGGCACTCCTGCAGTTCCTGGGTGACGGTGGGTACTGCCAGTGCCGGGGACCATGGAGGGTCCATGTGGGCCCCAGACCCCAGGGTCATCAGGGTCTCTACCCTTCTCTGTGCCCAGGGCATGTGGGTCGGGAGAGGTCCTGGGAGTGAGCCTCGGCAGCTAAGGGGAGGCAGGGAGTAGGAGCAACTGGATAGAGACCTGGGGAAGGTACTGGCTTGTCAGGGGGAGCAAGAACCAGAGCTGGAGAGTCCCCAGAGGGTAAGACAGGCAGGAGCTCAGGCCATGCAGAGGCTGAACACCTTTGTGCAGTTTGGCGCCCCCCATTTCAGTCTTGAGATTAGCTGGGGTAGTGCCAAGGACCTGTGTAGTCCAGATCCAAGGGTCAGGCTTGCCTCGGCGGCAGAGGGCTCGCAGTGTGAGTGGTCCGGCCCAGGCTGCCCTGAAACCCACAGAGAACTTTGAATTTAGAGGAGCTGCATCTTGATTAGATAAAACCCTGTCTGGATTCCCAATGCCACCAATAAGGTGAGCAGATAATGAGGGTGCTGTGGTTTCTTGGTGGCCCGGCCCCACGCTCAGCATGTAGATGGTCAGTAAGTGAATGAATAGATGAGTGGATGCTAAAATTTACCCAGTCAGCAAGCCTTTGCTGGGCACAGGGGTGCACTTTGCTGAGAGTAGGCAGGTAGAGGATCCAGAGGTGAGAACACTTCAACCCATCCCTCTCCCCAGCGCCCTCTCTGCTTTTCTTTTTCCTCTTCCTGCTTTTCCTCTCCTCCTCCTCCTTTTTCTCCTCCCCTTTCTTTTTGGCAGTATGGGGGTGTTGAACAAGGGCCTTTGCACTGGGCTACATCCTCAACTTCTTTTAAAATATCTTTTTAGGGGCTGGGGATATAGCTCAGCGGCACAAGCACCTGCCTGGCAAGTACAAGGTCCTGAGTTTAATTTCCGGTACAAACAAAACAAAAAATATATATATTTTTTATTTTAAGACAGGGTATCACTAAGTTGCTAAATTGCCCAGGCTGGGCTTCAATTTGCAATCCTCCTGCCTCAGCCTTCTAGAGTGCAGATTACCGGTATACACTGCACACCTGGCCTTTTCCTTCTTGCTTGTTGACTTTTTGCTTATTGACTCCATCTTGGCTCTGCTGAGCTCCCTGGGTGGTCCACTTGAGACACAGGGGGTGGCATGCTGGCTGCAGACCCTCCTCCACGCAGGCTTGTGGACATCCGCTATGGGGTCTCCTGAGCAGGTGTGCCCTCCTCCCCCAGGAGAGACACAGAAACTGGAGACAGTCTGGCTCTCCGGGATCTGCCAGAATGAGAAGAATGAGGTGATGAGCAGCAAGCTGGACATCGACAACATGGCTGGGGTCTTCTACATGCTGTTGGTGGCCATGGGGCTGGCCCTGCTGGTCTTTGCCTGGGAGCACCTGGTCTACTGGAAGCTGCGCCACTCCGTACCCAGCACATCCCAGCTGGACTTTCTGCTGGCCTTCAGCAGGGTAGGTGCCCACCCCTGCCCACAGCCCAGTTTTAGGGCCCCAACCCAGATCAGGCAGAGCTGGCCTCAGCCTCGTTTGCAGATGTACGGACTGAGGTCCTGAGAGGCGGCACGGCTTGCAGCATGAGGGCTGGGGTACTCACCGCTCCCTGTACCATATCCTGTGATTAGGACAAGGAGTCAACCTGCAGAGCTCAGATATCTCCATCTGTAACGCAGCGTGATGCCTGGCACCTAGGGATTCTCCAGAATAGTTGCTTCTAGGACTTAGAAGGCTGAGGCTTCGGACAGGGCGGGCCGCTCACAGCCTGCTTCCCCTCTCCTGCCCAGGGCATCTACAGCTGCTTCGGCGGGGTGCAGAGCCTCGCCAGCCCCGCGCGGCAGGCCAGCCCAGACCTCACCGCCGGCTCGGCCCAGGCCAGCGTGCTCAAGATGCTGCAGGCGGCGCGCGACATGGTGACCACAGCGGGCGTGAGCGACTCTCTGGACCGGGCCACGCGCACCATCGAGAGCTGGGGCA
>NW_004955553.1:1703938-1730742 GCF_000276665.1 Chinchilla lanigera | reverse complement strand
TGCCCCGCCGCCCGAGCCGAGCTCCAGGAGCTGGGGGCCTCCCTCGGGGGGTCGCGCCACGCTGGTGCGCAGGGCCCCCCAGCCCCCGAGCTGCTATGCGACGCCCGGGACGCAGCTGCCCGACGTCTCCCAGGTGTGCGGCCGGCCGCCTTGGGAGACGCGGTGGCCCGTGCGGGCGGGGTACGCTGAGCAGCACCTCTCCGCCTCCGAGCGGCGCGCGCTCCCAGAGCGCCCCCTGTCCCCCGCACACTGTCACTACAGCTCCTTCCCTCGGGCCGACAGATCCCGGCGCCCCTTCCTCCCGCTCTTCCCGGAGCCCCCGGAGCCGGTTGACCTGCCCCTGCTCGGCCCGGAGCAGCTGGCCCGGCGGGAGGCTCTGCTGCGCGCGGCCTGGGCCCACGGTCCGCGCCCGCGCCACGCTTCCCTGCCCAGCTCAGTGGCCAACGCCTTCGTTCGCCCTGGCTCGCTGACCTTCGGCTGCGCCGGCCACGCCTGCGCCTGTCCCGATGCCCGACCCGCCTGCAGGCGCCTGGCACAGGCACAGTCCACGCGGCTCTTGTCCCACCGGGAGGCCTGCTGGGAGGGCGTGCCTGCTGGGGCCCCGGTCTGGCAGCCTAGGCAGCACATCTGCCTGCACACCCATGCCCAACTGCCGTTTTGCTGGGGGGCCGTCTGCCCTCACCTCCCACCCTGTGCCAGCCAAAGTCCCTGGCTCACTGAGGCCTGGGGCCCTCCAGCGCACAGAGGCAGGACCACGGGGCTGAGCACAGGCTACAGGGACAGTGGGGTGTTGGAAGAGGTCAGCAGGGGAGCCTGTGGGACGCAAGGCTTCCTGGGGCCTTGCACTTGGCGGCGGATCTCCAGTCTGGAGTCAGAAGTGTGAGGTGCCGGCGCTCTGATTCCTGCTGCTCTGGATTCTCTGCGGGGCACTGCTGAGGGTAGGGGACAGGCAGGTTCGATCGTTTTTGGCTTCTACTGTGAAATCCTGGCCATGTAACCCAATTGGCAGGTGATGGCTTTCTTGGCCACCTCAGTGACCTTAGCAGGCTCAGGCCCTAGAGTGAGTTGGGCTGTTGCTGTCTCCACAATCACACGAAGTCCTGCCCACCCAGCCTGAATCACAGCGAGCAGAAGAGGTAGCGCCCCAGAGGGTGACCCTGCCCAGATGTTAGCTAGTCCCTGGTCATGGCTGCTGTGGCCTTGGCCTGGGGGCGTGGAGGCTGGAACTTGAGGTTAGGGCAGGGACATCCTGCCTCTTGCTCCATCTAGCTGGAGTCTCCTCCGGGACATTAAACTGACCTTTTACAATTCACTGGTCCTGGCTGCCTCATTCTGCATCCTGGAGTGGGCACCACAGCCTGTAGGCAAGAGGAGCATCATGGGAGTATCCCAGGTGGGCTGACTGGATTAGCTGGGTAGCTTCCTCTGAGGGAGACGGTCTCAAGAGTGTGAGGGAGGGACATGGGGAGCAGGTGAAGCTGAGAAAGGGGCTCCGAGCAGCAGAAGCCACTTGGTAATCAGTGCCTGTTCACCCCAGTGCTGGATGTGACAAATGTGCTTAGCCTGGGCATGGTGAATGCAGTTCATCCCTCAAATCTCCTTGAAAAGAGAGCTTATGCCAGGGCTGTGGCTGTCTCGCCCTGCCAGGGACCCCCTGGAAGCCTGACAGTGTCAAGGTGGGAAAGGCTGTGGGAGGTCTGCTGTGGGGAGCCTGCTGGACTGGCCTGTGCCTTGACTGGCTGCATTTGCTCAATGGGCTCTCGATCTTGGCCAAGTGGCATTAGGGTTGGGTGAGGCTCTGCCTCACTGGTGCCAGGACTTCTCAGGTGGGAGAATCCATCCATCATTCCAGCCCTCTAACCTCCCTCTGGGGCTCCCAGCCAACCTCCTTTTGCTGTCACACATCACTGGCCCTGTACCAGCTCATAAGATAGTTCTTGCTTACGGTATGCAATGCTTTCACACGTGCAATTACATCTGTCCTCCCACAGTAACTGTGAAGCAAAGAGGCATCCATGTGTCAATCTAATCTGAGCACACAGGAGCACCGTCAATTGCTAGACCCTTCCCCAGCTGCTGTGGGTGCACAGGCTGAGGGCTGGCAGTCCTGTGAGGCTGGGCGGACAGAGAGGAAGGAAGCTGGGGAGGGCTGAATGCAAAGACCGCTGGAGTCTCTGGCCAGTTTCTTCTCCCATAGCTCCTTGCTGGTGGCCAAGACGCTGGGTACCTTTTTCAATTTCCAAAGACCCCACTGCTTGGGAGAAGGCCGGGAGAACTGACCTTCATGGTTTACTTTAGGGATTTTTTTTTTTTTTTTGGTTTTTCTCCGGTACCAGGAACCGAACTCACGACCTTGCGCTTGCCAGGCAGGCGCTTTGCCGCTGAGCTAAATCCCCAGCCCCCTACTTTAGGGATGAAAAGGTAGGATGGACTATATTTCCATTCATAGTGAGTCTGATTGCCCCCAAAACGGGTGGCCCCCGTCCGTTATGGTCAAGTTCACTTTCTCTGCCACGTGAATTTTCTTGGCTGGAGCGAGGTCCGGGAGCAGGGCTCGACAATGTGTAGGGAGCGTGAGTCCAGGTGAGCGCTTGAAAGGAGCTTGACCTTGGCATAGTCACAAATGGGCCCAGGGTTCAGGGCTGGCCACTAGCTTGACCTCTTATCCTCCCTGAGCCCAGTTTGCAGGGCAGCTCTGGGGCAAAAGCTGCAGCAGGTGAGGCTGGGAGGAGCCGTGAGGTCTAGGCTGCTCTGCTTGCTGCCCAAGATCATTAATAACCAAGAACTGGAAAGCTAATTAAAAGCCAAGTGTGGAGCTGAGCCTGCTGCTGGCTTTGAGGAGGGGCAGCTTCTGCTCACAGGGCCAGGCGCTGGGTGCCTTGTTCCTTCTCTAGGAATATATGGGAGGGGTGTGCCTGGGAGAAGACATGCAGGAAGACACTGACGGTGGTTCAGAGATGGAGCGGCCGGCTTCCTGCTCAGACGGACAGTGTTTTGCCTATCCGGACTCTCCGAGGGAGGCAGAAAGCCTAGCAGGGGAGAAGGAAGTGATACCACGGATGTGGAAGCATCCTAAAGGAGGGCCTGAAGAATGGGGGACCCCAGGGCTACTGTTCATTTTGGTAGCACACTGGGAGAGACTTTGTCACTACCCTCACAGTAGGATAATCTTATAGTCTTAGCAAGCTCCCTGCTGCTACTCCTCTAGCTGTTCTCTCTCATCTGTCTTTAGCCAAAATCTCATGTCCACTCCAGCTTTTACCAGGGAGCTAGGTTGGGGGTGAGGGGGCAGAGCTCAGAAAAGGGCCAGCATGATGTCCTCCACCAGGACCCAGCCTCTCCTGCTTTGCCCGCCCCCATACTGGGGATTGAACCCAGGGGCACTCTACCACTCACTGCTACCTCTCTAGCCCTTTATAAATTTTGGGACAGGGCCTAAATTGCCTGGGCTGGCATTGAGCTTATGATCCTCCTGCTTCAGTCTCCCGAGCAGCTGGGATTACAGGTGTGCACCGCAATGCCTGGCTCTGCCTTGCTCTTTGGAAGGGAAGGGCTATCCAAGCTTCTAGGGGGCTAGAGAACCAGAGCCAACCTGTCTCCCCAAAAAGCCCTCTAGACCCTGAAGAATTCTGATTAGTTTCCTGCTTGTGAACTGCAGCAGGCAGTGGCTACAATCCTCCTCTCATTAGGAGGCCATGAAAGCAATTAGTGTCTGGAGTCGTGAGTCCTAGGTCCTGGGCTACAACTGCAGCTATGGCAGGCAAGCAACAAGGGAGATAAGCATCACTAAATAGCTTTATTGAGTGCTTCTGTGCCAGGCACTAAGCTCATTCCATTAATTCCCATGACAATCAGCCATATAGGTCCCCCAGCTCCCCAACATCACAGAGGAGGAAGGGACCCTGGAGGTTTGCACAGTCTGTGCCAGGCACATAGCGTGCCCTCCTTATAGGCTACTTTCTTCAGTGTGCAGTTGACACTGCCAGCTGTGCAGAGGAGAGATGGCAGGACTCTTCTGCAGCCTGGATCTTCGTCTCTAAGAGTCAGTTTTTCTGTGCCCCTTGATAGGAGTCAGCCCTCTTTGGGACTCTGCTCCTGTTACAGGCTGAAGCCTCAGCCTTCTGCTCCCCCTGGGCCTGGCACTGCCAGACACTTCCCGTGGGCTGATTTCCTGGGAGGCAGAGCAGCTCTGGCATCAGCCTGTTGCTGAGGCTGCTCCTGCCCTGTATGGTGAGCACAGCTGTGTGGCCTGAGGCCTGGCCGTGTGCCCACAAACACCTTCCAACACTCAGCAGTTCCTCCCAGGCTGTCAAGAGCCATCTGCCTCATCTCCAGGCCTCGGCCGCCACTTTGGCCTCAGGTGAGGAACAGCCAGGACTGCTGGCACCAGGCTCCAGTGCTCAGGTGGGCCTGGTGCTTAGGCAGGGTGCGAGAAGAATG
The DNA here is from genome assembly GCF_000276665.1 of Chinchilla lanigera. NCBI lineage: Eukaryota > Metazoa > Chordata > Mammalia > Rodentia > Chinchillidae > Chinchilla > Chinchilla lanigera. The sequence continues at coordinate 1,726,302 of NW_004955553.1, read as the reverse complement.
TTACTCCCACTTTGATCTTGCCTGTCCTTGGGGACTGGTCCAGGTGGATGACATCGCTGGAGGCTGCTGAGTTTAATGTCTCCTCCACAGTGACACCTGTACCCAGGACCAGCCTGGGCTGGCATCCTGTGCTTCCTCCCTACCACGGACCCCCAGGCCTCTCTGCAGATGGAAATCATGACCTAACTTGCCCACCTCACCAAACTGATGTAAAAACTCACAGCTGACCAGGGTTAATGTACGTAGCATCACCCTAGTATCTAGCTACTTAGGGTTCTGTCTTTCTTCCCCGCAGCCTGTCTGGCTATCAGTGGCAGAGGCCTGGTGGTGTAGAACAAGGTGACCTCATGAGACCTCTAGCAGCACAGACAGAAGGTGGAGTCAGAGGAGCAAAGAAACCAGACACTGGTAGGGGGAAGGGCCCAGCTCGGCATCTGTCATGTGGTCACCTTGGGCCAATTTCATCCAGGGCAGGGGCTGTCCTGGCTTGGAGGTGGAGGGGAACACAGCCACCAGACTCCACTCCTGTGGGTGGCTCCAGATTGTCACATAAATCAACCTGAGCTTTATGATGCTAATAAATTTGCGTCCAAAATTTGGTTTGGAGCCCGGGGCGGCACAATGATTTAATTTGCTTTGTCCTTAAGCAAGAGGGAATATAATTGGAGAAGGGTAAATACAGATGTTTTAATTGAGTTCTCAGCAAACAGCCGGGCAGCTTTAGGGAAAGCCTAAGCACAAGGCGATGGGCAGGTCTTCGTCATTTCTGGCTTTACTGCTACAGTGCTGGCCTCTTGGTGCATTCCGGGGCACAGCCTCCCTGGGAGGATGCCACAATGGCAGATGGGTGGGAAGGGGTGTTTCTTTTCACATGGATGGAAGCTGATGCCACGTGGGAAAGCCATGAGAACTGTTGGCATGCGACAGTAGTGACAAAACACACTGAGGTCAACTGTCACCCAGGACTCTTAGAGGTGGAGATGCTAGGGCTAGAGGTGGAAGGGTGCCGCCTGGAAGATCTACATCCCCTGCAAATCCTGCACACTGCCCTGGGCCCCGGGACACCCAGCATCATCACACTGTCCCAGCTTTAAAGATGGTGAGACACTGAAGGGAGGAGCGGGTGAAAGTTCCCGCACAAGGGCTGAGCAAGGCACTGAAATCAAGAGGGAAGGGCAGGGGCTTGAGCCCCCAGATCCCCCAGAGGCAGCTCTGAGGCAAGCTGCTCTGGCTCCAGGATGGGTGGGGCCAGGCCCAGGGCTGGGGAAAGCCAGGGTCAGGAAGGGTCCCTAGCTCCGAAGCAGAAGGCACGTGGAAAATGCAGTTCGCTAGAGTCACCTGTTTCTAAGGTGCCTGGCCCGTAGGTACATGCGTGATTGAGAGCAAGAGGTGATTGGGAGCCTGGCCTCCTGCCATGGAAATGGTGGCGGGTGCTCCATCCAACCCACGGCACCCAGGGCCATGGAGAGCACTCACAGCCAGGCTCTAAGGGGGCCACCTTTAGGGGCCACAGCAGAGCACGGCAGCGAGCTGGGCTGCTGCTCAGGAGGCCTGACCTCCCCGGGCTTTGACCCCAGCTTGCAGGTTGCTGTGTGCCCTGCAGAAGGCATGTGCCATCTTCCTGCTGCCCAGAGCTGGCACCCACAGCAAGGGTTCTCATAGCTCTGGCCTGGGGACCCTGATACCAATTAGCACTTGCTGTTCTTGTCACTTGGGCTGCCAGGTTTACCCCTAGGAGTGGCACTTAGCAACTCAGGCCTGGCAGGAAGGTGGGTCCTGCCTGTCACAGGCAGGCCGAGTTAGGATGGCTATGGCCTGGGATTGGCCCCTGAAGAGGCAGCAGATGCTAGTGGATAGATAAGGGCGCAGGAGGGGCTGGGGAGAGTTGAGGAGGGACACAGGGTCTGGTATAAATAGTGGCAGTGCCAGCACTGCCTCTTCCACCATTCAGAGGGAGGAGCCCGCCTCCAGGAGCAGGGGTGGAACGTGAAACAGAGGGGTACCTTCTAGAATCTGGGAGCAGCCACATGCTGCCCCAGTGGGCAAGGCCAGGCGCAGATCAGGCGGTGTCCTGCTGGCGAGGAGACCTCTAGCTGAGGAAGGCCCCTAGAGAGCCCCCGCCTTGCCTGCCCATGAAGGCCTGGGTAGCATCTAGATGTCACCCCCAGCCTTCCAGTCACCAGGGACGTCCTGCCATCAGAGCTTGGTCTCACTGAGGATGATGTTGGCTGTGACAAAAAAGAAGCAGGAGAAAGCCCAGAGTAGCACGAAGCCCACCCAGAATGTGTGGCGGAATGGAGACCTGTGCTTGTTGATGGTCCCATAGCCGAAGGCAAGCTGAGTGTCCTTGCGGCAGAGGTACACCAGGAAGGCAGGGATGATGTACTGGATGCCGGTACCCGCGTAGGCCCCCGTGATGCCCACCAGGGACTCCAGGTCATGGGTGCAGAAGGCCACCAGCACAGGGGGCACCAGGGTGATAGTGGGAAACACCACGCGGTCCACCACCCACGGGTAGGTGCCGCCCTCGCGGTGGAAGAGCGTCTTCCAGTTGTTGCGGAGGGTCACGGCGATGATGGGGAAGTTGGTGCTGATTGTGAAGACAGGGAAGAGGCCCAGGAAGAAGCGGACGGCGGCCAGGCCCACGACATCACAGCGGGCGAAGTTGAGTGTGTACATGTCCATGAGGCTGTCGCCACGGAAGCAGAAGATGGCAGTGAAGCAGAGGAGGCCATAGAAGGCCAGGATGAGCGTGTAGTCCAGGAACATCAGGCACGTGAGGTGGTGCTTGGAGGAGACGGGGGTGACGAGGGACGGTAGGGAGTGCTGGCACATGAAGGAGTAGACACACACCCCAAACAGGTTCCGCAGCCCTGAGAAGTCAGCCAGGGGCGGGTGCCCCTCCCCTTGCCCCTTCCCAATTCGGACCAGGGCCAGCACGATCATGACGGCGAAAGCTGGAAAACAAGATGGGGCAGTCAGCCACTGGGGATGGAATCACCCTGCCTCAAACAGTTCCTGGTGTGGGGCCCAGAGCCATGTGAGAAAGAATCTTTAAAACGTAGATTCATGCAACTCCAAAGCCATGCTCTGGGCCAGGTCAGCAGCGGCTGCTGAACTAGATCAATGTCCCATGCGTCCCTCTCCATGTTCTATTCTCTTTCCTTCCCTAGTGGAGGGGGAGACTGGGCATGTTCCAGAGCAGGGAGGTGCTGGGTGATCAGCAGGGTGAACCAGGCTTGGTCAGCATTACCAGCACCCAACCCCAGCCCCAAGGCTCTCTCAAGGACTCTGACAGCTCCTGGCAGGGAGCAGGCTGGGTTGGCATTAATGTTCCTTCTTCCTCCTTTGGTTTTAAGGATGTCTGTCTGGGCAGCTGGTGGGGGGCAGAGGGCAGAAGGGCACAGAGCATTTGGAAGGAGGTATTTTTCTAGGCTGGGCATCTGCTGGATCTGCCGAGGAAAAAAGGCAGGAATGCTGTGCAGAGGTGGGTGCGCAGGACTAGAGCAGGCGGAGTGGCCGGTGGCCCCTCTAGGGAAGACCCAGCACCAAGGGGCAGTGCGGAGGACTGCAAGTGCTGAGCTGCTGCCACCGAGGCTGGAGACCAATGGCACATGACTCCGTTCTCCAGGGCCTGGTGGAACAGGCAGGAGATGGGATTTGCTGCAGAAGCAGGAGAGGACCTGTGACGTTATTCAGAGCAGTAAGGGCTTCCTCTGTGGATGGAGACAGGCTGGCTTCACCCAACAGCCTTGCACAATGGCCTTCCTCAGAGGCCTGCCACTGGGATACTGGCCCACCAGTCTGTCCTACAGAACGTGCTCCCTGAAGGTGACTGAGTGGGAAGCCCGCACACAGCAGGCTGCCTGAACCCGGCAGTGTTCAGGGAGAACTGAGTACCCATGGGCCAGGATCCCTGGCAGTCGGAGATGGTACTTCTAGATCCTTCTGTACTTCTAGATCCTTTGGCCTCTGTATCTGCTATCCAGTGTACCCAGAACTGTCACTGTTGGCTATTCAGCACACACAGAGACCCCCAGTGCCCCGACTCCATTCTGGGGTTTACAAACTGCTGCTTCCGTTCAGAACAGATCTCACAGCCCCTCCAGCCTGTGCCCTGGTCCCTCAGATAAAGCCACGGAAAGGTGTGACACTTCTTGGTGAGCAGTGCAGACAAGTGTGAAGAATGGTAGGCCAGCAGTGCCCCGTGGGCAGCTCCTGTCAGCCCCAGCAGAGGCTCAGAGCTCTTCTGGTGGGGAGGCTGGGGACCTCCACTGTCTCCTTCGGGGCCTGACACGATCCCTGGCTCCTGGGAGGAAGAAGTCATTCCGCTGCGACCCACCGGAAGCCAGGCTGATGTCTTCCCACAATGACAACGGAGAGCAGGGCAGAATCATCTATTACTTTTCATCAGAACTGCCTGACACTGTCGGGGACAGGAGGGGAGGGAGGGAACAGCCCTGTGAAAATTGCCAATAAAAAAGATGATTTGTTTCCACCTTTCACAGCCCATTCCAGCCCACCACTCCTGCCGCTCCAGACCATCACAAATCTTCTCAGTCCTGGCTAGTCAAGGGGAAGCAGCGACCCAGTTCCTTGAGTCTCAGCCTGGACTCTGGGCAATCTGGCTTAACCCAGAGATTCCTGGGGTGGCTGCAGGAGGGCGGCGCCTGGCAGAGGTCTGTGAGGAAGACCTGGGCTGCACGATGAGGGAGAATGGGCAAGGGCTAGCTGGGAGGGCAGTCTTGGGTACCAGGAAGAGTTACAAGTGTTACTGAGCAGGCGGGTAGGGGTGGGGTGGGGCTACCTGGCCAGTTATCCAGGGGGCTGTGCCACTGTAGGCAGGCACTCGGCCCAGGTCAAGGGGGCGGCTGCTGCAAGGCAAGAGTCACATCCTGCTCTGTCCCTACCGCTCATGGCTCTGCTCCAGGCCCTTGGCAAAGCTGACGTGGATTTGGGAAGAGGCCAGCGGAGAAATCCCCAAGCTGTCTTTCTGCTGCTTGACCTCGGCCTCGGCCTCTGGGTCCTGTGAGCAGGCAGGAGGGCAGGGAGAAGCTGGCTGTTTAGATGTGCACATGAAATTGCTTTCAGCCCAGATGCGACCTAGTGCTTCTCTGCCTCCCCAGCCCTAAATCTCCAAAAAGTTGGAGGAGATACAGATGGAAGCTGGCTTGGTTATTCAGGGAGGCTTTCTGGACAGCACTGACTGGGATTGTCTTCATTGCAAAGTTATAAAGTAGGTTTCCAGAGTAATGAGACTGGCTTTAGAAAGCACACACCTCTGCATCCCCCTCACCTGCATATACGGGTCCTCCAAAGCAGCTATCTCAGGGGGCTCCCTTTTTATGTCAGTGATAATGTGGGTATCTTCTAGAACTTTCAGGATGGCCTACAAAGCCATAGCTATGGGTGATAAGATGTATTTTAGCTGTGAGTGGTGGCACACCTGTAATTGCAGCACTTGGGAGGCTAGGGCAGGAGGACCACAAGTTTGGGGCCAGCCATGGCTATACAGTCAGTCCCTTTCTCTCTCTGTCTCTCTGTGTCTCTGTCTTTCTCTTTCAAAAAAAGATGTATCTCACAATTTTTTTTTTGTTTGTTTTGGTACTGGGAATTGAACTCACGACCCTGTGCTTGCCAGCCAGGTGCCGTGCCGCTGAGCTATATCCCCGGCCCTACAATCTTTTGATTAATGCTATTACCTAGATGAGGCTCCCAATGGATTCTCTCAATCCTAATCAAAAAGTCTATTTTCAAAAACCAAATCTGCCCTTGAGGGCTTGATGTCTGCAGCCATCCCAAAATAAAAAGAAGATGCCAGAAGCCTCTCGGGAGGCAATTCCAGGGGTGTTTAAAAATGGCCACTTCGTGGAGTGGTAGCTCTCAGGTAAGGACCTGGAGGGCACAGCCTTGTCAGGGAGGGCGAGTCTAGGAGAACAAGGCAGGAAAACCTGCCCTGTTTGGGTGGAAGGCTGGTGACACCCAAGGGTGACCCCAGCCAACCTCTGCAGAGGCACATCCTTCAGCTCCCCACTGAAGGTACATAGCAGGCAGCACTGACTGTGCCCGGGTGTGTGACGGAAGGGAGGTGTTCTGGCCTGGCCTCCAGGCAATTTCCAAGGAAATCTGTACACTCTTACCCTGGATTCTGCTGGATGGACAGAAAAAAGGGAAGGGAACGAAATGAGAGGGTGCGGGTAGGGAGCACAGACCTGCAGAGGTCCTGAGGCGAGCGGCACAGGCCTAACCCTACTACCCCTGGCACTGCACCCCTCTGTCCCTGTCATCTCCCTACCTGGCTGCTGGAGGAGGGTTCAACAGCTATCTCCTAGATTGATCGCCCCGTCCCTGGGAGACAGCTGCTCCAAAAACTCATCAGGTCTGCCCATAAATCAAAGTGAAATGAGGGTGACAGGCTGTGAGCGACAGACACTGCATCAAGGCGCAGCAGGGAGTGTGGCTCTGGGTGGACACTGGTGCCCGGGGCTCAGTCGCCTGCACCACACTGGCTCGTGTCCAGCTTGGAGGCTGTGCGGAAGGCACAGAGGGATGTGGATGGGGTAGAGCACCGAGCGATCCCCAGACACCCTGGGCTTCCCCATCAGATGTGACAGGGCCTGTCCCTGAGCAGAGCCTGCAGCCCCCTGAGGGCGAGGCTGGTCCTATTAATTCTCTTCCCTATCACATCCACACCATGCCACACCATTCCACACCGGAAGTCACACTCCAAGAGGTGAGGAGAAGCAGCAAGGAGCCAGGGAGGACTCAGAGGCGACAGGCTGGTGAGGCCTGACACCACGTCACATGAGGACTATTGGGCCTGGGCAGGCTCAGCTGGAGGGCGACAAGGGGAGGAGACTTCTTTCTAGTATCTGGTGAGTAGAAGCCGAGGGAGTGACAGTTGTACTGGTTCTGTGTAACCCAAGGCTCAGTCTGGACCACCTACTCACTCATCCCATCCATTCAACAAAGATATACTGTGTGTCTGTTGAGTGCCGGCCCTATTCTGGTCAGCTGGGAACAGCTCATGAAGCCAGCCATGGGCCCCTTCCTCCTAGGAACTGTAGTCCAGGGAGAAAACAGTGGAAGACAATTACAACAAACAAAGAACTGGCTAACCATCACACTGGCTACAAGGTGGATGAGGACATGGGGGGGTTAAGACAAAGGGCAGGAGATCACCTGGTTGGAGGGTGGGAGTCACTGAAGAGACCCTGGGTCAGAAGGGATTGCAGGGACATTTCAGCTGTTCCACTCCCTGAGCCTGTGGTGGTCACAACCTGCTCTTGGTTTAGGAGAGGAGAAGCTCACTGCAGGGCAGCGACAAGGATTCAGATGCCCCTCCCTGGTCCTTCCCCAGGCTCCGGACTGCTAAGTCCATGTGATGCTATATGCTGCTTGCACACAGACTTCTGACAGCTGATCTAAGCTCTACAAGCCGGCCTCACCATACTGATTCACCTTGAGGCGTAGCCCGCCCCTTGGGAGGGAGGAAGAAAGACAGGTGCAGAAGGCAAGTCATTATCTTGGGAGCTGAGACAAAACGAGGCACAGATTCTGGGCCCTGCTCGGACAGAGGAGGCATCTTCCTGTACCATCTGGAGACATCAGGGTGACAGCAAAACTCGCACGAGGACTGACTGCCCACCACAAGGCCGGGATGGCTTCCATCTCTCGGCAAAAGCACATCCATTTCTGGGTGGTGAGAGGAAGCAAGGGAGGCCGTGGCTTCCCAAGCTTCCACGAATCAGTGGCTACAAACTGTGAGCGCGGTGGGCCTGATGGGATCTCACATCAGGATCCAGTCTCACAGCGTTCAACAGAGCTATCGTGAGTTTCTGAAAGAGGTCAGAAGAGAAGTGCTGCTCTCCAGAGAACCCCACCCTTTCTTCTTTTGCGGGATATGAAGTCACTGTGGGACTGTCTCTGTCCTCAAGGCCTTTCTCCTTGGCAGAGGACAGGCGGGCCAACATCCTTCTGATTGCCTGCCAAAAGTGATGCTGATTTATAAGAGGCTGAGAGTAAATAAACACTCACATCTCTCCCGAGCCTCTTGCTTCCTGAGCAGCCCCAGAGCTGCAGGAAGAAGAACAGGGTCTTACTGGCCAGCTAAGCCACAACGGTGAAGACCTCACACAAGTGACTTCTTGTTGGGACGAAGTGAAGGGACAAGCAGGCGTCTGAGGCTGTGGCCCAGAGCTTCGATGCTCACTTTTGAGGAATCCAACAAATGCTCCATAATATACAAATGTTTTTGTCTACAGCTCCTGGCCCATAACTCCCTCCTCAAGACAGGCCATGGAAACTAGAATCTCTCTTCCCAAGGCAGGTAAAATACACCCCTGGCTTTCTGTCTTGGAGCTGGTCATCCAGTTTGTCTGTCAGATCATCAGACCCTCATTTCCCAAGGAGTCCTGTCCCAAGCCTGCGGAAATCCAATCAACCTCATCCTAGCATCCGTGGCCCAGTCCTTCCCACAAGTCTGGCACTGCACTGCGCCCCTCCTTGGCAGGCTGCTTCCAGGACAGCCACCCCCTCAACTCCCTGACCTCTGACCCTGGCCCCTGGTGTCCCCGAGGCGACCTCATGCTGTTCTCTAAGCCTTGTGCATGGCTCTGGCTACAGCCCTTGCACACACAAAAGGAGGCCATCCGTCAAGGTGGCTGTCGGGAGGATGGCGCTCTCTTCTCTGAGCAGAGAATCAACATGCCAAGGCTAATGATAACAAATGGCTGGGGTGTGCCCATCCCCAGCTCGGGTACTGGAGCTCCAGGCAGGAAGCTGGATCTGGGGAGGGACTGGGCACCAGCTCCGTCCTTCACTGCTGCGTGGCCCTCACTGAGTGCAGGGGCACAGGTCTGTCTCCCCTAAGCTGTGCCGTCAGGGGGGCTGGGTGGGGCTGACACAGTAACAGCAGCCTGAGCTGAGAACCCCTGAGGACCACAACAGTGCCTCAGCACCAAAACACAGGAACTGGTGACTGGGCATTTGTCCCTTAAATTATCAGAACAAATAACAAAAACAAGAGCCACATCTGGCAGGAGACAGGAGGAGCATACAGGAGCCTGCAGGTGGAGGAGTCAGTGAAGCCTGGGAAGTTGTCCTTTCATGGAAATGCCCAAAGGGAAGGAGGATTCTTTCCCCCTTGAACAAGTTCAAGTTCTCAAGTTATACTGGCTTCAACTCCCAACTCTGTTTTGCTTTTCTTTCTCTATCTTTCCCTCCCTCCATCCTTCCCCTCCTTTTTAAAAATTTTTCTCTTCTTGTTTTCAGTATTAGGGATCAAATCTAGGGACACTCTACAACTGAGCTACATTCCCAGGCCTTTTTTGTTCTGAGACTGGGTGTTGCTAAATTGCTCAGGCAGGTTGCAGATGAGATCCTTCTGCCTCAGCCTTCCGAGTGGCTAGGATTATAAGCTTGTGCCACTGTGCCCAGTGATGACTCTTCTAAGTGTGCAATCTTGGGGTGGACTGTTACATTGCCTTTAAAATTGGAAACGACAGAGCTGGGTACTGTGACGCATGCCTGTAACCCGAACACTGTAACCCTCAGAGGCTGAGGCAGAGGATTGTCAGTTCAAGGCTGGGCCTGGACGATATAGCAAGACCCTATCTTCAAAAACCAAAACCAAAACGAAAACAAAAAAAAGCCAAAAAAAAAAAAAAAAGGTGATGCTATGATGGCACTGAGGGGAGAAAATAAGCAGGTGCAGTGACTGACAGTTTGGTCCAAGCAATTGCTCAAAAAAAACACAGAAGTCCTTTTATCATCTCAGAATCTCGCTTCCCGTTCTGAAACACCCTGTTAATCCTAAGACCTGGTCTGCCTATCTTTGTCTGAGGAGGAGATCGGGATGATGCCGGTGACCTCACCCTCCCACTGGGTCAAGCCATTGTCAGAATCCTTCCTAGGAACGCTCGGCACTGGTATCAGCTTGCCTTTGGGGCTCTGTGGGCCAGCGGTGAGGTGGGAGCCAGGAGAACTCTGGGCAGTTCCTGGACAGGCTGCTTACACTTGCTTTATGGGCCTGGGTGATTCTCGATTCTCACTCCTGCCCCTCCAGGTGTCCCCAAAGACACAGAAGGCCTGGTGTCCCCCCACTGTCACCTGGGAGCGTGCTCTCTCTGGACAGGCCCTTTGGTGCCTGAGTTGCTCCATCCTTCCTGGTCATTACCTCTGTACCTGAGCACCGGCCATGGGCATCCTGCGTATATCACAGAGGACACGACACCCTTGGACTCTGCCTGGGAGGAATTCCCTGACTCTTCCCTCAGCCTGCGCGATGAGCCATCTGTGCCAGCCTTGCCTGTAACAAGCCTCCCCAAACTCTTTGGTTTCTGCTGAAAGGGAGGACTCTTTTCCATGCGTGCTGGCTCCTGAGCTTTCCAGAGGATTCGAGGTCAGGAGTAGAACAGTGTTGAAATCACCCACTTCACAGGTCTAGGTTCAGCCCCATGGCTAAGTGATGCCTTCTGAGGGGCTCAGAGCAGAGCTGTCCTCTTTCCCTGTGGTAGGAGGTGGGCACTAATGCGGGACAGGTATACAGCTCTGAAGTGACCAATTATCAGTATGAAATGAAGAGTTCTCAGGGGCTGGGGATTTAGCTCAGCGGCAAAGCGCCTGCCTGGCAAGCACAAGGTTGTGAGTTCGACTCTTGGTACTGGAAGGAAAACAAACCAAAAAAAACAACAACAAAAAAGAAATGAAGAGTTCTGGCTTTGTTATCCTTCACCTTTCCCCACCCTTGGAGCACGCAGGTGGTGCCTGGGAGGCCTAGCCTCCATTTTTCACTCCTAAGCTGTCAGAGCAGCTCAGTTTGTAACCATGGGGAAGTCAGAGCTGGGGCCTCTGCTGCCGGCTGATTAATCTCCTTCCTGGAGACGGAAAACAAAATTTCAGACACTGTCACTTTCTTCCCCTGAAAGCTGCTTGGCCCTTCCTCCTGAACAGCTCGCTAGATGCAGAGAAAGCCCAGGAAGGAAAGAAGATGGAGGAGGAAGAGGAGGAAGAGGAGAGGAGAGCTGACACCAAGATAAGGACCTCTGGAGCTCCCAGTCTCAAAGTGAGTGCTGCAGCTCTGCTGCCGCTGCTGTGGCTCCCAATGGCTCTGCAGGTGTGTGTGACCGCCGGACTGCCCTGAGGCCCCTTGGGAAGCTCAGTCCTTCACCCCAGCCAGGCTTGTAACCTCTGTTGGGCCACACACCTTGATCCACTGAGCACAGGTGATCTGGGACTTACCCTCCCTTGCCGCATCAGTGTCCACAGAGCTCCCTGGCAGAACAAGAGTCCCCATCTGGTGGCCAGATCGGCACATGTCTTGGCCACCTCAGAGCCGCTGACAACGAGGGCTGCTCGGGAGAGCGCTGTGGCCAGCAGGGCGCTCCGGTAGGTCCTGACTGATCCTGATGGAGGCGTGATGTGCGGGCATGTGGCTGGCTATTCTCCAGCAAAGGTTAATTAAATGTCCACTTTAGCCTAACAGCACAGCACTTTAGCCTCAGCACAGAAACTGGTTTTCTCTATAAACTGACCTCTGCGCTTGCAGAGAGCACTTCTAGAAAAGCAAGAATAGAATTAAGACCAAAATGAAACATATGTCCAGGTTTCTCCGGATTCCCTTCACTTGAAGGAGTAAGAGCAGGGCCCTGAACAGCCCCAGAGAGCCCTGGAGAGCGGCCCAAAGGCTGGTGGGTTGGGCTGCAGATGCAGGAGGGCCGGCTGCTTGTGGGAGGGACGGGGCACAGGCGCCTGCATGGGGAGGCAGGGTCCTTCCCACACTTCTGAGAAGTGCCAGTGAGTGGCTGTGAAAGAATTCAAGCGCCAGTTGGCGGTAGTGGGCAACAGATGGCTGAGGCTCACAAGACCCCTGGCCGCTGGTGGTGACAGATCGGAGCAGTCTCGGTGGGAGGCCCCCCCACAGGCACCAGTCATGGGCCTGGGGACAGGTAAAAACCAGAGTCTGCTGTTCCCAGATAACAGTCTCCTCCTGGGGACCTCCGCCTTGCCTCCCACCACTGCCAAGTCCCACCTCTCCCTGTGGCTTGGAAAACAATCTGGGGCACTTGGGGGTGGGGTGCGGAGCCAGGGCCGAGCAACTTCACCAGGCAGCCTCCAGCTTCCCCACAGATGCCTGGAGAGGATGGTGTCTGACCCACTTTGAGGGGAACACACAGACAGAAGAGAGCTTGGCGTCTGCTCTGAATCCACAAGCAGAGAGGAGCGAGCCCTGTGGGTCCTAGACAGCCCAGACCCGGCCAGGGCAGCTATGCTCCACAGCAGCCTTTATTAGAAAGAATCTGGTTTTAATAACACCAAGTGGGCACCTCGAGCTGAGCCGGCTGTTCAGATCCCCAAGCGGGAGGTACCTGCATGAGCCTGTGGGAATGTACGTAATGGGACCGAAGTAATGATGCCTCTGTGGCCCCTTCCAGCCTGAGAGCCCTGTGCTGGACATCCAGGGTGGGAGCAGCCGACAGGCATGGGACTGCGTGCTTAAGGCTCAGGACCTGAGGCCATGGCTGCGTGGCCCGTGCCAGCAGGACGGTGCTTTGGCTGCCTCTCTCCTGTGTCCTGGTCCACTTGCGGCTGGCAGGGCTGGGGGCTCTAGAGGAGCTCTCTGCCATCCAGGAGATGGGCTGCTTCCCATTTTCCACAGGGTGAGCTTCCCCCAAGGTGGTAGGGTGCAGGCTGGGGGTAGAGGGAGGGGTCCCCTCCCTGTGTGTCCTGAGGGACCACAGCGCGGGCGTGGCGAGGGGAGGCTGCATGGATCTCAGCTTGGGCACCCAGTATGGACACCTTGCACCACCACTGTTCCTGGACTGAGTGGCTGAGGCTGTGTCCCTGACCTCCTGGCTGGCGTCTAGAGAGGCTCAGCGTGAGGCTTCTTCTGGATGCAACAGCCAGCTGAGTTGACAATGATGTTGATTCTCGCCGTGGTTCCTCCTGCAGCCTCAAACTGCTCTACGGGGCTTGTTCTCTTGTACGAGACACCGTCTGACCCACGCATCAAAGGGAACAAGGTGAGGGGTGCAGGGTGGCAACCAGAAAGTGCAGCCCCAGTCACCACAGCCAAAGCCCTCTGCTCAGACACTTAGGGCTGATCTGGCATGGCTGCCTGGGGGAGCTGGCTGGAAGACCAAGGGGGCGACACCTGAACTGCTAACGCTCTCACTTGCGGGGGACAGCAAACTGAGACTGTCCTTGCACATGTGAATTCAGAGGCATCCGAAATCCAGATATCCCAAACCGATCAGAATCAACACTGACACCTGCCATTCACATTTCGACATTTTTCCTGGACAAGTGGCTATTTGCAAAATCCCTTAACCCATTAAAGTCCCATTCTGGCAGCACAAGGGGCCTGGCCTGAGGCTCCTCGGGAGAGCTCGGGGGCCTGCAATCTCCCCGGCCTCATTTCAACAGATGGCAGAACAAATTCCTAATTAAGCACGAGAAAGTTTCCGGCTCAGCACATTTATTCATGATTTTCCGGTCCCTTTGGTGCTCATTCTTCCCCTTTGTCTTCCTGGAACCCAAGCCAGCTTATTGCCACCCTGAGCTCCCTACTTGGCTCTTGGAAAGGCGCAGCCCTAATCTGGGGAGAGGGAAGAGGAAGGCATGTGGCAGGCGGGGGTGTGGAAGGGAGGGTCATGGGGGGACAGGCCACACAGCTGCTTTTTAGAGGCAAAATGAGAAGCGTTTGCTGCTTACTGACAACTTGGCAGGAGCTTGAGAAGACAAGTGGGGCTTCTGAGACCGCTGCTTATATGGTGTTCTAGAACAAGTGCTAGGGGTGAGCTTGGCCCAGGGGAGGGACGCCCTTGGTGGGGTCCAGCCCCTGTTCCGAGTTGGCCTGCAAATGTCTCCAGGCAGACTGAGGGTGGTCCCATAAACAGGGCTGCTCACTTGGCATTATTTGATGGCTCTGGGGAGGAGTCCATGACCTCCCTTCCCTTCCTCTCCTGCGGACGTGCCACAGAAGACACCCACATCCATCTGGTCTAGGAAGAGAAAGGCCCGGGCAGTGCCATTGCCCCAGCTGGGAACCGAGCCCTGGCATGTTATGGTTCCGTTTACTGACCGAGGCAGTCTTCCTTTATCCCAAGTGGCTGTGCTACTGGGCAAAGTGCCTTCCAAGCTCAGGGGTCTGAGTGTCTCGTGGAGAAAAGTGATTTCTCATACTGTCGCCCACAGCAGTTCCCCAGAGAGGCTCCTGACACTTGATTATATCTCAAATCAAGGGAGATTTGTCAAGAGACAAACAGCTGCAAAGACACGTGTCAAGACAGCAATGGCACCACCAACAGACAAGCGCCCATGACCTGCACAAGCTGGTCTCTGCCCAGGCACTTGATTCCCCGAGGTTCCCGGGTGGAACCACTGTAGTGCTGCAGGGAGCTGCCTCTGAGGGCCCCAGGACCCCCAGGTGGGGAGGGATCTCTTCTAACTGCAGGGGCCTTGGAGACAGTCCACCCGCAGTGACCGGGGCTGCCCTGTGGGAGCAGCGGAGGCAAAACAGCATCACATCAAGAGTGGTCGGGCAGCTCACTGCCGGGAAACAGCAGCAGTGAATTTTCTAAAGCTCTTGGACAGCTGATTCCCTCTGAGTTAGATTCTGGGGCAGGAGAGGGTAGAAAGGGGCAAGGGTTGTTGGAAGTCATCCTCTAGGACCCTGGGCCTGCTGGAACCACTGACTCAAGTCTGGGACTCGATCTGTGGGGGCCTTTATTTGCCATCAGCTACCTCCTTTCCCTTCCCCAAGCTTCCACTTGAAGACGAATGAGTGTTTCACCCGCCAGATGCAGAGAAGAACTGGTTGCACTCAACAGCGCTACTAAAGTCACTAACTGTCATTATCCAGCAGTCATCCCCCGGAGCCTGACAAGGGAATCCATCACACTACGAAAGCAAGTGTGTCCCTCCACCTGGGCCCCTTACGCCCGTCCTCGTGGGCCAGGGGAGAACAGAAAAGACCTCAGCTTTTGGGTCAGGGCTTAGCAAGCTCCTTCTTACCACTTACATGGTAAATACAGCACGGGCCAGGTTTTCAGGGCTGCAGACCTGGCTGCAGGGACTGCCAGAGCCAGGGTATCAGAGTTAGGCCAGGCAGGTGAGGATGGAGAACATCCTTCTCCAGATCCTGCTCACCTAGAAAACTGGAGATCACCAGCGCTTGAAAATACTTCACAGAAGTAGAGAAAAAGGAGGAGGACAGTCTGTTTCTTCTCTCTGCTGAACCCAACTTCTAGACACAACCCTGCTAGCAACCCCTGCTACCCCAACATCTGTCCACGATGCTCAAGTGACCCTTGTGCTCTAAGTAACAAGTTTTCCTTTCTTCCCAGTGGTCATGTTAACTTACCCCGGGGCTTTGGAACTGGGATGAAATGGGACAGCATCCTGTTGTGATCAGAACCCGTGGATGGGGCCACCAGGAATTCTGCCCCATCCAAGTCCCCAGACAGTGCACTCCTGTGGGGCCTCATCAGTGCCTCAGAACTGACCTTGGTCCTGTTTTTGTGTCCTTATGAGGATGGACCGAGAGCAGGAAGAGGGTACTGGCTTGGTGAAAACATGGCCCTCATGGTGGAGTGGGAGCCTCACAGCACCCTGAGCTCCCTGGCTGGGGCTGCATGGAAAGGCGGGCCAGCTGCCCGACCAGAGAGTCCCTTCCAACCGTGGATACCAGGGCTCCCGTGTGTTCAGTGGCTCTTCACACTGCGGACTGGAGAGGCCAGAAGTCATTTGGGTGGAAGCTATCCTCAGCACACCCTCACCTAGTCCAGGTCCTGCAGGGAACCAGGGCAGTGGACACCCGGTCCTGAGGAGGGGAAGGGGCAACTGGGGTGGGAAAGAAGGGCGGGGACAACAGGAAGGCTCCTCTGGAACCTCTGTGCCAGGGGGCAGGGCAGCTCCCGGTGCCTGAACATACGCACTGGATCCAGGCCTTCTTTCTGAACAGCATAGGTCTTCTCTGCTTTTACTATTATTTTAAAATGGTAGGGGGATTTTACGCTTTTATCCCTACCCCTGCCCCTTTTTGAGATAGGCTCTTGCTAAGTTGCTCAAGTGGCCTCAAACTTGCAATCCTCTTGCCTTAGCCTCCTGAGTGCTGTGACTACAGGTGTGTATTGTGCCACAATACCCCGTCGGCCTCCTTTGCTTTCAGATACAACAAAATTAGTGTCCAACAGGCGCCCAGGGCACACGCTGGCCGATGGAGATGCAGGAACCCCACACCCTCTTGTCCTCGGGCCAGTTACGTAAGTTCCCTCAGGTGGCTGACTACATGGTATGTTAGAAATTAACAAATGCCCTATGACTAACCTGGTTTAAGGGGAAGAGACCCTCTTCTGCAGCTGAGGACGACAGTGCTCTTACTCAGCATGTACTGGTCAGTTAGAACCTGCTGTGGATGGTACCTTTTCACGCCTGGTGGTCCAGGACCTGGGAGGCAGTGAGTGGCTGCCGCCACAGCCCACTGGGTTTTATAGCTGTGCTGCACGGTGGACCCCAGAGAAGGGAGAATGCTGTTGCTCCGGTGCCCTCCAGGGCGCATGGCCCAACCCAGGCCAACCTGTGGGCTGGTGGGAAGCCAGCACGGAGTATGAAGGAGCCCGGCCGCAGAATCAGCAGACAGGATTCCAGCCCAGCTCCATCTATGCAACATGACCTTGAAAAAGCCACTTTTCTTTTTTTTTGGTACTGTTTCCCCACCAGGAAAGGGCAGGCAAAGCACCTTGCCTCAGCCCCTGCCCTCTGGGAAGGTTGGAGGACCAGGCAGGACATGTCAGCAATACCCAGCCAGCCGTGCTGGGAGCCTGCTCAGCCTCTTGGAAGAGGCGGAGGAAGGGACACGGGCAGAAGGACGAGAACAGCGACGTTTGTCACTCACCGATCCATCTCATCAAAGAGGTCAGGATCTGTAGGTACTTGGTCTTCTGGACGTCAAAGAACGTGAATGGTCCCAGAAGGAGTGTGAAGACAGCCTGGGTGAGGAAAAGAGCGGTGAGAGAACACAGCAGTGGCTGCACACAGCACGGAGCTGTGTGGCAAACAGTTCATGCACACAGCCCTTGTCCATAGGAAAGGAGGCCCAGTGCCAACCCCAGGGCACACCTGGCCGGGCAGAGGCTCCCTGGGTCCAGCTGCATCACCATGGCTAAGTGCCAAGTACCAGAGTGGGACGGGACATCCAGAGCCCCTGCTCTCTGCCACAGTTCATGCTTACTGTTCAGATGCTACTGCACTTCCTGGGCAAGGACGCCACCCCCTCTACTCTGGTCTCTGACAGGCACTGGGGCCAGCACAGCGCTGGCTGTGAGTACAGACTAGGTACAAAACGGCAACAAGATGAGGATCCAGGAGGAACACCAGATATGCCCTCGCCACTACTGGGAGGAAGGGACATGGTGGAGAGGGCAGACGGGGACTCTGCTAAGACAGCTCAGGAGAGAGGATGCCCCTCCTGAAGGGCTTGGGGAAAAGCATTCATCAGGAAGCCACGCATCAGTCACCTCCTCCGCTCAGTTGGAAGGGGAAGCCTGGAGAGCAGCAGCCAGAGACTTCCAGGGTGACTCACTCAGAGGCCTGTCCTGGATTAAGGTGAAAAGGTGCCACACCTAGAAAGAGCGGGAGTGGTGAAGCCTGGGAGAAGGGTGGGAGCCAGGCAGGGAGCTGGGTGCAGCCCTCTGGTCCTTCTCAGTTCACTGCTCTTAAAAGAACAGAGGAAAGTGTTTGCTTAAAAAAGGCAGCAAAACTGTCTTAGAAAACGGGTCTGCAGGACCCTCTCTGCAGAACCTATCAGAGTACAGGCATGACACAGTCAATAGAGAGAGGAGTCGGGGCAGGCTTTCCATGCCAAATTGATTGCTCAGGGAGCAGAGGAATTAAAAGCTGCTTGCTGGTGTTAAGGCGATGGTACCATTTCCAATCTGCTACTCGGATGCAGGCAAGGCATCAGACCTTATTAACATTTACACTGTGCCATTTTATCACGTTAAAGCTAATGACACTCACCAGAGATGCGGCAGACGGCACAGAAGCCTGGAGGTGGGGAGAGGGGCCCACTGTGGGGAGGCAGGATCTGGCCTTGTGCTTTGGGTAAATTCATCACAGCTGCCGAGCCTGGGGCCAGTCCCGTGACAGGCAGGCAGGCGGGAGCTCCGCAGAAGGGGGTGAGCCGGCCCTGCCCCCACCACAAGGAGAGCAGGATGTGGGAGAAGCTGTGACCTCTTATCCAAGTCCATTATCACTGTGAGATGAGTGACAGAAGGACTCAAGTGCCGCTTAAGGATAAGGCTCTAATTAGCTGGGGTGGGTAAAGGCGTCCGGCAGCCACTAGGGCCAGGAGATTTCTGGAAAGAGCTTTCTGCTGAGGTCCTTGGAAAAAGCCCTCCTTCCATTTAGAATAGGGGGAAAGGGAAGCATTTCCCTTAGGCTGGGGTGACAGGGAAAGGCTAAAGCCAGGGCAGGCCCTCTACAGTCTCTCAGGCCAAGGGAGCAGAGCCGGGACGCAGTAGCTAGCACACAAGCAACCACCACCTCTGGCTGAACCAGTCTGTATGCAGCACCATCAGTAAGTCATTTAGGAAAATTACCACTTCAGGGGAAGTTTCCACTGATGAATTTCTCTTTTGAAGGATGGAGAAGGGGATGTCAGGTGGAAGGGTAAATACAAAGTCACTTGCCACAAATATTTCCAGACGACTGTGGTGGCCCCTGGAAACTGGACTCCTGTTATGCTCAGGGGTTTGGGTGGTTCACCTCTGACCTGTGAGCCATCTGAAAGCTAGCTCCGGCGGGGGGCAGAACTCTTGCTGGGTGGGCTATGCAGGAGTCAGGGAAACCTAGTCATGACTGGTCTCTAGAGGATTCCATGATAGAAAAAGGGGCAGGAGTAGCAGGACTGCCCCCAAGGTCAGCAGAGAATCCTGCAGCTGCAGACACCAAGTACAGCGTCTAGGGGTGCTTATTAGATGCCTGGTCTATCTTCACCCTCCTCTTCCTCAGTGCATACTTGTCAAAATCCCAGAACAAGGAGACCCCACTGTGTAGAAGCTAGAGGGAGGGAATCCTGGCTGCTGAGGGCGTTCCTGAGTAAGAGGCCAGGCACACACTCCTCTAAGAGATGCTGATCAAGAGACAGGGAACTGGCATCTAGAGTCTGAACGAAGGTCCACCCTCATTCAGCGTTCTCGCACGCAGTCCTGGGGACAGCAGGTGGCAAAGGGCTCTTTGGAAGATCTGACCAGCTGCGGTGACACCCACAACTAGACGGCTGCTGGGATGTTTCCTCTTCACACTGAGGAGCACAGACTGGCCACACCACGCAGGGTCCACAGAGTCACAGCCACAGACAGACTGCCAAACAGCAGCCTCGCGCCAGCTGCGAGCTCGCACGTCCGCGGCAGCCCAGATGAAGACGCAGACCTAGGGCTGGGGCTAATTAAGGAACAGGTGTCCTCTGCAAATGAGCTGGAGCCAGAGCTCAGCAAGCTTGGGAGCGGGCATCAGAGTGACAGAGCACAAAGGACAGGGGTGGCAGTGGCTGCCGAGGTCTTTGGGCAGAAACGGGCCTGGGCTGATGGACAGGCCCCAGTCTCCTGATGGTCTGGCGGGGCAGGTCCATCTCTGAATGCTCATCAGCCAGATGTGGCACTCCGTGTTTTCTTTTTCCTTCTTAAAAAAGATGAAATAAAAAGCCAAGAGACAGCCTATCCTCTTGGGTCTTCCAGTCTAGCCCATGTGACGTTATAAATTAGCTGGCTTTGGAACAATTTTCCAGCCCCCAAACGCCACTGATCAGTTCAAATTCAGTCTCTGTTCAAGGACTCTTGTCACCCAGCTCATTACAGGAGGCAGGGACACCGGTCGCTGCAGCCAAATGTGTTTTTAAAAAAAGAACGACGGACTCTTTGATTTCTAATGAAATCTTCAAACCAGACTCTGGAAGTCAAGTCTGGGACAGACCTGGGGAAATGGAAATGGGGCCACTCAAGCCTCTCTCTCTTTCTGGGCCAGTGAGTTTAGCTGTGCACCAAAGGCCCCACGGCTGCCTTGCCAGAGGTTTGATGGACACCGGGCAGCTCATGTTCCCAAGGCGCTGCAGGCAGTGCTCGGCTATCGGGTCCAGCTCACAGGGCTGGCTGCCCCCCTTGGTTCTCCATGTAGAGGAAAGGGACCGTCCTCTCCAGCTGCTCAGGCTGTGAGGTGCCGGCCATCTCCGATTCCTTCCTTACTCTCCTTACTTTCTGTGGCTGCTATAACAAATATCACAAACTGAGTGGCTTCAGATCCCAGAATTTAGCCAGGCGTGGTGGTGCCTGTAACCCTGGCACTTAGGAGGCTGAGGCGGAAGGATCACTGCAAGTTCGAGGCAAGCCTGGGCTACACAGAGAGTTCAAGGCCAGGCTGCACTATACAGTGAGATTTTATTTCAACAAACAAACAATCTAACTAACTAACTAACTAACCAATCAACCCCAGAATTTACTCTCTCCAAGGCCAGAAGTCCTGAAGCCAGCAGGGCAAGGATCCCAACAGCAGCATACCCTCCCCGCCCCCCACCCCATGGAGGTACATCCTACACACGCACTGAGGACGGAGCTGGCAGTAGCTGCATTTCTCCAGCTTCTGCCAGGACTGAGACCAGCAGACACAGCAGAGGCCAGAAATCTCCTCATCTGCAACTCAGCCTCTGTCTGTGAGACAGGAGGGACACCCAGCCTTCAGAACCAGGGACCGAAAGGGGCTGGAGTGGGCTGAGTACGCTGATTCCTTGGATAGCATTGGCTTTGCTGAGACCCAGAAGCACCGAGGCTCTCGCTTGCTTGAGAGGGTGGCATCTGGGTATGGGAGACTCAGCCACTTACCCCAGCCTCCACTATTCTCTTGGAGTGGTTTGGACTTAGATGCTCAGTTCTGGAATGGGAGAAAGAAATGCTGTGCTCCTTTGGAGAGCAGACCTTCAAATCTAGAACTCCTGCCACAGGTCTGCTGATCTGGTCTGTGCCACTCACAGAAGGAAGGCTCCAGCTCAACTCAATCCTGCTTGTCTACAAAATGTGCCCAGCACTGGTGACATGTGGAACCACGAATGAGGAATGAGGAACCACGAATAAGTATGGACATGAGAACAGAGAATAAAGCAGCTTGACACTTAACTCCTTGTCCCCCAACTTTTCTGCATATTTAGCTAGTCAGAAAAAAAAATGGAAATTTAAATTTGGTGCCAATACCAAGTTAAACACCCCAGTTTAGGAGGCTGCAAAGTCTCCGGGTGCCATCAACCACTCTCGACCCTGCCATCCCCCCAGCTGTTGGCATTTTGCACTGCCCCATCCTATCAAAGTTGTCCTGTGATAACACTGCCACGCAAGGCCACGGGGCCTTTTGCATCCACAAAACCCTCACAGACAGATTCAGTTGGTTCTTGTGCCCATCTGCATGGTGACTAGGGCAGGTGACGATGCCATCCAGTTACTGATGAGGCAGATATTGGAGAGCTAGTGCCAGAGCAAAAAAGCAGCAGCACAACAGATGGTTCTTGACCCCAACCTTCTTTTCAGTTCCAGCCCTGCACAACGCATCTGTCCTGTTAGGTAGGCCATCTCCCTCTGACACTTCCTGCCCCCGAGTCAAGCTAATTCCCACTCTCATGCCTTTACCCTCCTGACTACTCCTCTGCCAGGAGGAGTCTCTTATTTTGTTGCAGAAGGTAACTGGTGTGTCTCATTTTGTTCCGGGGGTTGGCTTGGATACGTCGTTACTCAGAGAGGTCTGAGGACGTTTGTTCTGCATTGTGGCCAGCACTTCAGCATGGCAATGCATTCTCTCTCATCTTCCCTTTTATTCCCTTTATCCCGTCTTCCTTTCCCTCTTTATTTTTCTTAGCCCCTACCTTCCACAGCCTGCTCAAGAACCGACTCATCTGTAGTTATTTTAGTCCTCCCTGGAGGCTCTTGACTGAAATACCAAGTAGATAGTCAGTGCCACAGGACCTCACTCTTGTAGGAAGCAGGAAGCTGCTCCTTCTGCATGGGTTGCTTGTGCATCCCCAGAACAGTACAGGTCCTCTGAGGGCAAGGATCATGTTCTCTTCTGTCCCAGCACCCAGGAAGGGCTTCGTGCGCACATGCACACGTATCAACAAGTATGTGCAGAATATGTTAAGTTTGGTGGGGGCAGTTTCTGAGGGAAAGGTGTCATCCTGGGGCATGGGAAGGGGCAATTCCAGGCTTGTGGATTTGCCCTGTACCCCCCTACCATCTTCTTGCCATAGGCAGAGCCTGAGCTGACAGACAGCAGCACATAGCCACACAAAAGTACTCCTACTCTGCCTGAAAACCGTTCACTCTTTC
>NW_004955553.1:1697871-1699551 GCF_000276665.1 Chinchilla lanigera | reverse complement strand
ACTGAAAAGCCACCTCTGAATGTTTGACACTGGAAAACCTCCGGATCCCTCCTTCAACATTTGCTTCCCCGTTTTTCAAGGCAACTGAAAGTGGGTCTAAGAAAGAACCGATGGCAGCTCTTTTTCTGAACCATCTTCTGGAAGATCCCCTTGTCCCGCTCAGATGAGGTACTGTGTGACCTGTCTTAACGGGTACTCTGCGAGGCAAAACAAGACCATCTGTTTCACTCACCCCTCCATGGGGAAAAAGAATGCGAAAAGAGAGGAAATTCACCCCAAACCTCCATTCGAGCAGAGTGGCAGAGAAGGAGTCGCCTGAGAGGGGCCGGGTCATTACGCACTGAGGGCTCCTGTAGCCCCAGGACGCTGATCTGCCTAGAACCTCCTGTGCCATGTTCCCTGCCAGTAGGAGCCTGTGGCTTCTCAGGACATAAGTCACTGCCCCGGGGCAGCTAATGTGTCCACATGTCACCGTCTCCTCTGGGTCCACAGCCTTTGGAATCAGGCCAAGTCTTATACCCAGTACACCCATCCCCTGACCTCCAGCTGGGAGATGGTTTGGGGCTACACTCTGAGGCCATGCTGTGGGCAGGGAGAGAGAGCTCCGCCCACTCTTCTCTACCCAGGGCCTGTCCCAAGCTCTTCAGGCTTCCTGAGACTCTCCACAGGGCTGACGCCCCTCACTCCAGAGGGGCTTGGCTGTGAGGGGCAGGAAGACAGGACTCAGAGAACCCGCAGAGTACAGGGACAGGAAAGACCTCTACTTAATCCTGACATCCTGCGAACCGACTCCTCTCTACTTTAGAAAACTGGTAGAGAGGGATAAAATACTTTGTCCAAAGTCTCATAAGCACTCAGATACCATGGAGATCAGAGCTCAGGTCATCTATATCCACCATCCCCTCTTTAGAACATTGAACTCCTCCCATGATCATACTCCAGAGAAAGGGCTGCGCCTTCCTTCCACGGTCCCCTCTGTAACCCCTTTGGGACTGTCTCTCTTGAGCTAGGAGGGCAGGGCTGGTCTGGTCTGATGGCACGAGGCTGACACGGCCACAGTTTTTCTCACTCTGTCATTGGAGGCCACACCAGCCTGTGAGGTCTCTTTCTCAGCTGAAGAGCCAGATGGTGCCCGGTGGCGGGCAGAGTTCCAAGTATCTGATGCCAGGGACGCAACTCTTGTGGTTTGGGGAAAAGATAAATATTGTGGAAAAGCCACACAGTCATTCACTTAATGATTATAAGCCATCAGGGTTTATAAAGGGTGTCTGGCTCTTCATGAGTGTGACGAAGAAGGATGGAATCCAGGGCCCGCAAGTTCAGGTGAGAAGACAGAACAGCGTGGTCTTGGGCTAGGAAGGCTTGGACAGGGTTCCATCAGGAGTAGGGGTGTGCGAGGGGTGTGCACGGAGCTGGTTCTGCTGGGGCAGTGGTCAACGGCAGGAAGCCCAAGGGACGTGGGAGGGATTTGTGCTGATGTCTAGCCCAGCTGAAAGTGGTCTTGTCATGCAAACACTTACAGGAACAACTGTTAGCTCCAGATACAAGGTGAAAGAGATACAGCCCTTCCTGCAAGGAGACCTGATGAGGCCAAGTGACTGAATAATTACACACGGCAGGGGATGGGAGAGGAGCAAGCAGGGGTCACAGATGCCTAAGAAGGGGACCCTGAACCCAGTG
>NW_004955553.1:1692343-1696306 GCF_000276665.1 Chinchilla lanigera | reverse complement strand
TTACTGAAAGCAGATCAATGAAAACAGCACTGCTCCCAATTTACTCACTCAGGGGAGTGTCACATTCACTTGTCACAAAGGGGAAAAGAAGCTAGAGGAGTGCAGGGCACTTGGCTCCTGCCACCAGCACCATCACCCAGGGTGCCCACAAAGGAAGGGATTCCTCATGAACTGTGACCATGCTGTGAATCCGCTTGGCCCCCAGAAGAGGTGACTTCTGCGAAGAAACTTAAAGGAACAGCCTAACGGTCTTCAAAGGGGTAGTTCTTTCCACACACACTCTGTATTCACAGTCAACACCAGCCACGACTTCTTCACCTATGAAACAAAAGGAAAATCCCAAAGCCTATCTTTCATCACCTCTTCTACTGTTGAGCAGAGGTGGAGGGGCTTGTGGCTTCTAATTCGAACTTAAACTTCAATGAAGTTCAACATACATTTTTTTCTCACTCTTCTCAAAAGAGGACGAGTGGAGGGGGGCGTCTTGCCCTTGGTGGAAAGGGAAGACAGGAGAGAATGCAATGCAGTGCTGAAGTGCTGGCCACAATGCAGAACAAACATCCTCAGACGCCTCTGAGCAAGGACGTATCCAAGCCAACCCCTGGAACAAAGTGGGTCACACCAGCTACCTCTGCAACAAGTGACAGTGGTAAGTACCTGAGAGGGGTAGCACAGTCAACACCCTGTTGACCCAGCCAGGGCAAGGGCCCTCTCTCCCTCCCAGTCCTGCATCCCAGGGCAGTGGCTGCTGATACGAAGGCCAGTCGGTGGAAGAGCAAAGCTGTGTTCACACGGTGTCTTTCATCTCTGGAGCTGGGAGGAGGGTTGGGACTGAAGGAGAGCATGCTTTGCCTGAGGGCCACTCTGAACAATAATAGTTGGGCAGTGGGCTGCTTCCTTGCCAGGTGGGCAGTTCTCTAAATAAGAGTTTAAAAGTGAGAGTTGTTTTGTTTTTGGCTCCCGCAGAATAGTGAAATGAAGCTTCCAAGAGCTCAGAATTCAGGTTATCAGCAGCTTCCCTCCACTCCACCGGTCAGCTCCTGGTGTCTCAAAATGGCAGGCCAGCGGCCCCACTCAGAACCGTCCTGCTCCAGGGCTGGGGTGCAGGTGAGGTGAACTGCATTTCTTTTTAATTTAGGCAGCGGTGAAAAAGGCACCTGTCCTAAGGCAACAAGTTGTGGAAGGTTGAATGGGGCTACCCTAAACTCGGGGATCTGGAGGTGCTGATGATGGAATACTTTGGCTTGGAGCTTAAGAGATCCGGGGGAGCAAGTTCAGGTGGAGACGGTCACATGCTAACCATACAGCTGAACTTCCTGGAGGGTATTTCACATGACAAGGGGAGGAACGCCCGGCCTATAAGGCCGCTTTTACTGGGTGCTAAGGGTTAAGAGCTAATTGGGGTTAATAGCAACTCAGTATGAACCCGTCACTAAATGGGGGCTGAACTTGCAATGTGTCCTTGAAGTGCAGTAAGGAAATGTTCAAAGATTCTATTTTTATTTCTCAAGTGGCTGCGCACATTTCGGCTTGGGAGTTTTAATTTTCCTAACTCCAATTACGGCTTCTGAGGTTCATCCTCCTAAGAGAGGTGAGCTCCGAGGCAGCATGGGATTGAAGGGCAACAGCTTGGGGTCATATGGACAGGGTGGGGGTTACATCCTGACGCCCCTGCTAACTGTGATCCCTGCTGAGTTACCGACCTTCCTGGCATTATGTGCACACAGATGATATTCCACAGACACTAGCCTTGGCTGCCTGACCCCAATAAGCATCAGCACACACCAGGTAATCATATCCCAGCCCATCCAACTGGGAATACCACAGGACTGAAGCCAAGCAAGACCTCTATGCAAAGAACGTTAAGTGAATACTATTCCCCTACACCTCTTTTTTTGAGACGTGATCTTGATCTATTCCTCACATTGGCCTCAAACTCTGAGGCTCAAGTGCTCTTCCTGCCTAAGCCTCCCAAGTAGTTGGAACTGCAGGTGTCTGACTAGGCCTGGCTATGATACTATTCTTATTTGATATCGTTTACCTCCACTCAAGTTCACCAAGTGTCCAAACACTGTTTAGCAGAGTTGAAGATCTTCCTGACTAAGCAGCATGCAGAATATGATTGCCAGAGCAAGAGAACAGAGCTGCATCAGAAACTGTGTCCAAGGCGTGTACCAACTCCAGAGAACCATCATCACTGGATTGAACCTTGTTTAGCCAACACACGGAGGGTGTCTGAGCTCAGCAGAAGGATTATGTATTCACAAAAAACCTTGTAAAGAGCTTTCAGAAATGCTCTCCCACAAGATAGAGAAGAGCAGGGACCCTCCTGAAGCCTAGTCCAATGACAGATTCACCCTGAGAACTGGAGAAGCCTTGTTGTGGGAGAGGGAACTTGTGTCAGGACAAACTGTCGGGCTATAGACACCAACCCAACCATAATGGAGATACTGCCAAGCTTTCTCCTGCCAATTGTCAAACTTCATCTACCTGGTACGAAAGAGTTAATAGGGACGGACAGAGGCTGGGGTTCTTTCAGCATACTGACCCACTCTACAGAAGTGAACAGTGTCTGCCCAGCACTGCCAGAATGTGCTGTTTGAAGCGGGATACTGGGTTTCATTGCCCCTGGTTCTACCCCACCCTCCCAAACTCCACACCTAGAAGGTATCGGGGAGATGCCTGATGAATGGAGTGAAAGACTGAAAGATTCAGACGATGACTGAAGAGGAAACCAGACAGCTGATACGCAGGCTATTTTAAAGAAGTATATGCTTCTTGAGCATTAGAAGTCTAGAAATCTTGCTCTTATCTCACCACATTCTTCAGGAGAAAAGCACATCTGCTGCTGAACCATTCAGTCCCACTCTAAATGGAGACGACATATCCGTAGTGTTCATCAAAGGTGAGTCTGTCCTTGCTGGAGGACGCTGAGGTCCAAGCAGAGGCAATGATGGGCTGACATGTAAAGATTCCAGCAGGAACTTCTAAAGCAGCTGCCCAGCTACCCAACGGAGGAAAGAAACCAACGTCACCACACAGGAGTTCTACAACCAGGAGGGGACCTGTGCTTCCACCTGGGCACTTGCTTGGTGCACAAGGTACAAATGCAGACTTGGCCACACGGGGATGCTGCAGCAACCTCTGCTATGGTGCTAGTGAAATGTTATTCCTCAGTGCCTGCCTGGCAAGTGTGAGGTTGTGAGTTCGATTCCCGGTACAAAAAAAAAAAAAGAGAGAGAGAGAAAAGAAGCCGGGCATGGTGGCACATGCCTGTAATTCCAGCACTCAGGAGGCTGAGGCAGGAGGATCATTGCGAGTTGGAGGCCAGTCTGAGCTAAAAGTGAGCTCAAGGCCAGCCTGAACTGCATAGTGAGACCCTGTCTCAAAAAGAAACAGAAAAAAAAAAAAAGAAAAGGAAATGTTACTCCTCTCTGATGCCAAGGAGCCTGGGAAGATGACTGGGGGGTGGTGGAAAATCAGGGGAGGGTGGCTGCTCTCTTTCAGATGTTGACACTGGGGATCTGATGGCTGCTGCAAGCCCCACCCCCAGGATGCAAATCCAGTGTTGTGGCTGGGAAGGGAAGTACAGGTGAGAACAGATGAGCCTCCTGTGTGGACCTGAGGGACTGCGGTATGGTCTATGGAGCTGGCAGGCCCGGGACTGGGTAGGTCAGAACTCCCTGCACTCCTCCACGTCAGCTTCAAGAAGGGAGCTGGGGAGCTGACAGGAAGTCCAGGGCCATGGAGCGTCACCCACCGACTCCTGACAAACCAGAGAGTGCCGCTGCTCCTGGGAGAGAGTTGACAGCAGGCAGTCCCTGGAAGGCAGTTCTTAAGTTTGTTCTTGTTACTTCCAAACACAGTGACTGAAAAGCCACCTCTGAATGTTTGACACTGGAAAACCTCCGGATCCCTCCTTCAACATTTGCTTCCCCGTTTTTCAAGGCAACTGAAAGTGGG
>NW_004955553.1:1669143-1690788 GCF_000276665.1 Chinchilla lanigera | reverse complement strand
TGAGGCCAAGTGACTGAATAATTACACACGGCAGGGGATGGGAGAGGAGCAAGCAGGGGTCACAGATGCCTAAGAAGGGGACCCTGAACCCAGTGTGAACCAAGGGCCTTGTGGGACTAAAGGCAGCAGAGCACTTGCCTAGCCAGTGAGGCCCTGGATTTGATTCCCAGCATAAAAATACAAGGGATTTTAATCAGGTGGACTGTGCATAAGGAGGAGGGAAGCGGGACATCTCAGTCCTGCAGGACAGAGGAGCGAAAATACTGTCCCACGTACTCCCAGGAGCCTGGGGAAAGGTAGCTCAGTGGATGTACACTGCCTAGTACAGGCTCCAGAAGACCCACTATGGCCAAAAAAGAAGATGTGGCGGAGGTGGGGCTTTCTGAAGGGGTCAGGGTTTGGGAGCTCCAGAAGAAGGAAAGAGCCCTGCTCTTTCTGGCTCACCTGGGCCCAGGTACAGGTGCAAAGACTAAACTTCTTCGGCACCACAGGCTTGGGTTAACGCTTTTTAGCTACTGGAGTCTTTCTACAGAAGCAGCTCTTAGCCTTGTTCATTCAGGCTGTACATCAAGGAGGGCGAGAGGATGGGCTCTGTGATCTCACCCATCGGGAAAGTGGGTCATGTCTGCTTGGGCCCACTGTGGGCTGGGGAACCACTGCAGGGGCTGGGCAGAAGGGCAGCTTGGGTCCTCAGCGGCCTGAAGAACAAGAGGACTCCAGAGGAACTGGTGGGCTATTTTGTGAGTGACGGAGGGATAGGGACCCTCTGGACCATTAATCCAGTCCTGCGGCTCCCTGGGGAAAAGGCACCACAGCCCAACCACCCAACTGTCAGGGATGAACCTGCCCAGGTATAGGGGATGGTGGGCCATGCAGGGGCCCTCGGGCCTGCAGAGCTATTCACAGGTCCCTGACAACTGGAACCCGTCTGTTCCTGGGCTCGGAGCCTGGCTCTTGGTCCTCTGCCCTGGAACAGCAGGATTCTGCTGCCTCACCTGCCTGGCGTGGGTGTTACGCTCCATGAGAGGCGCCAGGTGATCACTTGAGAGGCTCTTGGCTTCCTCCCTTCCTCATTCCACGCTTCTTGAGCAGGAAGAGTGATGGAGGTGGGACTGCTCCACGCTGGAGCTGGAGGGAGGCGGGGAGGAAGTCAGGTGCCCAGAGCGCAGGAGCCCTGCAGAGGAGTGCACAGGCCAAGCTGGCTCCACCTCTTCCCTGCTGACGTCTGACCTCGAAATAGACAGGGAACTGAGTAACCTTGGAGGCGGGGAAGGAGGGGAGACGGTACATCAAGCTGGCTGATAAATGAGCTGTCAAACTGCGTGTAACAAATTACTCTAAGAACTCCCAGCTTCCCCCCCCTACGTGGTGGTCAGTGTGAGATGCCCTCCATGGGGAGCTGGCCCACTGCGGGGTCTGGAGCCCACAAGCGGCGGGTTCACAGGAAGCTATGGGGAAGCTGAGAGCACCATCTGGTAGGGACACAGGAGGTACCTGTGGGCTGCAGGTGACAGAGCAGCCACTGGCAGGTAGATACTGCAGTGCCCCGTTTCTTCTGAGGACAGAGACTGAAAAAACCTGTGCAGGGATGGGTACTGCTGTTTCCTGTCTACCCAGGAGCATGTTAGGTGTTAACTCCAGTATGCCAGCAACAGCACCAGGCTGGAGACCTGTAGATGGCCTGGCCACCTCCTATTCCCTGCAAGTCCCTGACTGCTGCCTCCACACTCTGCTTTGGGAAGTAGTTTCATAAGGAAGATCATAGTGGCCCTCCCCGATAGACTCGGTGCTGGCCAGACCATTACCACCGTGAAGCAGATTCCTGGGCCTCCCAGCCTTAGAATCTGCCACATCAGGCCTGGTATAGCACCCAGGAATCGATATGCTTAGCAAAAGCCTTAAAAGCCAGGCCTGGTGGTACATGCTTGTAATCCTAGCACTTGAGAGGCTGAGGCAGGAGGAATGCCATGGGGTTCGACACCAGCATGGATTCAAGGCCAGCCTGAACTACATAGCAAGAGAGACCCTGTCTCAAAAAACCAAACAAACAAAAATGGATAAATAACAACAGCAACAAAAAAGGCCTTAAGGGACCAGACTGAGAAGGACCACTGAGGCTCTTGCTCCTGGTCCAGGGAAGGAGAGCAGCCTGGAAGTGTTCCTAGACAGCGTACCTGCCCCTCAGGTGGAGCACAGCAACCCTGCAGCAGCAGGGGGAAGGAGGCAGAACTGTGTGGCCATTATAGACCAGGGGCTTCTTTTAGCACTTGGTGCCCAGCCTTGGACCCTGCCTGTCTGTCCCATCAAGGTTTCTGGGGACTATCTCAATCTGTGACTAAGGAAGTTCTTGCCACGGCCCAACTAAACCTCCCCTCAGTGGCTTGTGACTCGTCTTTCTAGATTCACACTCTCACACAGCAATTGCTCAGCAACACCTTCTGTACTTGGAGGCTTATTAAGATGTACCTTGGTCTCCTCTCAGCTAATCCACAAGACTTCCCGAGCTCATGCTAATTAATCACATGGCGTTATTAATATGCACCATAATTGTTTAGCTCTGCTTCACGCCCTTCATACCCGCATCCCATGCATCTTTCTGCTGTCTGCACACCCTCTGGGGCTCCAGGGTTCCTGCTTCCTCAGGGCTGGGTGTACCATAGATGTATACACAGCTAGGTCTTCTCTGCACACACTACGGCTTTCCAGCCAGTGTGCAGGACCAGAGTCACTGGCTGGGACACTGTCTATACAGAAGAGCACGGTTATTACGTTAGAGTGAGTGTGCTATTTAATTAAACATTACTGCCAGGGCCCTGAGGCTCTATTTAGAAAGACACCAGGTTCTGCTTACAATATTCACCCTGTAGCAGACAGCAAGCATCGCTCAGGGAGGAGTTGGCCTCCCCAAACCCAGCAGGGCCACCAAGTGCCATGGGCTAATCAGTGTGACAGAAGCAGCAGAGTAGAAGGTGGAAAATAGTTTGGCTTACAGTCTTCATCCTACTCAGCATGATACTTAGGACTGCAGGAAGGTTGTCCTGGACCACATCACTCTAGGACTACAGGAAGATTGCTGGGTTCCATGGAGTATAGATTTAGCTGAATTAACAAAAAAAAAAAAAAAACAAAAAACTAAAAAGCAGTGAAGGAGAGATCTGAAATCAACAACCGGGACATTTCCTTAATGAATATAAAGTCCTTGTTAGCTCCAGCAGTAGTTTTGGAAGCAGAGCAGGATGCAGAGCATGGTGTGGCCTGGGCTACTGAATTTCGGGGACCTGTCTGTGGCCCAGTTTCTGGAGGCAAATGACCGGAAACACACGTGTACTTGTGTGCCTGTGCGCACACACACACACGCACACACACAGGGCAGAAGCAGGGGTCAGCCTGTGGTGTGGGAAGCAAGGCAACCAGGTTTTTAATCCTCGATCGGGCTGCTCCCAAACAAGGCGGCTTCATGCGTCAAGCCCAGGTCTGACAGGGATCAGTGTGAAGTGTGTATAAAAATGGTCCAGAAAGAGCACGGTGCAGAAGGTCCCCAGCAGGGATGAGCACTCCCCACGGAGACCTATTTGGAAGCTTCCCAACCACACTGCCCTGCGTGTGAGTGCAGGCCACGGGTAGCTGCTACACCTCCATGAAGCTGCTCCAGTGCAGGGACACATGTGTGGGGCAGGTGAGGATGCTCCTGGTTACTGCTCTTAGGTGGGCTGCTTACGATGCCCACCCCAACCCAGCATCGGCCTGTTTCTCTGGAAGTTCTCTGAACTGGGCTTTGATCTTCTGCACCCGGGCACATAAATACATGGATGCCTCCCTTTACACAAGGGATGGGCTCCTACAGTTCTATTTATAAATGCTCAGTTTTCACAGCATAACATTTTAAATGCTAGAGGGAAGTGAAGTACTTAAGCGAGACCTGCAGTGAGTCCTTCTGTGAAGTAAGGGATCACTACTGTAACAATAATTACCCCCTGTGTTTGTTTCCCAGATTTGGATTTGCAAATAATGAGGTTTCATAAGGATGAGTGTGCTGCGTATGTTCGGGGTAGTTTAGGTTAGGACACACAAGATCATTGTTCCCGTCTCCATCTGCTTCTCTGGGTGAGCTGGGAAATCATAGCAAGGAAGAGGATGAGCAACCGGGGAAGTCTCACTGCGTTTCCCTGAAAGTGAACTGGCTTGCTCTGGGTGTGTGGCATTTCCCAGGCTGTATTAATCACTTCCCAGGCATAGGGACTGGGACCAGGGCATGGGGGACATCCTAACGAGGCTGGCGAGATAGCATGCCAGTAAGCACAGGGTCTGAGCAGATCACCTGGCCTGACAGCTAGAACACAAGTCCCGTCATACGGAGGGACCCTGACCAGCTCCAACAAGCAGCTTCTGAGGCTAGGGGAGGGCTCAGTGAGGACAGCCCAGAAAACACCACAGCCTGCTGTCTTGGGATCTTGCATCCCAGAACTGACCTCTTTAACGAGACCATGGAGACCACGGTTTCCAGCAGCACGGGGACTGAGCCCTGTCCTCTAACCTGGCACGTCAGGCACTGGCCATGGCAGAGGTAGGACGTGGGGTATGATGGATGGTGGGCTTAATGCTAGCTGACAGGACCCATGTCCCTGAGAGTGCCATTAAAAATAAAAACAACGGTTCTCTGGTTCTTTCATAGTGCAGCAGGAGGAGGAGGTGGAGGTTTGGGCCAAACACCCAAAGGGCAGTGGGGAAGGGAAGGAAGGCAGTCACAGCCTGGCTCAGGGAAATGTCACCCAGGAGTCCTCAGAAAGGTGAGGGGAGGGTCTAGGGTGCTGCTGAGTGGCAGCTGGACAAGTGCAAGGAGAACTGGAGGCCGTAGTGTGTGTGTGTGTGTGTGTGTGTGTGAGAGAGAGAGAGAGAGAGAGAGAGAGAGACAGTGGTGTGGTGTGGGCTCATGGGGTCCCTGGGAAGACTGGCAAGACAGGCCAGGGTCACAGCGAGTGACAGGTAGCCTGAATTTCATTTAGAGAGGGGTAGGGAATGGAGGGAGAGTAAGCAAACAAGAGGCTGCTCCCTGAAGAGTCGTACATAGCTCTCTGGGAAAAAAAAGAAAGAAAAACACAGGCCTGTCCCTGTGTTATTGATTTCCTTGAAAAAGAAAGAGACAAGCTGATCCTTCCACGTCTGTCATTTTAGTCTGCCTGGGGTCACTGCTGGAGGGTGTGCTTGGTACTAGGACCGGCCGTTCTCCGAGCAGGGGGCACCTAACTTTCTGGGAGTGGAGCAGAAACCCATTCTTCCTCAAGGCTTCAGCTCCGGGATGGAAGCAGAGGGCTCAGAACCATGGGGCAAACTCGACTCAGAGACACGCATCCCCCACAGAAGCTGAGGGTTACACTAAAGACACTGCAGCCCTCAGCACTTCTGGGCAGTGGTTGGGCTCAGCCTGGCCAGGCTTTCTGCACCTTGGGGGACACTGGTTGTGACAGGCACCCTAACTACGGATGCCTGGGGGGAAAGGGTGAACCACAAACCAAACCCTACTTCCTAAGCCTTCAGAGGCATGCTGGGAAGAAGAGGAAAAGGATAAGGAAGGAGATGGGCATCTCTGGCAGTGAGTCCCCAATGTCACCATATTTTCAAGGTGTGAGTGTGACACCCACTGAGGCAGATGGCCTGTACACAATGTAAGGAGGAAAGAGGCTTGCTCGTGCCTTTTTGCTCTTGCTGCTTTTGCTGTCTTCTGCGGCCTTGAAGTGTTGCTTTGTGCCCTGCCACTCTGCCTTGGAGCCAGCTGATTACAGACTGACACCTCCACAAACGGTGAGCTAAATAAACCTCTCCTTCCTTAACTTTGGGCATCAGGTATTTTGTCTCTGCACCAAGAGAAAAGTAAATAAGACACCCTAGATCCTGTAACACCCTCCCCATCCCAGGCACCCTGTTTCTAGCAGGACACCCCCACCCCAACTCCTCCGGACTCCTCCACAGACGGCTCTTTTGGCGGGTCCTCCTGAGGGCCCCTTTCCTACCCCGTCACGCCCCATTTCCATCCAGGTTCTGACCTCGCACAAGCCCGGGGCAGCAGTCACCTGTTTTCTCCTGCAGTTGTGCGCTGAGGGCACCAACACCGAGCAAACAACTCGTGTCCGACACCTGTCCCTGCACTCGCCCACGTCCTGAGAGGTCGCTGCTGCTCCTGAGACTTGTTGCTTCTTGTTCATTTTCCCTCTGCACTGGTCCTGAAGGCCTCTAGGCTGCCTCCTGCCCCAGACGTGCTAAGAATACTCAAGTGATGGCAGCGGTGACCCACTTATTAGCAGATGCCACAGCCCAGGGGCACAACGCCTGATGCTGAAAGTACACAGACCAAGGCAGGGGACGGAAATGTCCTTGGGAAGAGCGCTCAATTCCAACCCTACCCGAGCAAGAGGAAAAGTCCACCTGACTACTGGGAGCAAGGAGCGACACAAAGACGTGTCAAAGTCGGCCGGCAGAATGTCCACAAACACAGGTCATTCACCGGGCACCACCCCTGGGCAGCGTCGCCTCAACCCCCTGCAAAGGTCAGGCTCCCACTGCTGACAAAGAGGCGCTCTACATCCTGCACTCTGCATTGCAGCCAGGGCCACCCTATGAGTGCAGTCTGTGGGCCTGTGTTAGGCGAGCAGAACAAGTCTATTCTCAGGGCAAGAAGATTGTGCAGAGAGCCCAGAGTGCTGGGCTTCTGCCTCAACTCAGGGACCATGGGAAGCCGTCATCTCCAAGTCTCAGTTTTCCCTGCTGTAAAATGAGCTGATGCCCTGTACTGTACTGTGTGGCTAGAGACCTAAATCAGAAATGAGCAAGTGACAAGGAACAGGTTGCCGTGATGCGCGATGACCCTCGGTGGGGAGGTATGTTGGGATCTTGCCTGGGCACGGCCATGAGGGTGCGCTACTCCCTTCTCCACCCCTCACTAACAAAGTCCTTTCCCCTTAGAAAGAAGCCAGTCTGTTCACAGAGGGGACCGCATGCCGTGTTGAGTGCTGCAGAAGGACAAAGCCAGTGTGGCAGTGTGAATTGGAGCCAAAGGGGAATTAGGAAATGTGGTCTGTTGATTGACTGAGACCACAGGGCTCTTGCTGAAGCCCTGCAAGGCTGCTTCTCCTCTAACCTGAGCCGAGTCTGGGGCAATCTACACCTCTAGGAAGCGGCTAGCAGGCGTAACTTCCGACGATCCTCCCACCTTCTTAAAGGGGGATGCGGAAGGGAGTTTGGGAGAGAGAGTGGCAGGGCACCCGCCAGGCACTTGCAGACTACATCTCTTCAGAGTCACCTGTGCTCCAACTCCTGAGCTCAAGGCAGGGTAGCAAACAGGGTGACCTTGTCCTATTCCAAGGCCCCCTGCTCAACACGGTCAGTTTGCGGCCGGGTCTCCAGCCAGGATAAGCTCAGCGCTGCCATCTGCGCTCTGTGGGGGCGATGCGGGCTCGGCTGCCTGTGACCCAGCAGCATCTGCTTGCTGGTGAGTGGTGATGCTGCCCGCTTCTCTGAATAGCGGAAAGCTTTCCACACTCGCGGAGTCCCCATGTCCCCTCAGGGTTTCCCTCTGTCGCCCTCCGGGAGGAGGATGGAATGATGGGCTGGGAAATGCGATGGGAATGAGGAAGGGCAATGAGAGACTGGGCAGTGCCCTGACCCCAGGAGGGCAGCACACCTCCCAGACCCCCCGACAGTCTGAGTCCCAACAGACCCATTGACACACCCCCACCACCTCACCAGGGGTCCCTGGCTCCTTTGCACGGCAGCACAGGAAGGAATGAAATGCCAGATTCTGACTTTGTCTCTAGCAAAGCCAGAGCAGCTTTGTGGAAAGAATCCCAAGATGCTCCCTAGCCTGGAGGCAATGTTACCCATCTGAAAGAGCTGGGCCCGGACACTTTCTCATTCCATTCTTCAAAGGAGCTGGGGGTGCGGGTGGGGGGTGGGAGGCCAAGACTCCAAGGTCAGTTGAAAGCAGATCCCGATAACGCTCACGGGCCCTAGTCGCAGGGCCCGTCCACTGCTGGCTCCAGCTGTGCCCCACGCGGGGGCACCTGAGCGCGTACGCGGAGCAGCAAGTGATTCAGGGAAGCCTCCGCCTCACAGCACCCTGCTCTGTGGCCACCACAGGAAAGAGGAACTGACTCATATCAGCTGCACTGGGAATCACAGGATGCGGACAGGGGTCGAGGATGTGGGGAGAGGAGGAGGAATTTTCCATTCTTAAGGTCAAGGGCTTTGGGAGGCAACTGGTAGCTGCTGGTGGAGGAAGCGCCCTTCTTAGGCATAATCATGATGCTACACACAGACTGGCCTCGGAGATAGTTAATATCTCAGATATTCTTATTCTGTCTGAGCTTCTCAGGAGCTTTCCTGGGAAGAAACAGAAGAGATGGTTTCCAGAGGACTTTCTGAAAATTAAGCCACAATATAAAAGCCTGTATCTTTATTCCACAGAACAGACTGTCCCAGAATAGCAATGAAGAAGTGGTTCTTACTAGGCCCTTCTAAAAATGCAGGCTGGGTAGGGGCATCATCTACCTGAGACAAAGAGATGATCTGTGCATGGGGCGGCAATGTGCTTAGACCCACCGCACCTGTGCCCTGCTTTGGGGACTGTTTATGTGGAGTCTGGCTGCTGGCAAAACCAGAAACAGTGGGTGTGGGGGGGGTGGGGCACTGTAGAGTCGATACAAGGGATGGATGATCTGAACCTGAATAACCAGGGGCAAGGAGAAAGGCTGGCCCTCCTGGCATCTGAAGAGGACACTTGCTGGAATGCAGCTGCTGGACTTGGGAGAGGAGGACACCCTCCTCACCTGCAAGAGGGCTCTACTCTGAGGAAGGAAACCCCCAGCCTTGCCCCTCCCCCAAGTCACTCGATGGGGGAGAGGCTTCAGAGAGATGCAAGCATCAGTATTTAGGGTCCGAGGCTCTGCTGTTCCGGAAGCCACACACAAAACTATAAAGTGACTTCTGAAATGATCCCCAGCCCATCTGCCTCAAGTCTCTCAGAAGAGAAAGAAGAGAATAGGCCAGGCCAAAGGCCCTGGGCAGACGGAAGCCCTGCAGTGAAAAAGGCGAGGGTTATAATGGGATGAGGGGAGCAATGGGGCAGAGAGCAGCCCCGAGGGGCTGCCAGCCTTCTTGCCCCTTTTCTGCAGCTCCCAGATCACTCCCAGGTCTGGAGCGTTTGTCGGCACTAGGACAATTAGCTCTATGAGTTATACATGCAATATCTGGGAGATGAAGGCAGTAATTAATGCCTGTCTGCCTTCCTGAGGGCTTCCTCCTGTTTGGTCAGAATTATTGAGACGAGGGGAGGGAGGCTTCCGTCATGAGGAAGGTTCATAGGAATAAGTGAAAGCGCAGTTTAACAAGGCAATAATAATGCTTCTGAATAATTTACCAAGCGAATGACAGCAGCCAGTACTCCTGGGGCTTGGTCTCCGCTCTGCGGCGGGGGAGTGTGCCAGGCAGGGTCTGCAGACTCCAGCAGTTTCCCCGGCAAAGACCCCGAGTGGCCGGGCTGCTGTTGTTCCCCCCTGGAGCCTCTCCGACGCCTCTCTCCCTCCCCTCCCCTCCATCTCCTCCCCTGCCCATGATGAAGCAGGTCGGAGGGATCCAGAGGGCCTTATACTTAGGGATACTTCGGCTAATTTATCAATTACAGTGCACTGAAATGCTAAGAGGTTAACAAGGCCTCCGTCCCTCCATCGTCCCGACTGCCATGCTGGTCCCTGTGCCACCATCAAAACCGGGGAGGTGGAACAGGGCACTGGACAATCTAACCTGCTACCTCACTCCCACCAAACCTGCCGGGGAGCATCATGGACATAATTCTAGTACACGACAAATTCTTAGCTGTCGCTCAGTGTGCAAGAGGGAAGCACAGATCACTGACCAACTGCTCCTAAAACGCAGACCAGCATTTCTCTGTGGTCTGTACCACAGGGCTCCTTTCGCAGGTCTGTAAGCCCGGACAGGGGAGGCACAAAAAACCCATTCAGTGGTCCTTGGGGTTAACAAGGCTGGACCCAAATAACGCAGCTGGCAGGGCCTGCGGAAATCTCTGCCAGGACAGGGATGACGGAGTCAACAGGCCGCCACCTGAAAGTCTGGGCCCTCTCCTGGCCCCTGCCTCCCCCTTCAAATCAGCTAAGTGGCCACATGTCAACCCGTGTGGCACCCAGCACACCTGAATCTGTGCCAGGGCTGAGGAGAACCACGGGGAGCAGAACGTATTAACAGATACTGCAAAAGCTGAAGGGAAACATTTGTGAGCCCTGCCCACGAAGCAGGCAGAGATAAATAGCTGCCTCTGGTCCGCGTCTTATTATCAGAAGCCTGACTGGCACCACCCCCACCGCACCGTGGCCCAAAGCAATCAAGAAGGAGCCTGGAGATTCATCTTCTTCCCCTGTCCACAGGGAGGTGGGCAGACAGGAGGATGGCTGGGCTGATCCCGCCCTGGCTGCAGAGCCTGACTTGGTCAGGGTCAAGTGTAAGATGGAGCAGGCCTGCACGCCTGGTCAGGAGACCCAGCTTCTGCCTGCGAGCTCTGGGCTGGCACCGAGTAAGATTAAAACCTGGAAAGTCTGGGGCATGAGATCTGGGACCCTCAAAGTGATCTGCAGAGACCATCCCTCAAACCCTGAGCTAAGTCCAGGACAGTTCATGGCCCTGGAGCTGGAAGGACCTGGATGCCAACTCCAAACTTGAGGCCTGGTCCTCAGGACACTCTGGGGCTACAGACTTAGTGACGTCATCCATTTCCTGCTAGAGCCAAGACCCTGGGGTTCAGCCACAGTAACGGAGATGTGTAGGTGCTTCCTCCCTGGGTTCTCCCAGAGAGGAAAGGTGGTTCAGAGCCCTCCGCCGCCCAGGACGGCCCTAGCACCTCAGGCTGGGTGGGGACACTCACCAGATAGATGCGGTAGGCGTCCACTCGGCGCAGGGGACCCCAGCACAGGTCAGTGTCGTTGTACTTGGTGTCTGCCTCCACGCCGCAGGAGTCATTGCCGGAGGCACTGCTGAGAGGATAACACCAGGCCCAGGCTCGGGGTGCCCTCCCCACCCTGTCTTGGGATGACACAAAAGTGCCCCCTCCACAACCTGACTTTGCATAAACCATCTCTTAGGAGGCGCCCCACTTGTTCCAAATGACTCAGGGGCCCTTGGGAGAATCTGAGCCATCTTCCCAACAGGGCAGACAGAGTGCCAGCAGTGCAGAGTGTGCCTCCCAGGGACCGAGGGCAGAGCTGGCTGGGGCACTGTGGTGAAGGGCCTAGGGGGAGTCTACCCTCATCAGGTGCCACAGACTTGCTAGGCTTCACACCTCCCTGATGGCCACTGCCCCTGCTGGCTGGGGAGGCGTAAGGGGCGACGGCCAGCCTGGAGGGTGACGGGGGTACTCACCAGGTCACCTGCATGAGGGAGAAGGGCACAGCTGCCGCATAGATGGCCAGGTCCCCATACAGGTAAACGATGATGCAGAAATAGAACAAGTTGACCCCCACTGAAAGCAACAAAGCCGCAGGTCAGGGAGCCAGAGCGAGATGGTAGCGCTTCTTTCTGACAACTAAATGTGCACCTCTTCTGTCGCTTTCGGTTCCCAAGCTGTTTACTTCCTACCAAAAGTGGAAAAATGACCCCAGAGTCCTGTTTCTTGATCTGGCTGGCTACGCTGTGACAAGACACATTGCACCGAGAGGGCTTTGCAAGACCCGGAGACGCCAGAGATTCTGAATCTGGACCAGTGCAAGGAGAGCGTGAGGAATGGCTGGCCCAGAGGAACCAATGGCCTGAGGGTCCTTTATGCTCGGGACAGGCCACGGGGGGAAGGGAGGAGACTCCTGAGTCAAGAGAACGAACCCTCTAGTGCACTGGGGCCAGGGTCTCTGCAGCCAATACACAGCTTAGGACCAGAGGTCACTACTGAAGACTTAAGCACAGAAGGTGATGGAAAATGGTACAGTTCTCCAAAGCTGAAATTGATAGCATGGAAAGTGCTTCATTTCCAAAGACCTGGTGCCTCTTTCTGAATCTGATTAATCACCCAGCACCGGGTGGCCCAGCGAGGCCTGATGTACTGGGAGAGACAGTGCTCACCGCAAGCTCCCTTTCCCTCCTGCAAGGGAGAGGGATGGCTCTGGAAGGTGCGTGACATTGGCGCGCCCTCTGCAGAGGCAAACCGTGCCCCCTTCACTGCAGAAGGAGCCTGAGCCCGAGGCTGGGAGTGCAGAGCCCTCATCCTAATTTCATCAGACTCGTTTCTCAATCCTGGCAAGTCCCTGACATCTCTTACCTTGTGCAACGAGAATTCCACCCATGTTACCTTCCGCAAGTAATCCCAGCTATAAAGATCTGCGGCAGAAGCCCTGGAGAAAGCATCGGGGCTCTACAACATACGGGTCACAGCCCCTGACTACCAGCCTCAAACAGCCTCAGAGAACTGGCTGAGCCATTAGCTCAACTGCTGGCTTCTCTAAGAACAGGAAAACAAAAAAATGAAGCGACAGTTCCTTTCTAATCCTGGTGGCTCAAAAGAACCTGCAGGGTCCCCAGGGAAAAGCCTAGGACATGTTACTCCTTGGCCATGTGAGGTCAGCTCTGCTCCTACAAATCTTGAGGAAAAACAACAGCAAAACATACAGGTGGTGGGGTGTGTGTGTGTGTTACTGAGGACTGAACCGAGGACCTTTACCGGGAGCTACCCTTGCCCACCGCCCCCTTTGCAGACAGGGTCTTAATAAGTTGCTAAGTTGCCCAGGTTGGATTCCTATGCTCCAATGTAGAATTCTGCCTCGGCCTTCCAGAGTGCTGGGATTACAGGCCCGCACCACCACATCCGGCTGCAAACACGAGTTCTTAAAGGACCCATGAGGGTCCGGCACCTGCGTTTTGAACACACTAGCTGACACATCCTTCCTTCATGTCAGAGACGGCCCTGACTTCCAGACTCAGTGGCCCCTGGGCTGCCTGTCACCCACACCTGCAGCCCGCTTCAGCCTGCCTTTCTACTCTGACATCAGTGTTCTCAACAAGGCGGCACCGTCCCCTCCCGGCTCCTTTCCTGCCACCTGCCAGCGGCTCTGTGTTGGCAGCTTTCTGGCTGTTTACAAACTGCCACCGGCTCTCCTTGATCAATAAAATTTCATTCCTAGATACAAAGTGGGAGGATCAGTGAGCTTCCTCAGAGGACATCAGCGACAAGGCCTGGCGTTTCTCATTGTGAGAAATGAGTAGAGACTCCAAGGGAGCGCTGGGGAGGGGGGCAGCCCTGCCAAAGGCGAGGGTGACAACTGAACGGTCCGTGAGCTATGAACAGAGCAGGGTAGGGGTGACTCTGCACCCCACTGCCTACTGGGGACACCTGTCCAGAGACAGTGTTCACTGTCACAACCAGGGGTTGCTCTGGGCACCTAGCACCAGGGACACCGCTGAACATCCTGCAGTGCCCAGGCCGGGCCCCCGTGGTGACCAGTCCTCTGCCCCAGCGTCAACAGTGCTGAGCTTGAGAAACCCTGCAGGGGACGGCAAGGAGGCTCCTCCAGGCGTGCGGCAGCTCCCCACAGACAAGCCGCTTTCTGTGAGACTGAGGTGAGTGGGGAGTCGGTCTATGGGGGTGGGGGACAATGACAAAACGAAGCACTCATCCCTCGAATTCTTACAGAAATGGGGGCAGATGCAGAACATAAAAATAAGAAAGGAGGCTCAGAAAAATACACCTTCTCCCTCTGATGTGCACTGCACTTTGAAAGCTTTCTTTTGGAAGAGGACAGTGTGGCTGCCGGGGAGGAGGGTAAGCGGTGATGCTTTCTCGGCCTGGTGAGATGGGGTGGGACAGAAATGGGACAAAGGAAAAGCACAGAAGTGGGCTGGGCACTGGGAGCCCAGTGAGGAATTCTGGGAACCCTCCTGGAGGCCCGTCCCAGAGCAAGGGTGGAGCCGGGCCTCAGGGAATGTGTGCTGATAAGTACTGCCCCTAGGGCAGACTGTCGTCCGCGCTGAGTCAAACTGAGGGTCTAGTGTCCTGAAAAGCAGGGAAGACCCTGCTCTGTAGCCCTGGCTCTGTGTGAAGCGCAGTCACACTCAAGATGAGACAGAGCCGATGGAGACGGAGATGCCCCACTCCAGAGGCTTCCACAGAGAAAATCTTCCACGACAGCTGCAAGGGGAGGCACTCATTGAGACTATGCCTAACTCTCTCGGCAGTGGAAACGCACAGGTTTGGGCCTTAAAAATGAAATTCTTTCAGTAGCTCTTCTTCCAGAAGCTCAAGATTTGCCACAGGGGTATAGGTGGGAGCTGGGTGGATCCCTGCAGGCTGTAGCCAAATACGCCTGAGGGACACGCAGCAGGGAGGGAGCACAGCGCCTTCTCCCTACAGGGCAACCCGGGCATGGGCTCCGAGCGCCCTCTGCTGGCCACCTGGAGCACAGGCCCAGGCAAGCATGTGGCAGAGGGTATCCTCCCAGACAAAACAGTCTACAAATCTGAAGCATCTGTGGGTACCAGGTGTGGTGGCCTACTACTAATCACAACACTTGGGAGGCTGAGGCGGGAGGACTGCTGCAGGTTTGAGGCCAGCCTGGGATACACAGAGAGTTCAAGGCCAACCTGAGTTATGTAGTGAGACCCTGTCCCAAAAAAAACAAACTAAACCAAAC
Source organism: Chinchilla lanigera (assembly GCF_000276665.1). NCBI lineage: Eukaryota > Metazoa > Chordata > Mammalia > Rodentia > Chinchillidae > Chinchilla > Chinchilla lanigera. The sequence goes on along the minus strand of NW_004955553.1, from coordinate 1,676,116 downwards.
CAAACCAAACCAAACTAAACCCAGCAGAGCAAATAAGAACCCCAAAACTACCAGATGGCCTCCACCAGCTTTCTCTGTTGGAGAGCTCCTGAGGATTCCTGGTCTCTACTAGGGTAGCCGCTTCTTTATTTGAGTTGATGGGACAGGGAGGATTTCAAGCAAACCGCTGAAAGCAGGACAGGCCTCTCGGCAAGGACACCTCTCAGGTGCCTTGGAGCAAGTGGACAATCTGTTCCTCCCCGTGGCCCACCTTGTCCCTAGTCTTCCAGGACGCTCCAGGCCCAGGTCTGCAGGGAAGGACTTTCTCCACTCCCTCCCCCAAAGGTGCTAGTACCTTTATTGAAGAACATGGAAGCCATCTGGCCCATTTCCACCCGGTCTGTGATTTCAAACAGGTTGGGAGGTGCACGTCTCTCTGTGGAGCCAAAAGGACAAGGAAGTTCTTCACTGGAAGAGCTCCAAGAGGGGTCGCTGAGCCCAGTGAAGTCTCCGGGATAAGGAACCCCCAAGCATCGCAAACTCTTGAGAAAACTTTTCCTAACGTCTCCTGCTTGAAGCACCTTGTAAGTCTTTTTTTTTTTTTTTCCTGCTACTACTGGGCTGGAACCCAAGGCTTTGTGTATGACAGCCAAGCGTCCTACCACTGAGCCACACTCTGTCTGTATTTTTAAGAGAATTCAGGGACGCTCCTCAAGGGGTAAGAGGGAGAAGAAGACTCTTAGCTCTGGCCAGCAGAGATCAAGGATGAGACAGTGCGTCAGGGGCCTGTGCACGAGGGGTGAGGAGGAAGGTCGGAGCCGGAGACCCCTATTCACTCAGTCTTCCAAAGGGCACGAGCTCAACTGTGTGCCAAGCTGCAAATGTGAGTTAGAGGCAGAGCCAAGGTCTGTGCTCTGCTTACCCTACCATGGTGCCTTCCTAGGAACCGAGGTACAGACAGGAAATAGCAGAGGACGTCTGTGGGGAGACTCCCCAGGGCCCTCTCCACAAAGAAATCGAGCCCCATGAAGCAGAGGGAGCACGGGGCCCGCCCAGAATCCCCCGACTTACGCACAGACAGGATGGGCAGTTTCTCTGCCCGCTCGTAGCTCTCCTGAGAGAGAATGTCGCTGTCTGAGGCTGTGGAAGAGTCGTCCTCTTCCTCCTCCTGGGAGGACACGGTGGGATGGGTGGGAAGGAAGAGGAAAGACAGGTAAAGGGATGATTGTGGCGCTACAGACACCCCAGGGGCCGGTGATTGTTCTTCCTTTGCTCTCTCTCTCTCTCTCTCTAGAAGGCATCTGACTAGGAACTGTCACCCGTCCTCATTGTCACGTTAGAAGGTGAAGACACACCACGCATAGTTCTTGGGGACGGAAGCTCACAATGACTGCGCTAGCTCAAGGCAGGCGTGTGAGGGACCAATGCTGCGATGCTAAGACAGCAGACACCGCTCTGTTGCCTTTGTGTGGCTATTAAGCTGCAGCTCTGGGGGACTGGGGATTTAGCTCAGCGGCACAGCGCCTGCCTGGCAAGCGCAAGGTTGTGAGTTCAATTCCCGGTACTGGAAAAAAACTAAAAAAAAAAAGCTGCGGCTCTGGGGCTTGGAATCGGGCTCCCGCACTGGGAGAAGAGTGGGCTGCTGCTGTCCCTTGGGCACACAACCGAGGAGAGGCCCGGGGACAAGGGCAACACACACACCTTGTGGGTTTCCATTCTCTTCCAGCGGAGCTGGGCGTTGGCTGCGGCCATGGCCTCCACCACAAAGGTAGTCGTCACGAAGCTGAGGGGGAGCCGTGTGTTAACAGGGAGGAGGCTGCAGGAGGTGCACAGTGACCCAACCAGCAGCCCCGCAGTGGCCCCTCTGAGACCGGTTCCCTAGAGACATTTTGAGACGGGTCTCTCTTGGTAAAAAGTGTGCCTGTCCATGTTGCCTTAATAGCATTTTCTTTCCTTCTTTTTTTTTTTTTTTTTGTCTTTTTGAGACAGAGTCTCTCTATGCAGTTCAGGCCAGCCTTGAGCTCACTTTGTAACCCAGGCTGGCCTCGAACTCCGCAACGATCCTCCTGCCTCAGCCTCCCGAGTGCTGGGATTACAGGCATGCTCCACCACGCCAGGCTATCTTAATAGCATTTTGGATGACACTCAGGAGAGAGGGAGCTGAGGTGGAGGTGACGGGTAGGGGGCAATGTGGCACTGCGCCCCTGGAGGGGGCCTGCTGGGGTAGACAGTAAATCAGAGTTGGAGGGGAGGAGGACTCAGAGGGACGCTCAGAGCTCCTGGAGGGACAGCGGGCAGCTTTACCTCTCCTCGGAGGTCACAGGTGAGCAGTTAGCTCCCAGTTACATACCCTAGTGCAAACAGATAACTGAAGACCGCACTGGAGTCCGTCCCTTTCTGCTTTTGGAATCATCTGGCTAATATTAAAATAAACTTTCATAGCCGGGCGTGGTGGCACACATGTCTGCAATCCCAGCACTGGGGAGGCTGAGGCAGGAGGATCACTGCGAGTTTGAGGTCAGCTTGGGCTACGAAATGAGTTCAAGGCCAGCCTGAACTGCACAGCAAGACCTTGTCTCAAAAAAAGACTAAATTAACTAATTAATTAATTAAACTTTCATTACTATGGCCGGAATCTAAAGGGGGACTGGGAGGAAGCACCAGATACTCACCAAGAAGTCAGACTAGAGCACAGAAATCATCTTTTCTTCTCCACTTACAGAAACTAGAGCCTAGGTGGACACCGAAGCACACAGTGCTGCCTTGCAGTGCGTAAACCCGGGGTGTGAATCCGGCCCTGCCATTCAACAGCTCAGGACGGACGCTGTCTCCCTCTCTCCCAGGACGGGTACGGCTCTGTCCCTGTGTGCTCAGGGGCTGACGACAGAGGGTAGTGACCGCTCAGCCTTGTGGGCAGGTAGCAGGTGGCAGAGGAGCTGCTGAACCCCAAAGCAGTTACGCCCAGATCCCTTTACCTCGGTGAGGGAGACAGCAGGCGGGAGGGGCAGCCAGGCCCGAAACTCCCATCCCGATGGCCTCAGCACCTCCGGGAAAGGTTTCTCGTCATCTTGCCTAACTGACCATTTTAAGGGCTTTAGAATTTCTCTTCAGTCTGTAAGTGAAACTGAAATCAATCTCAAGGCATAGAGACTTCTCATGGTGCACGAAGTGAACTCACTGAGCATGCTCAAATAGAAATGGATTTAGCAAACGGGGGGGGGGGAGGATGGCAGCCCTCCTTGGGCCCCCTGATAATTACTTCCCATTCAGACAGCTGCCTGTGCAGAAGGCCCTTTGATGGGGACACAGCCACATTGGGACAAGAACTTCTACAGCTCCTGACAGACAGCGCTTGAAGTATGTGATGAGCCAGCAGTACACCAAGGTTTACCTCAAAACTCCCCGAAAGAAAAGCATCAAGAAACTGCAAAACCTGGCCCCTTTTCTAGCCCTTTTGGTCCTCTGGGTCTCAGTTCGCTTCAACTACTTAGATCTGCTTCGCTCTTCTCCCAGTGCCTGTCCCTCCTCCTTCAAACCTGGGCTTTACTGCTGCCCTCCGGGGACCCTCGGACCCTACTCAAACCTGCAGTCACCCCACCCCCAGCCTCTCGCCCTGCTGGGTTCTGCCTTTTCCCCACATTACGCATCTTCCAGTTCCTCTGCAATGTAATCACTTACCATGGTCACTACCATCTGCCCTCGAGCTGCAGCTAAGCCTGTGAGGGCAGGGTGCTCCCCACACGGAGAACGGTGCCTGCCGTGCCGAGGTGGGGTGGCACCTCTCAGGGACATGCTACTGGGGGGTTTCTCCAGGTACTCCTTCCTGCCTCTTTTATGTGGACTCCTACCTGATCAAACAGGCTGGACATGCTCAGTCCTAAATCCCTTAGCAGCCTGGGCCTCTTGGGAAATTACTTCAGATGGCACCAGTCCCCAAGAAGACCTCAGGTAGATTCTGCCTATTCTGAAGCCCCAGCTGGGACTCCCACATACCTGGCTCGTGGAGCAGATGCCCCAAAGGTGTGGGAGGCACAAGGCAGATCACTTAAGAACTGACCGCAGGAGCGTGCACCTGCATACTCATCACTTACTTGGTTAATTATCTTAGGCAAATTCTAAATTCCACACCCATTTCCCAGATCACCTTAATGCGTGTGAGATGCCTGTTGGCTCTGTCTGTGGCTATCTGGTATTTTCTCAGAGAGCAAGAACTGATGGTTAACAGTAACGAAGTATGGCAAAGGACAGGCAGGCTACGGGATGAGACAGCACCGCCTGAGACATTCCCGAGCTAATCTGGTGTCTCAATGTGTAACTCATCCGGGTTATGCAAGTGCTCCATACCTAGGAGGCACCGGCAGACCTTTGCACTTCCTCTCCCCAGGCCACTCTGCTCAGGGCTCACCGACAGGTAGAAGGCCACCTTCCCACCCCGGAGGCGGCTTCCTGTTAGTTAAGGGACATTCAGGCATCCTGGGAAGCCACTCTCCAGCTCTCCCTCCAGGCCTGAGTGACAGCCTCCTGCACTACTCACCTCATCAAGCCCAGGAACACCAGGAGGATGAGGCTGACGAGCCACCCGGCAGTGGCAAAGGCCTTGGGCATGGTGAGGGCGCCTGTGCCCACGATGAGGTTGAACATGTACACCAGGCCCACCTGGAACCACAGGGGTGACAGTGAAACCCGGAAGTCAGTTAGCCTCTCATGGCCCCAAGGATCATCCACCTTCCAAGACTGCGGCCAGGGAGGCAGGCGAGGAGGGACAAAGACCCTGGGTCCGAGGGAGCCAGCCTCTGCATCCAGGTGTCAGGGAAGCAAAAGTTTAACGCTCGAACGACACACGCCCCAGTCTATCTGCTCTGAGTGACAGCTTAGCCTCCACTGTTGCTGTCATCACTGCAGACTCTCCGAGGCTGTGTCACAGATGCCAGCACTCTGCCCAGCCAGGCTGTAGCCGCCCTCCGCTGCTCCCTGAGCCAAGCTGCGAAAGGCGCCCGGAGGTGTTTCCCTTGAATCATGATCGGCCCTACCACAAACTCGAGGTTCCTTTCCCCCATGTCTGGCAGCAGCAGATTTTATTTCTTTCTTCTGGCATTTCTCACAGCAATAGCTCCAGCTCATTCTTCCAGCCCCCAGACCCGTGACCCACCTCTCTCAAATGGAGGCTCCCTTTTCTGCTCCGTGGAGGTGACTGAGGCTGTGTGCTACGTGTTCCCAGAGGCTCACGCCTTCCCAGCTTAACAGGCCACAGGGCCTGCCCCTTCCCTGCCCGCCTCTGAGGGACACATGTTGCTCCTCCTGGCCGAGGCTGAGGTGGTATGTCAGCCTCGCAGCTCATCTCCCCCTGCAATTCCCTCTTCCCACTAGCTCTTCCCTTTGGCCTACACACTTTCTCGACATCTTTAAAACATGACTTGTTTCTCCTTCTCTATGCCAAACTCAGAGAGAAGCCAAGCTGTTTCCTCTGCCTTCATTCCTACTCCCTGTAATCTCAGCAGTTAGGAGGCTGAGGCAGGAGGATTGCCTTGAGTTGGAGACCAGCCTGGGCTACAGAGCAAGCTCTGTCTCAAAAAACAAAAACAAGAACCAAAAAAAAAAAAAGACAAACACCTTATCTCTAGGAACCCCACTCAACTCTCACTTTCACTTCTTAAAAAGATATACCTTCTTATATCTATTTTTAAGTTTTTCTAAGATAGCTACCTATGGAAATTGATCAGAAACAGACAAATTAGGACCATCTTCCCAGGCTGTCAGATTTTTTTTTCAAGCATAAAGAAGTAAGACAGGGATTGTCAAGTACCACCATGGGGTCCTTGGCTGGGCAAGGGGAGAAAGGGGTTGGGTAGTGGTTAAACGGGTAGGCTTCCCAGCAGGTGTCACTGGGTGAGTGCTGGATAAACGGAGAACTTTCTATCCAGATGAAAGAGTGACATGGGTATCAGGTACCAAGCAAGCCCTCTTGTGCTTCCTCCTAGCTCCCTGATTCCTATTCAACTTTAGGGCCCCAATTCCACCACCAAGCTCTTCCAGGTCTCCCAAATTCATCTTGCTTGCTACTTTTTTTTTTTTTGAGATAGGGTCTCTCTACATAGTTGAGGCATAGTGAGTTGAGGCTTCAACTCACTCTTTAGCCAAAGCCCAAGCTGGCTTTGAGCCCATGGTGACCCTCCTGCCTCGGCCTCCCAAGTGCTGGGATTACAAGGGCGACCACTATCCCTGGCTTGCTCTCTACCTTTGAGTCCTTGAAATAATAAGGACTTATCCCTGGTTTCAGATATTGGTGTATCCATCTGTTCCCCAAGGACCAATCGCTGGCTGTTCACGGTCTGGACACTTGGGGTGCCTGGCACACAATCTGCACGTGGGAACTCAACTGACGTCACCAGACCCTGCTCAGGTGATCTCGGCGTGGCCACCCATGGTTGGCCTTCTGAATGGGAAGTGCTGGCTTTGCTCAAGTGACTCAGTCTCTGTAGCAAACTAATTTTTACTTTTGCTGGGGTCCATTTCCTGCCTGGCACTTTGAGGCTTGTGTGTACCAGGCTAGAATGAATCACCTTGCTAGCCCCGTGCTGCTCACACGGCCATGTATTTAGACTCCCAAGATGTTTCTGTGCCCTCAGCCAGGTACAACTGGACAAGACGGCCATGACCCTTGACCTGACAGAGCTGCGTCCCCAGGAGGAGCAGGAGGAGAGAGACATGGAAAACACAATAGAGACAGCCTGAGAGAAGCCTAAGAAAGAAAACAATCAGGGCATCACAACAACAAAACACTCGGAAGGCCCTGTTATGACATTTAAGCCAGATTCTGAAAGGTGGCATTGCCTAGGCAAGGGGCCAGGAAGAGCCTTCCAGCTATAAAGGCCTGGGTGGAAATGTGGTGGGGATATCTGAAGAACTTTCTGGAGGCCAGGGTGGCTGAGGTATACCAAGTTAGGGGTCTGGAGAAGGCTAGAGTCAGACTGTGAAGCCTTTTCTCTTTTTCTTT
>NW_004955553.1:1584128-1668998 GCF_000276665.1 Chinchilla lanigera | reverse complement strand
TTGAACTCACTATGGAGCCCAGCCTGGCCTCAAACTTGCAATCATCCTGCCTCAGCCTCCTGAGTGTTGGGATTAGAGCTGTGCACCGCCATGCCTCTGTTGTGCAGCCCTTTTATAGGAGATAGGAGTTTGATGTTTTGGAGGCTTTTAAGCAGGGCACTAACAGAACAGACACAACCTGATCACCTAACATCTGCACTTCTTACAGCTTGGTTCTCTTTAGTGAGAAACTGCTGCTGGAGACAGAGATGTAATGATGCATCATGTACCCAACGGAGACTTCAAATAAATCCCAGTGAAAACAGAAGCGTTCACAACGTTAGACAGGGACCAGGGAAATAGCTCAGTGGCATGAGTGCCTGGCAAGGTCCTGAGTTTGATTCCTGGAACAACAACAACAAAATAAATAAAGCACTTTCATTCACAACTTTAGACAGGAGTGAATTAGGCAGTTAACAGAAATGGGTAGTTGTGGTTGTCTTGTTACCATTACGGTTTATATCTAGATGTTCCCCGCAAAGCCTCAAGAGCCCATAGGTGCAGCTCCTAGGAAGTGACTGGATCATGGGGGTGTGACAGTCATCAGTGGTGAAGTCCACTGGTGGGTTTGTGGTTAAATGTGATGTCGGGAGGTGAAACTGCTCAAGGAGGGTCACGGAGGGTGTGGCCTGGAAGGGTCTCTCCCCCTCCCTCCTCCTCTCATCTCCCTGTCTGCTTCCTGCCTGCCATAAACAATTCTCTTCCGCCATACTGCTTGCCTTAGAGCCATGTGGCTGTGGATTGAAACCTCCATGAACTGTGAACCCAAATAATCCTCTCCTCATTTCAGCTGTGGGTGTCCGGCATTGTGTCCTACCCATGAGGAAAGCAATGAGGACAGTTACTATATTTTAGTTCCAAAGGAGGTGCTGTGCCCCTAGCGGGGCCCTGGAATCCTGTAAGACAAAGCAGGACTTCCCTGCCTTCCCAGGGCCTCAGCAGTCCTAGCGAACATTCATCCTTTTTACCTTCAGTGAAGGTAATCAGCAAGGACCAATCACAAGGAGCAGACAAATGCAGGCAAGAAGCAACTCTGCGCTGGGCCGCAGGCTAAGTCAGGAGGAGTTGTGGGGCAGGAGGAAGAGGAAGGGCACAAGAGACAATTCTCTACGGCCAGCCTCCTGGGGAGGAGGCCATAAAGCAGAGGAATAGGACCCTGCCAGTCTCCAAAGGCAAGGCCCACATGTGCACGTAAAACCAAGCCTCCTCTAGTTCCCTTCTCAGTGGCTGAACTGGAGGAGGCACAGGCCCACTCCCGTGATTGCTCACAGGGACCTGTGTGCGGGAGACCTTAGCACACAGCATGGCATCTGCCTCAGCCCCAACCCACAGCATCCCCCATGACCTGCAGGAGGCAGTGGTCACCCATGCCTTTCAATGGCTTCCCCTCTGAAAACTGTCAAGGGACACAGGCAGCAATGACGTGCAAGAGCTGATTGGATTTAAGACTGAAACCAAGACTCTGTCCTTCAAAAGCAAGAGCAAAGATCTTCAGCAAGAACCTGCTAGCTGCAGGGAGCGGTGGCACATGCCTGTAATCCCAGCACTTGGGAAGCTAAGGCAGGAGGATTGACACGAGTTCGAGGCTAGCCTGGGCTACTTAGCAAGACCCTGTCTCAAACAAACAAACAAACAACCAGAATTAAATCAAGCTAAAGCAAACATCCACCCCTGAATTGGAAAAGAACTCACAACTCAAGTCACTTGGAAAGGAATGGGGCAATACAGAGCTAACAAGAGGCTTGTCTTGGGAATGATCATGAGCTGATATACTTTTATAAACTATGTGCCCAGTATCTTAGTCTCCCTAGGCAGCTGGGGCAGGGTTCTGCCTACACCAAGCAAGGCCTACAGGTATCTCAGCAGCTTTGGCAGTCAGTCGGTTCTTTTTTTTTTTTTTTTTTTTTTTTTTTTTTTTTCCGGTACCGGGAACCGAACTCACGACCTTGCGCTTGCCAGGCAGGCGCTTTGCCGCTGAGCTAAATCCCCAGCCCCCAAGTCAGTCGGTTCTATAGTTGATTTGGGATCCGTGGATGATAACCTTCTTTTTGTCTTATAGGGAATCAAGATTAATTCTCCCAGAATGGTGGAGAGATGTTTTCTTCCCTGAAAACCCCGCCCACTTCTCCCTGGTTACCGCTACCTTGTCCCACCACTGCCCATCTTTCCCCTACATCTGTCTTTGTCAGGAGGATAAGAGGAAATAGCACCGGTTTATGACAACTGTGCAGAGCTGGCCCTCAGAGAAAGACACTGAACAAAATAAAACATACAGGAAATGGATGCAAAAGAAAAAAGCGGCAGATTGGGCATGGGAGCATGTACATGTAATCCCAGCATTCAGGAGGCCGAGGCAGGAGGATCACAAATTTGAGGCAAGCCTGGGCTACACAGTGAGTTAGTTTAAGGCCAGTCTGGGGCATCTCAAACTCTTCTGAAACTCAGTTACAGAAATGACTCACTTCCTCCACTCTAAATTTATAGACATTATAAGAAAAAGCAAGAACTAGGGGACTTTCAGGCATGGCCATTTCACTGCTGACACAGGAGGCTGGCAACTATTACCCAATTCCACATATGAGAGGGACACTGTTCATTCCATTCCAGGGTTCACAAAAAATTCCCCCTCGTAAACTACGCAGGTGAAGGAGGCTCTTTTATGGCTGCATGCCAATAGTACAGGCCTAACAGGAAGACCTGAAGTGAGGAAGGTTTCTTTCGGCTATTCACAGACACGCTTCCTTACCCGTCACAACACAATGCTAGTGTCTGCGATGCTAGGGTTCCTAGAGGTTCCCAGGGTAGAAAGGTGTGTGCAAAGCTGGGCTGCAGCTTAAGGCAGGTAAATTCTAGATAGAAGGCTCTGGTTACTTATAGAAATGCTGCTTTTCCCTGGGCTACGTGGTAGCAACAAGTGTCAACTGTCTGATTATTTAAATGATTACCTGCCAGCTACTTATCCAGGCAAGAGGTTCTGTGATGTAACAACCATGACCAGTGGACATGACACAGGGAAGATAAACTGGCTGTGTGTGCGGGGAGTGAGGGGCCGAAGAGACTCAAGACGGAGAGAAATCAATCATTCTAATTGTCCTAATTTTAGACGCCAACTAACTGCTGTTTGAAGTCTCTGCCTCTTTCGACATCCAAGACCATAAAAGTTGTGCAATGCACAAGTCAGCTGCAGACCACAGCAAGTTCAAATTGTTGAGCTGAATAAAACCCCGTCAACAATTGTCAATCACGGTCCATCTGAAGAGCAGCACCATATGGAAGTGTTGGTAGCCCTGAGATAAATACTGTAAAGCGTTAGCCAGTTAATTTTGTTGGGTTTGACACTGTATGGTAAGCCTCTACAAAGGGAATAAACTTGATTCAGGATTCTGAGCTATGACAGAGGCAGTGGGGCTCCTGCTATATGCAGCCCCCACCCTGTCTTCACCAGGGTCTTCTTAAACCAGCAGAACCGCTTGTAACATTCACTGGAACTAGTAAGTTTCTCTAGAGGCCAAAAGCGCTGTTCTCAACAAAACAGATTCTGGAAGGAAAACTCACATAGGGAGAATAGAGTTCTCCAGTCTCTGTGATTTCACCTGCCATCTCCAAAAAGCGAGGGAGGGTGGTCAGCAGAGGTTGCTTCTGTGCAGGGGAGGTGGTCGTTGCAGGTCCCTAAGGCAAAAGAGTAGACTTCAACTTTCTGGCAGACCAAGACGGGGATGGGAGATTTGCAGTCACCCCCATGACATCTCCTGCACTTTGTTTATTTATTTTTTGGTGCCGAGAATCGAACTCAGGACCTTGTGCTTGCCAGGCAGGCGCTTGGGCCGCTGAGCTATATCCCCAGCCCTCTTGCACTTTAATAACACACTTTGGGCCTCAAGACTCAGCCTAGAGGGAAGGGTCTCCCAGGACGATGGAAACCCAGCAGTTTCATTTAACAGGCCCTATCTGTTCACGGCACAGCTCTGTGCATGGATGCTGTTCGGATCCTTAAGTGACTTAAGGAGCTTTTGAAGCTACTAAGTCTCACCCACCGCTACAGCTCCCTTTACACACTCTGAGTGCTTATGCCCACTTAATTCCAGGAACTGTGAGCTCACCACCACACAGGGCACCCCATGGAACTGTGCCTCGCCGCTCATGGCAGGGATCTGGGGCTTCCTGGGTCGCTCTCCAATCCAACTCTTTGTCCCAAAGCTTCTTTTGAACGGGGCCTCTACTCCGCGGCCCCCATCTGCCTTCTGCCCTGCTTTTGGATTTCTCACTCTTAAATCTGCCTTTCTTCTCAAAAGCCTCTATGCAAGTCTCTCCTTCGTTCTCCCTGCTGGGGGAGCTCCTAGTCCGCCACCCCAGTCCATCCCATCCCACCGTTTCACCCGGCCCGGCACGGCACCTGCAGCACAGATAACTCCCGATCGCCGGGCCGCTGCCTGTAGCCTCTGCCACTGCCGGCGCCAGCTGTCTCACACCAGCGCCCATAGGGCGCATGCGCTGGCTCTTGAGCCCACCTTCCCGGCGCGCGCCTCGGGCGGGGCGCGGCACGGTGATTGGGTCCTTCGCGGAGGCGGGGCCGGAGTTGGGCCTACGGGCTGCCGTCTGCGTGGCGGAAGTGGGAAGGTGCGCGCATGCGGAAGTGCGCTGCCGCCGGCCTGGCGGGGAAACATGGGTAGCTGGGAGAGGCGGGTGACAGGTTCGCCTGGGGACGCTTTCCTCGGCGAGGGATGGGTGTGAGCTTGTCAGTTCCGGGGCCTGGGTGGTTGGAGGGTCGAGGAGAGGAGCTTGTAGCGCCATCCAAAGGGGAGGGCGCTGGTGAGGCTGGGATTAGGGGCGGGGAGGAGAGGGGGCCAGACGTGGGTGTCGTGGACGCCTGAGCGAGGTGTTAGAAATAGGTTTAGCGCAGGGCTGACAGTTGATTCTGGGCTGAAATCCTGGAACTGGGGCAAGCGATAGGCGCACTGAGGATAAACTTTTAGTGCGCGGGTTTGATGAATCGAAGTTCTAGAGGGTAGACCGAAGGGACGGAAGGAATGGCAGCCCGGGCTTGGCCCCTTTGAGATGCGAGCCAAGGATTGCTTAATTATACTCATTCAGCTCAGCTTCCTTTCTTGCAAGAGTTTTGAGTGCGCTTTCTCGGAAGTGTTTGGAAGGAAAAAAGGTCGAGAGGCCCTTCTGTCAATTTAGCTCCACCCCAGCAAGAGAACCGGCGCCCATCCTAAGTGAGGAAAACGCAGCGTCCTGCAGTCTTTGCTGACCCCTACCTGCAGGCGCTACCATGAGGTTGAATCAGAACACTATGTTGCTGGGGAAGAAGGTGGTCCTGGTACCCTACACCTCAGAGCACGTACCTAGGTAACTGGTCACCTGACTTGGGGTACACCTGTAGTGCACATGAGGTTGAGGGAGTCAGCTGTCCATGGCACAGCCAGGAGCCTTCCTGATCCCCAATCTCAGGGCTGTTTGCCTTGAGAAGAAGAAACACTGGTTGTGAGAAGTAATTGCATAGAGGAAAAATGAAGCTGGGTGTGGTGGCGCACGCCTGTAATCCCAGCACTCAGGAGGCTGAGGCAGGAGGATCGCTGCCAGTTCGAGACCAGCCTGGGCTACAGAGTGAGCTCAAGGCCAGCCTGAACTGCATAGCGAGACCCTGTCTCAAAAAAACAGGAGCGAGGGGGAATGAGGCTGAAGTGAAGGGCTGCAACTTCCCTGGAAGAAGTTGACCATTTCCTTGTTTTTCCCTTTCCTTTTCTCAACTGCCTTTTCACTTTTCAGTACGGAATTATTTTGTCAACTAAGAAAGAAATGAAATGGTATTCTTGCATGTAAGGAAGAAAAAGAAATGGTATTCTTGCCTAGTTGTAAACTGACTTTCCCTGGTGTCGGCAAATATACCCAGTTCTTGGAGACTTAACATTTATTTGTCCTAAAATCCTCAGTTGATGGACGTTAGTCTTTGTTGTTATTAGAACTTAATTATTATTAAGCACCAGCTTGATACTGAAGAAATTTTCGAGTCACTCTTGTATAATCTACTTCCTCCTCCCATTACTAAAGTGTTGATCAAGAGCTTATCAGATAGACAGGCTCCCTTTTTGCTTCTGTATAAATCTTTATGAAATAAAGGAAAAGGGGTGTGCACATCATTCTGTAAAACTCTGCCCGGGCTCTGGAGGCGGTGGCCGTCAGGGGCTCTTCCCTGCCCAGGTCCTGACCAGCTCTTGTTCATGAACTGAGTTTTCACAAAGCAGATCCACCACTTGCTGAGTTTATCATTCTGAGGGGCAGAACCTTTTTCACAAATCTCAGTCCAGTCTTGTGCCTTAGCTGCTGCGGGTGGGCTCTACCTGTCTCACCTCATCTTCCTGTTTGTTTCCAGGTTTGGCATAAATGGCATTTAGTGGGAAACCAGGCTCTCCAGGATTGGGAAAATTAGTGATTTCCAGTGTCTACATTTCTTTTTTTTTGGTTTTCCTCCGGTACCAGGAATCAAACTCATGACCTTGCACTTTTCAGGCAGGCGCTGTGCTGCTGAGTTAAATCCCCAGCCCCTCTGCTTGGCTTTTGGAATTGCACATTGGAGTTTCTCTTTTTTCTTTCTTTCTCTTTCTTTCAGAGTTTCTCTTTTTTTCTTCCTTTTTCTCTTTCTTTCTTTCTTCCTTTCTTTTCTTTTTTTCCTTCTCCTCTTTTTCTTTCTTTCCTTTTTTTTGGACCAGGAATCAAACTCTCGGCCTTGTGCTTACCAGGCAGGCACTGTGCTGCTGAGCTACATCCCAGACCCTGGTGTTTTCAGAAATGTAGAGAGTTATATATATCAAAGTCCTGTCAGCTTCATTCTTAACTTCATAGTTTTTGAAGAATACATTGGCCTTAAAGTAATAGATGGCTTCACCTACTATACCTGTATCTTTGTTTCTCAAGAGGTGGGTCCTTTGAACTGACTCCTGATGGGTAGCAGTGCCATTTTTCCAATGAGTTTAGTGTGGGGTCCATGAGAGAAGAATGGTAGGCTGGCATTTTGGTGGGCTGGGCTTGGGACACAGAGGAGTAGGACCTGGTTAGAACGTAACCTTTTTGGTGGGGGTGGCTCAGGCTCAGTCTGATTTTTTTTTTTGAGACGCAGTCTTGAAGGTAGTCCAAGCTTATCTTGAACTCATGGAGCCCAGGCTAGCCTGGAACTTGTAGCAGTCCTCCTGCCTCAGCCTCCTAAGTGTTGGGATTACAGGCTTGTAGCACCACAATCCTACTGCACTGTTTTGATGTCTACTGCTTGAAAGGCTAGAACTGAGTCACAGAACGAACTTTTGTAGGAGCAGTTGGCAAATGTAACTGTGCAAGTGATAATTATGGAAGTGTCCTGTACTTATAATTTTCCTTCGGGAGTCCCTGCTGTCCTGCCTTTGTGGGGGTTTTTCAGGCCTTCATTGATGAGGTTGGCTTGCCATACACTCCCTCTCAGGAATCTGGGGAATGTTTGGTTTCAGACTGCTCTGAATGTACCTCTGAGCCAGGTTGGGAAGGTGAGCAGATAGAACATTTCCTTCGTGCTGTTCTTTTGTGTGCCTGGCCTGCTTAGGGGTCTTGTTCGGTGACCTTCCGTCCTAGGAACATCCATAACCCTCTTTGGGTCTTCTATGACCCTGTGGGTCTCCTCCCTGTTATATACTTTTTTTTGTAGTGGAGATTGAATCCAGGGCCTTTGCACTCAGCTACATCTCCAGCCTTTTGGCATTCATAGTTTTTTACTTTGGGGCAAGGTCTCATGAAGTCGATGGCTGCCCCAGCTGTGCTTGAACCTGTACTGTCCTGCTTCAGTCTACTGAGTAGCTGGGATTACAGACACTTCCTCCTCTTATAAAGCATAAGCCCCGTGCTTCCAAATCAGTCCTGCATGTCTAAGGCCAGCCCTCTGTCCCTGCAGGTACCATGAGTGGATGAAATCAGAGGAACTGCAGCGTTTGACAGCCTCAGAGCCATTGACCCTGGAGCAGGAGTATGCGATGCAGTGCAGCTGGCAGGAGGACGATGACAGTGAGGAGCCAAGGCCCCTGGCCCTGGCCCTGGGTGGGCTGGGTCAGAGGAAGTCTCCAGATTCCCACCTTTCTCCAGCCCTACTCCTAGCCCTTCTGGGGCCACGAGAGCTTTATGAAAAGCTTGGAAACTAGGTGCAGTGGCACATGCCAGTGTAAAACCAGCTACCTGGGAGGCTGAGGCTGGTGGATCACAAGGTTGGGACAAGCCTAATGTAGTAATCATCCTCCTTTGGGTCTTCTGCTCTTTTTGGGTACAGTTGTTATTCGGAGAAGGCCATGTTTTTCCTTTAGATTTAGGACAGTTTTAGAGCTTTGTAATGAGCTGCCTGAAGCTCTGGGTCCCTTTTCTCCAGCTAGGCAGACGGGTTTTCTGTAATTTCTGCCTTGGGCACAAACACCCTCTAACCTCTCTTCTCTGGGGGTGGTAACTGGAGTGGTGACTGTCATCTCCTCCCTTAGAGTGCACCTTCATTGTGCTGGACGCAGAGAAGTGGCAGGCCCGGCTAGGCCCTGCTGAAGAGAGCTGCATGGTGGGCGATGTGAACCTCTTCCTCACGGATCCGGAAGACCCCACTTTGGGGGAGATTGAGGTCATGATTGCAGGTTTGTTCCGTATGGCTGAGCCTCCCTTCCTTCCTGGCCTTCAGACCTCTGAGCTATAACCTCGGAGAGCTCAGTGGGAGACCAGCACTTGGCTGGGGCAGGTTGCCCTCCAGCGCTCCCTTCAGCCTGGTGGTCACCCCTGGGATCATCACTTTCTTCCTTATGCTTCAGTGTAGACTTTTAAATTCAGTCTGCCCTATCCTTGAGGTAGATGGGGACTCTTGAAAAACAATTTCCAGAGTGTTCTCCTACTAGAGGAACCCCTCCTGTTTCTGCATACCTGGTTCCTCAGCTTTCCCCAGGGGCCCCTGATTCCTTCATGGTAGTGTACTAAGGTGAAGGGGTCAGCTTTGGAGTCAGATTCCTGGGTTGCAAGCAGCAAATTTACCCAAGGGTGTGTTGTTTCACATCTGAGTGCCTCTTTTCCTCGTGCGCAGTGTGTAACAGTAGCACCAACCCCACGGGGTGTCACACACTGGTGTCAGCCACTGTGTTGCTCTTTGTCCTAGAGCCCAGCTGCAGGGGCCAGGGCTTCGGCACGGAGGCTGCTCTCCTGATGATGTCCTATGGTAAGATGGCCTGAGTGGACCATGGTGGGGAGGAAGGGCTAGGTCCCCGAGGGAGGGAGGCGGGTGACAGGTGCCTCCCCTGCAAGTGGGGACAGGAAGTATGGGAGCTTCATCCTGCTGCCTGCCCCTCTCCCCGTTATGTCTGGAGGAGTGACCAAGCTAGGTCTGACGAAGTTTGAGGCAAAAATTGGGCAAGGAAATGAACCCAGTATCCGGATGTTCCAGAAACTTCACTTTGAGCAGGTGAGGAGGTTGGGGCAGGCCTGGGTCTGGGTGGTGGGGCTGGTGGTGTTGGAACTCGTGAGTAACTTAGTGGCCCTGGCCTCTGGCTCATGCAGGTGGCCCTGAGCAGCGTCTTCCAGGAAGTGACACTTAGACTGACAGTGAGTGAGCCTGAGCGGCAGTGGCTTCTGGCTCAGACCAGCCATGTGGAGGAGAAGGCTTACAGAGACGGGTCAGCAGAGCACCAGTGACAGCCAGGCCCTGGCCGCCCCTCTGCAGGAGCTGGGCGTGGGGCCTAGCCACTCCAAGGACCAGAGCTCTTCGCAGGAGATAAATGTGTGGTCCCTTTGGTCCCAGTCCAAACTGGGAGTCACCTTTCAAGGACCTTCAGACTTGGGCTGGGTTTGCCTTGGCCTCTCCCTGACTGGCGCCCTGACTTCTCTTCACCTCTCGGCCAGACTGACTCAGATGCCCCTGGATACATGGCAAGAATCTACTGGGAAGGGCAGGGTGGAAGTGGGCATGGACAGGCCTTCCTCTGCAGGACCAGAGCTACCACCTGGGGGCAGCACCCTGGCTGAGAGTAAAGCACTGGGTGGCCAGCTTCCTTGTTTTCATGTGGCCTGTGTGAGGCACTGGGAGCTCAGTATGAGTACCCATCCTGGGAAGGGTATCTCAGTTCTGTCGTCGGCAGGAAGCCAGTGTGACCCTGGAAGGCAGGAGAGGTGGACTGGTGAGGGAGTGAGGGAGTGGTCCAGCCCCTCCCCTAGCTCCTGCTTCCTCATTTTGAGTCAGACAGCCCTGAATGCAGAGGAATAAGTTTTGTCTACAAAGTCCTCAAGGCTGGGAGAATACCCTGTTCACGAGCCTCTTACTCCGCTGCTGGCTCCAAGAGGAAAGCCACTCCATAGCCCAATCTGCGGGAGCAGCCTCGTCCCTGCAGCTCTCCCACATCAGCTCTAGGGCTACTGCAAAGGCCGCTGCACCTGGCCTTCCCACGAGGGGGCAGTGGAGGCACAGGTTTGGGATGGTCAGGCTGCTGAGGCTTAGCAGAGTAGCACCACGTTCCCTCAGGAAACCCTTAACTCCTGACTGTCCCTCATACTTCATCACCCAGGGTGGCCATCAAGAAAGGTGAGGCATTGCTGGGAGTGGTGGCGCATGCCTGTAATCCCAGCACTCGGGAGGCTGAGGCAGGAGGATCATTGCCAGTTCGAGGCCAGCCTGAACTGCATACCGAAACCCTGTCTCAAAAAAAAAAAAAAAAAAAAGCATGTTTTCAAAACACAGCCATAGAAGGCAGCTTATGGGGCATCTTCAAGAGGGAAACCAATTCTAGATGCTGTGACTTGAAGCCCCTCGGCTCCTGTCCCTTTTCCCAGATTGCAGCTGAAATTCTGTAGAATCTAAACAATGAATCTAAGGTGAAAGGTCCACTTGCTGTGGTTTCCTTTGCACCCTGCTCCAGCCCTTTAGCGACTAGAGTTACCTCTGAGCCACCTACCTGTCCCTGTCTGCAGCCTCAGCAGTCAAAGGTCCCCCAGTGCTTCTCCACCCAGCAGGTGAGGTAGGGAGGGGCCCTTTAAGCCCTATGGGGCAATCCAGGGGGGAGGGGCCCTCCACAAGGGGTCAAAGGGTCAGTCCAGGGCTGGGTAAAGGGAGGCCAGGTAAAGAGAGCAGGACACAGAATGATGAGTGCTGTGATAAGGGTTCTGGATGGTTCCATTTAAGGCCAGTGGAATCCAAACCCTAAAGTACCAGATGGCCAGATAAGACCGGCCCTTCTCTCCACTCTGAGGGTTGCTCTCTTCCCCAACTTGTTCCGCTCAGTTCAGGAACCTGGTTCTGAGTGGTCACCCTGGTTGAGTGGAGAGGGGGTAGCCCAGGGCCAGCCTCCCTTTCTTCTGAGCACTGCTCTGGACCTTCTGCCCTGCAGCCTGGGCCACCTGGCAGACTTCTAGGATATGGCCTCGGGTGTCTGAGGTGTAAGGGACCAGGGCTTGGACCTGCATTTTGCCCTTGGAAAATCCCCTCCATCCCACTTTGTCACACAGCATGTTCTGGGGCTCAGTGGACCATTCTGTTTTCTCCCAGTGCTGGAGAACTGCCCTCCAATCAGGCTAGTGGCCAGACAAGATAAAGTACATGGCGCCAGCTCAGCCTGCTCCTGGGAATCCTGTAGCCAACTCTTTAGCTTCAAACGCAGCTTCAAGGGCTGGGGATATAGCTCAGCGGCATAAGTGCCTGCCTGGCAAGCACAAGGTCCTGAGTTCGATTCCCGGTACCAAAAACAAAAACAGACAAACCCAGCTTCATCCTCACCTTCACACTAGTAGCACTCGTGGAATAAGAGGAGCCTCCGAGCCCTCAGCCTGTGGGATCATCACCTCCCACGTTCTCCGTAGCAGTCTTACTACCTGCCCTTACATTGACACAGTAACACCAAGTTAAGCACCCGGGGCTGAGCAGGTCTTACTCCCTACAGGGTTCCTGAGCAGCTACAGA
Organism: Chinchilla lanigera; assembly: GCF_000276665.1. Classification (NCBI taxonomy): domain Eukaryota; kingdom Metazoa; phylum Chordata; class Mammalia; order Rodentia; family Chinchillidae; genus Chinchilla; species Chinchilla lanigera. The sequence continues at coordinate 1,657,033 of NW_004955553.1, read as the reverse complement.
ATCCAGGCCTTCTCGTTAAAGTCACCTTGCCTTGTGCAGGGAACCTTTAGATGGTCTTTCCTTCAGCCCTCCTACCCTCAGCCAGAGGCCATTTGGCCACACTTTCACCACTTCCTACTTTCCATCTGGAGGGTGTGCGGCTGAAGGACAAAGCTTCAAAGGAAGACACAGAGGCTCAACAAGTACAGAGGAACGAGCTTGGTTTCTGAAGCGGTTTCTTTACAGTGGCGGTGCCTGGCTCAGGGATGGCAGGGGGCAGCCAAATCCTCCCCATGCTGCCCAGGTCTCCAACAGTGGGACTAGAAACAAAAATGGAAGGCTGAGGCCGCTGCTATGCCTCAGATGTTAATGACCAGGAAAATGAAGGGAACAAAAATCCTTCTGAACTCTGGTACTGTACACTTAAAAAAAGAAAAATCAGTAGAAGATGCCCAAACCATAAGTCTCAGGATGAAGGGCACCCTGCCCACTGTGAGCAGTGGCTGCAGAGATGAGTTTCCTGGTCACTTTTGGACCAGTGCTCACATGTGAGAGTCTGGCTCCAGGATCCTTGCTTGGTGTGGGTCCCAGTGGTGTCCCAGGCTGGGTGGCAAGGGGTCACCTGGTAGGAGAAAGCCCTCAGGGAGAAGGAGGGGGAGAGTCTGCTTTTTGATTGGGAAAGGACAGAAAAGCACCTTAAGGGAAGACCAAAGTATCTAGGAGAATCAGATTTCATCAAGAAGGAGGTGCTGGTGCTGATTGGAACATCGATTGGTGGGCAGTGGGGTTTGGGGTGGCTAGGACGGGCGGGCTGCTGGCTGGGCCCTTCCACAGCCTTGCGCTGCTGGTGGATGGGCACTCAGAGATTGCTGAAGAGTTCATTTTTCTTGTTCCAGTCCATCTGTGGGGCCCGCTTGCTGCTGCGCTTCTGGTGGGCCCTCTCTTTGGCCACGGCCAGGGAGATGTTGAAGTCCAGGATGGGGTCCGAGGAGGAGGTAGACGAGGGCTCTGTGGAGTCCTGTTTCTTGGGGCTGTCTTGGGAACTGGACTATAGAGAGAAACGGGAGGCAGAGAGTTGGGAGTCAGTGCCTGGAAGGCTCTGGTGCTCAGCCTGGACGAGGCGGCTCCCCTGAGGCTGTGCCCGGGGAAGCCAGGTCACAAGAACAGAATGCGCCTCAGCATGTGACCTCAAAGGCAGGCTGGTGTGCCAGGAACCAAGGTGGCCTGGGAATCGGCTTCCCATAACCCATTCCCAACCCCTGCCAGGCTGCCTACCTCCTCGCTGGTATTGCTTGAGGCGGATCTCGCCAGGACTGGCCTGGGGCTCTCAAGGGCTGCCTCGCCCAGGGTTTCACCACTGTTCTCCTGGCACAGAGAAAAGGGGTGTGGGCTGGCAGGGAAGGGGGTAGGAAACTCCTGCTCAGGAAAGCTGGAAGCCCTAGCCTGAGAAGTGCCACTCACGCCTTGATCACCCACCCAAATTCCAGCGTCACATTGCTACATTCCTTAAAGGATCAGAGGGCAGCCTGGTTCCATCCATTACCTAGGTGGGAGGGTAGTCGATGCAAGGTGGGATTAGCTAAACCACTCCACGTTTTCCCTGATGTGGCTTTCATCGAATGGACTTAGAGGCTGGGGACACCAAGGTCCTCTCTGAAAGGTGTGGGGGACACGTATGGTGCTCCCGAAACCTATAGCCCTCTCTTATTTTTAAATCCAAAACAGCCAAGCAGAGCCTTGAAGGAGTAAGATAGATGGAGTGTTCTAGACCCACAAATAGGGTGACAGAAGGTTCATATTGGGCTTGGGGACCCTGGTACAAACCACTGAGTAAAAAGGAGACCCTGCAGACTCCTGCTTCTCGGCTTGACTAAGCGGGCCTGTTTAGGAGTGAAGGCTTTGGCTGGGGCGTCAGCTTGGCGCTCAGCCCCTTCCTGGGTCCCTCCGTGGATCTGGCTGGCACCTGGCCTGCCATCTCTTCCCTAGCCTCACCCCCCTTCCCTTCTGCCAGGGGAGGAGGGGCTTTGTTCTTCCAACCCAGACTGGAAGTAGCAGGGCTGGCAGTGCACAGCCAGACACTAGAGCTCTGTTCTTGGGGGGAAGAATGGCCTCTTCTGTATGGTGGGGAGTTGGAGGTGGGGGCCCATCACCCAGGATGGCGGGCTGTAGAGGGGCCCGGCCAGGCCTCTGCAGTGTGACAGCCTTGGCCCTCAGCAGGGGCAAGGGGTACGTTGTTCTATATCTTGGAGCTCAGAAGGGAGCTGGAACCTGGCCCCGAGGTTTCAGCCTGAGCCAGCGGCTGTCTTAACCACACTACCGCCTGACAGCTCCCTCCCCCCATGGGGTTGGGAGCCAGAGCAGCAGTTAGAGGATGACCCTTACCTTCTGTATCTCCCCGTTGGTGAAGGGCTCAGGCAAGGGACCTAGGGCACGGGGAGAGCAGAGGTGAGGCCAGAAGCTTTGGGAGAGTGTGTCGAGCGCAGCCTGCACAAGGGCCCAGAGATGCTGCTTTTGGTCAGATCATCAGATCTTGCACCCAAGGTCAGTGGTTAAAACTGTATCTGCAACCCACTGTAGGGACGTCTGACATTTTCATAGCCCAGCACACACAAAAGCTTGTGTGTATGGCAAAATTTCACAAAACAGTACTTTACCCTCCTGCAGCGCAGTGTTCTCTGATATTTTCTATGAAGTTTTTAAAAATGTGCTGGTTTCTGTCTAATAAACTGATCTCAGGAGTTACTGGTGGGCTATGAGCTACTTGAAAAACTGTTTTATTTGGAATGACGTTCTAGGCTGGCTGCCGAACTCCCACCTGGGAAGCCTGTTAAAAACAGATTCCTGGGACAGGCCTGGGCCTTCACATTTTTCACATGCGTCCCAGGTGACAGTGATATTATAGCAGTAGTAGGGCCACACCCAAGATTATGGCTGGCAGCTGTCTCCGCTGAGAGAAAACAAGCCCAGCCCCTACTTGCTCTGGAAATGAGGGGACAGGAAGGCCCAAGGGCAGTATCCTGGGTGCCTCCCCAGCAACCAGTGGGAAACCTGGTGGGGGCAGGCAGGGCCAGAGCGAGAGAAGTTGGGCCAAGGTCAGTCCCCTCCCCACATCTACAGTGGAGGACGTTTCACTTCTGGGGCCTAAACCCGGGTGGGTTTCTTCTGAACCTTTAGCTTTTATAATTTATGTGTATCTCTTCTCTTATTCTTGTCCCCAGTCCAGACCCAGCCAGGTACACCTGATTCACCTTTTCCTCCCTTTTGACATCTCTAGCCTCCCCATGGCTGCGGGCAGGGGTCTTGTAGGACATTGGGACACTCACTTTCCCCCTCCCTCTGGGCCTCCGCATGCTGCCAGGCAGAGAGGCAGACAAGGGCATTGGCGGGGGACGGGGTGTGGGGAGGGTGGGGAGTGCGGGGTGTGAGGAAGGGTGGTGGAAGAGGCTGCAGACAATATCTGAGGAGCTGCGCCGAGTCCAAATTTCAGCTGTGTTCCTCATACCTGGTCCCCAAGAGCAAGGCTGGGGCTTCTCTGGGCCTCAGTGTCTTCACCGAGGAAGGGGATTAGTTGAATTACTGGGGTTCTATGAACCTGGAGAAGAGCTAAGGGTACCCCCACCTCCCATGCCCAGAGGTTGCTAAGGATTTCCAGGAGTCATCCCATTTCTAGCAGTTCCCCAGGACCCTGGGTCAGGTCAGAGACAGGACTGCCTCCCTGGGTTTCTCCACCTAGGGATGTGAGTCATGTGGACCCCCCCTCCCACAAATATTGCCCTGACCTCCAGAGAGACCCCACCCACTACAAAGTCCAAAGACATTCCACCCTCAGGATGGCCCAGGGCACCCCACGCCCTGAGCCATCTTTACAGAGAAAAAGTCCGGGCAAGGGAACAGAGGCTGTTTAACCCTTCCCTGTCCTGGTAGAGCAGTCCTGGGGCCCCCTTTTGGCTCTGCGTGGACAGGGAGAGGTGCCAGGCTTGGCAGGGGGAGAGCAGGGGAGGGGGAGGGCAGGGGCCTAGAGACTGAAGCGGTCCCACTGCTCTCCAGTCCCACTGCTCTCCGGAGCTGAGTTTCCAAGACAACCTGACAGAAGGGAGGGGGAGATTCCAGCCCCTGTCACTGGACTCTGATCTGCCCAGTAAAGGCTGGAAGCCACCCCAGAATTAACCCTTCTGTGGCACAGGCATTGCCCTGAGAATGTGCTGCGGGGAGGGGCGCTTGGACTGCTCTTTGGTGTGGTGGCTCAGGCTGGGGATCCTGAAGCTCTGTCCCATCCCTTCTGTCAAATGACCCTCTATCACATGCTACCTTTGAAAACCACGACCCATCCCTGCTTCTTCTCCTCACTCCCCACCAACCCACCCTGAGGAGGAGGAGGCAGAGGCAAAGCCAGGAAGTTGCGTACCCCACAGCTGGAAGTCTGGCTGTGTCCCTGACTTGGGGGTACCCAACTGTACCAGCCACTCACCATCCAGGTGCTCCTGAGATGGGATCACTTTGCACTTCTTGAAGAACTCATCGGTTTCCCTGTCTACCACCAGCAGCTTGGCCTCATCTCCTCCAGCCTTGATGGCGGACACCACATCCCCGTGCTGCTTGCCCTCCATGCAGACCCCGTTCACCTGGGGGGTGGGGTGGGGGAGGGTTAGCAGCACAGGTCGCAGTTGTGTTGGGGGCAGGTGGAAGGACTCGGGCCTCCCTTACCCGCTCAGTTCTGAGCTAGGCCAGTGGTCCTCCCACTTGACAGTCAGCGGGGAGGAAGGACATGTGGGAAAAGCCAAAGAAAATATCCAGACAGAGACTAAACAAACACAGCTGTGAGGGACAGGACGGAGAGGTTTGGGAGGCCAGGGCTGGGTGCTCCTCTGACTTCCTCGCTTTTCTCACGTGTAAAATGAGACGTCTTGAGAGAGCTGATCTCTGGCACTAAGGTTCTCAGACTCTGATTGTGGGACCAGCCTGAGCATTGAGTTCACGTTTCCTCTCTCCTGAGCACAGCCCGAGAGGAGGGAGCAGCTCAATCCCCCTGCCCGGTGCTTGGCTCATGGAGCGCTCAGGCGGCAGGGAAGCTCTGGAGTGGCATCTCCCTCGATGAATGGGTGAATCACGGCTGTAGAGTGCTCGCTCAGGGTAGAAGGTCTCAGAGGAGAGAGTGGAAAAGAAGCTAGCCAGCCTCTCGTCCCTCTACTGCCCACCCTTCTTTCTTGCTTTGTCTCCTGTTCACCTATATACCCAATCACCCACCCAGCACCTAGGGGTTGGTTACGCCCCATGGGCTCAGCAAGTGGAAGGTGGTAGGATGGCTGCCCGACGAGCTAAAGCTCAGGAAGGAAGAGCAGGGAAGGGCCTGGGGAGACGGGCGAGGAGATCACCTCTACAATGCGGTCCTGGGCCCGCAGCCCAGAGGCTTCAGCTGGGGAACCTGGGTCCACCGCTCGGATGAACTGGCCTGGCTTGGACTTGTCGCTGTGCAGGTTGAAGCCATAGCCGTTGGCGCCCTTCTTCATCAAACAGATCCGAGGCCGAAGCTCGAGCTGTGGGAATAAAGGAGAGGCCATTCCACAGTGACCCACGTCCTTCCCTGCCCTCTGCCCGACTCTGCCTTTCCCAGCAAGCGAGGTTTGGAATAACGCAACTATGCTTTGATCCTGCGTGGAATTCTGGCTGGGGGGTGCGGCGCAGATGAGCCGGGTGAACGCCAAGCATTGCAGCAGACTGCCTAGGGCCCTGGGTGCACAGGTCAGTTTGCTCTGATGGTAAAGGAGGGGTGGGACTGGAACAAGGTTAGCTCTCAAGTCCCTTCCCCAAAGACATTTGAAGGGGTTCACAAGTTATTTTCGTCTTATCCTGCCTCATCAGCGACTCACTGTGGCCCTGGGAGAGGAGGGATGGCGGGGCTTCTGTCAGCCTGGCTGGGGATCTGAGGACTCTAGGTCAGGACCCCAGCCCTTTGTACCTGTTCTCCATCCGGGGAGGAAGGGGCAGGTATTTACGGAAAGCCAGTCAGCGTATTTACAGTAAAGCCTTTCCTCACCCAAGCAGCCTCCTTTCTTGTCCCCACCAAGCCAACCTGTGCAGTTCAAAGGGAGCGGGAGGACCCAGAAAATTAGAAATCCCGTGGGTGGCACAGTGAGGATAAAGATGGTGACAGCACCCAGGGACCCTGTCACTGTGAAAAGCAAGGCTGGGCCGAAGGAAGTACAGTGTGCTTGAGTCCTGCGAAGAGCGCCCTGTTAATAAGGCACCCTAGATTTCTGACACCCAGACTGCACGCGTTTTCCACCATCTTCTCTCCAACTTAATTAAGGAAGCTCAATTTCAAAGCCATGGACCCAGGACCCTAGGTCCCTTCCTCCTCCCCTCCCCCTAGGCCTGGGGCAGGACACTGGCTGCCGTCCATCCTGGTGGCCCTGAGCTATCACCTTGACCATCAGGCAATGAGCTCCCCCGCTTACTAGCTGTGTGACCTGGGGCATGTCATTTCCTTCTCCAGGCCTCAGGGTCCTCATTTACAGGCCATTCTCAGTGTCATTTACCTCTCAGAGTTGCTGTGAGGCCCAAGGAGATAATTACCTACGTGAGAACCCTCTCTAACTGTGAGGCCCTGTGCCTACCTGGACTTTATCTTTGTCCTTAATACTGCTGAACAGTCATGTGAAGCTGAGCGGCGGACTGGGTGGGGGAGGGTGATGTGCTCGGTGGATCTGAAACCCAAATCCCCAGCTGGGAGTGGAGCAGGTAAGGGAGGGGTGGGAAGGGGTGAAGGGGAAGCTTAAGGGCCTCCTGCCCCAACTTGCCAGCCCCAGGAGACAGCTGCCATAGGCAGAGATATGATCCCACCCCTTCCCTCTTGGGCTAGGGGCCGGAGGAGATTTTCTCTCTCCTTAAACACTTAGGCGGGTCTTTTGTATTGTTTCAAGACAGTGTTAATAAGCTGCAGAGGAAGAAAGGGTGGCAGCTGGGACTTGCCTTAGCAGCCACTTACCCAAATCTGGGCTAGGGGCTCCTCAAACAACAGTGGAGACAACGAAGTGCCTGGCAGAAAGTGGGCACCCCGAGAGGTACCAGTTCTCCTTGGCCACCCTGTTCCTCACCCTTCCCACAGCCCTGCTGTTGAGATCTTGTTCTGGGAGGGAGTCAGGCTCTCCTCCCCTCCAGCTAATCCAGCAAGGGAGCTGCCAGCCGGCCCTCCCCCAGGCTGCCTAGGTGAGCGGGAACAGGTCTGACCAGTTGACACCAACAGCACTGGCTCAGCTTTCTGCCTCGGCCGTACTGAGCTGCATAATCCGTAATCTGGTCCTTCACCCTGAGAAAGGGGGAGGGGGCACCTCCAAAGCTCTGTCCCTCCCCACCTCCCCCTACAGTCCCCTCACTCCTAAGTCTTCCCACAGCCACATGGCTGAGGCCTGTCAGTTGTTTCTGAGATGGGGAAACTGAGGCTCGGAGAAATCAAGCCCACCTCCTGACATTACATAGCCAGAGCTGCAACCCCTCTGATTTGGGACCTATGCTCCTTACACCGTACACTGGGTTGATCTTTAAGGACCCAACTTAAAAATGGGGCAACCCATTTGGAGCTGAGGCCCCAGCAGGAGTCGCAGTGAAGGGCAGCCGGCACTGGTTGCCGCCCCTACAGGGAGGTGATGAAACCACAGCCTTCCTTCCGGGTGCTCAAGGCCTCTTGCAGCTGGAGCTACGGCTTGGCTTGCGCAGAGGGATAAGGTTGGCCTGGGTGACGGGGCAGTAAGCATGCCTGGGCCGGAACTGTGGCTGAAAACAAGCCAGGGGACAGGGAGCTCTGGAGTGCCCTGACTGGCAGGGCCGGGCTCACTGGCCCTGTAATACCCTCCACCTTCCTGTCCAGGTCTCTGTGCCACAGGTTTTCCTGTCTGTGCCCCAGCAAGTCACACCAGTACCCTTTGCCTAGTGACAAGTGTCATCAAAGCTCTAGGGCTGCCTAAACCTTGTTCCCTTCTGCCAACATGGATGAGGGATACGAGGGCCACCTCGCCCGAGGGCCTCAGGCTCCTACTTTCCCCCTGTACTGGGACCTGCTCTACTGCCTCCAGGTTGACTGTGTGGAAGATTTGGGGCCTGACGTTGGCAGAGCAGGAGGACGGGAAGCCCCAGGTAGCCCCCAACCTCATATGCAGCTATTACACAACAGAGCCTTAGCTAGTCCCCTCTTCCCAAGTCTCTGGAGACCCCTGCCTTCAGAAGGGGTGATGGGGTGGCTTCCCACACTTCCAGGGAGACCAGCCTGTACCACCCCCCAACTAGCCACCCAGGTATACCACGAGATGTCACTGCAGCTGCTGAGTCAGCCCATCAGGCGGCCCATCCCAGCCTGGGTGGAGACAGGAGTGTGTGGCGGAGCTGACCCTGGGGATGTGCGGGGCCTGGCTCAAGGTTCCTAGGTCTGGCACTGAGATGTGAGATGGGAAAGAGCGAAACACCTGGTGCAGCTGGGCCGTTGCTGCTGGGTTCTGCTCCTGGGGGAAGGGGGTGAATAGCGGCAAAGTCCAAGCCTTCTCAGGTCTGGTGTGGCCCCCAGGAGCTAAGAAGGGGACTTGTGCCCTGGTGCCAGATGGAGGGGTACAGAGCATTGCAGGTAATGGGGAGACTTCAAGGGGAACACAGCCCCAGCATCTGTGCAGAGCTTCCTAAGGAGATCCAGAAAGGCTAGAAGAAACCAGGATCTGCTCAGAGCTCCAGGCAAGAGAAGCCGCATGAGGCAGGGGTGGCTAAGGGCGGTGAGGCAGGGCCTGAGACTCACTTTCACTTCTAGAACAGACCCTGCCAGAAGAGCTATCTGCGGACCCTTCTCATGGCGGCCTTCCCCCACCCTCAGGTTCTCAGGCTGCCCCTTCATCCCTCCTCTCCTCTACCTTGAGTGGCTGCCCCATCATCTCCACCCACACAGCCCAGGGAGCGGACAGCGGGCACGGAATTTAATAGGCGTCACCAGCAGCCACCTGGAAAGCTGGGGAAAGCCGATACTTTCCCCAGTGTGGTCTCCGGGGAGCAGGCCGGGAGCAGGCCGCTCCCTGCTCCTCCTTGGGGGAGGGCTGCGGGCAGCTGGGGACCAACGCCCCACTGGGTCCAACCTCTCCCTGGCTGATGCCATGGCGATGGGACAGACAGAAACAACCAGGCAGCTTCCACTGGCATTGGCCTGTGTCACTTCCCAAAAGCCAGGCAGCTCTGGGCCCGAGGCGGTGGGCTAGGGGAGCAGGAGGACCTCCAGGGTGGGTGGGGAACAAGAGGAGGGACCTCCGCCTCCCACGACTGCCCTTCCCCCAGTGCAGCCCAGGCCTGAGCTCTTATTTATGGAAATAAGGCTGGTGCCCACACAGGAAAAGCAGCCCAGTGACAAGAGGGGCTGGGGAGAAAGTGGGGGTCCTAGACGAAGGAGGTAAGTTTGGAGAAACTATGGCTGTTTTGGGAGGCAGCTTAAGTTTGTTACACAGTCTCTGGGGACACGGGCTCGGGTCTGGTACTGCCCTTAAAGGAAAGCTAGCCGGCCTTGCTTTGGGGGTGCTGTGTGATGGGCAGCACAGGACATTATCCTTGAGGCAGACTAGGAAGGTGCTTAAGCACTGGGCCAATGTCCAGAGCAGGAGGCTAAAAGTGTCCTCACCCCAGGTGAGACACAGCGGCCTGGGCTACTACCACGCCCTTATATCACTTCATGTTCCCTGTAAGACACCCTCCCCTTACTTCTGTACAGGCCAAGGAATGTGGGACACCTCTGTTTGCAAAAAAAATGATGCTACCCCTAGTCCTTGAGCTTGTACTTCCTGTTTCCCAGGGGGAAGGCCTTTTCCTAGAGTCAGGCAGGGGGAACCAGGAAGGTGACATAAGCTAAAGGACAGGAACCCTGAGCCAGGTCCTGTCTCTGGCTAGTGGTGTCTTTTCCTAGTGCCAGCCAGAGGCGGTGAAGGAGAATTTGGCTCAAGTCTTCCCAGGGCTGGACAAGCTTGGGATGGAGCAGGCTGGTACCTGGGCTGCTGCCCGGCTGGATACCATCCAGAGCTGGCCGTCCCATGCCTTCCTGCCTGGCCTGCAGACACTCTACCATCATCCCTCAATAAGGACCTTCAGAAAGCTTGTAAAATCAGGCTCAACAATGAAGCATTTACTGAACAGTTATTATGTGCCGGGCCCTGCCCCAGAGGCTGTATGTTTCTTATAAAACCCAATTATAACTTTGCAAGGGAAGTATTATTGGCTGTGTTTTGCAGATGAGAAAACTCAGGTTCAAAGAGATGGGATAAACTGGTCAAGTATGCACAGGTGAAAGGAGGTAGGATTTGAACTTAGATCCCAAACAGCACCATGCAGTAGAAATATGTCAGCCATGTACGAAATTTCAAAAATTTCTAGTAGCTATGTCAAAAAGAGGGGTGGTTAGAAGTATAGCTCAGTGGTAAAGCACAAGGCCCTGGGTTCAATCCTCAGCACCAAAAATAAATTTATTATCTTATTTAACACAACGTATCCAAAATGTTACGTTTCCACATGTAATCTATTTTAAAAAATGGAGATATTTTAACCTTTTTTTTTTATTGGTACAGGATACCTTAATCTGAAATACTGAAATCTAAAATGCTCCAAAATCTGAAAGTTTTGGGGCACAGATATGATAGCATGAACAGAAAATTATATACTATGAAACTGTTTCCTATCTTAAATTATTATTATTATTTGCCTTTTTGAGATGGGGTTTCACTATGTAGTTCAGGCTGGCCTTGAACTCCTTTTGTAGCCCAGAGCCTCGAACTCACAGTGATCCTTCTGCCTCAGCCTCCTGAGTGCTGGGATTATAGGCATGTGCCACCGTGCCCAGTTCTTATATTAAATTATTAAAACATTGTATGGAACTGATTTTAAAGTATATGGATATGGTTAGACTTGCATTCCATCCCTAAGACAGATCATGATATATATGCAAATGTTCCAAAATACAAAACATGAAATTCAAGTTGGGTGTGGTGGTGTGGGTCTGTAATCCCAGAACTCTGGGAGGCTGAGGCAGGAGGATCACAAGTTCAAACCCAGCCTGGGTAATTTAGACAAAATTAAAACAAACAAAAAATCCCCATAAAACTGATATCCATTTAGCTCAGCGGCACAGCGCCTGCCTGGCAAGTGCAAGGTCGTGAGTTCGATTCCTGGTACTGGGAAGAAAAAAAAAAACCCAAAACAAAACAAAACAAAACAAAAAAAACTGATATCTAAGCCAGGCATGGTGGCGCATGGCCTGTAATCCCAGCACTTGGGAGGCTGAGACAGGAGGATTGTGGTGAGTTCCAGACCAGCATAGGCTACAAAGTGAGCTCAACGCCAGCCTGAACTGCATAGTGGGAGACCCTGTCTCAAAAAGACAAAAACAAACAAACAAACAAAACCTGATGTCTAAAACACCTTCTGGTCCTGAGCATTTTGGGTGAGACTCAGTGAGTACCAAACTTTCAGAATGGGTGCCAGAGAGCTTAAATGACCAGTGGCAGCCACACTGGACAGCACCCATCTATCAGCCTCAGTTTTAACTACTGTGCTGTCTGAGTCGGCCCCAAACACACTCTCGGAAACCCTCACACTTTGCTCTGGCCACTGGGTCCCTTGATTTGATAGCAAGCAGAGAAGGCCGAGCCTCTGTGACTAAGTTAGAGCTCCAGCCTCAACTGCTGCGTGGTGAGTGGGACTTGCACCTGGCGAATGTTCGCTGCATGTTACCATGCTGCTCCGAGGTGAACTGACCTTCGGCAATAGACAGCTCGTGTCCTTTTTCCAGGACTCAGGAACCTAAACATCACCTAGGCATCGGTGGCCATGGCAAATCGTTCTACCCCAGAGGAAGGTTCAGGCAGCCATGAAGCCCAGCCTCTAGGGGGCTCTTGTTGCTGCAAGTGAGTCCAAGAGGCAACCAGCAAGGGCAGAGACTTGGTTCCCAAGCTCCAGGGAGAGCCCATGAGAAGGATGGGGACAGGAGCTTGCCCCTTCTGGGAGAAGGTTCTCATCAGGGTTGAGGGACTGCTGGGGACAGAACATCTAGATTCCCTGGCCTCTTGTGTTTGCTTTGGCAGCACATATACTAGAATCCCAGGCCCCAACTGGGGACCATCTACCTGGATCCCTACTGGAAACTGGTTCAAGCAGCCTGCCTGAATTTCATTTTTATTTTCCCCCACTGCTGGGGACTGAACCCACGGGGCTTGTGCATGCGAGGCAAGTGCTCTACCTCTGAGCTACCATCCTGTACCCCCAGCAGCCTGAATGTATGCTCCTGTCATGGTCCTGGTGTGCCTCAGAATATAACCGATAGAGAGCTGGGCATGGTGGTGCAAGCCTGTAATCCCAGCACTTGGGAGGCTGAGGCAGGAGGAGCATAGTGAGTTTAAGGCCAGCAGAATTCTTGTCTCTCAGGGCAAGGAACCAAGATCCTTGGCTTTGCTGGAGGGTCCCCTAGCTGAGAATCCTGGTGCTGGCCACCTAACCTGACTTAGCCTCAGTTTCCACAGGTAGAGAATGGGACTAATTCTTGGGGTGGGGATGGGTCATGTGCATAAATGACATGAGGCATGTTTGGTACTTAGTACATTACCAGACTCCGATAACACCTGTCAAGTAACAAACACTTACTAGTGACTTACAAAATGGAGAAAATGCTACCTAATTTGCAGGGCTGCTATGGGGGAAATCAAGGTCACACACATCCCTATCTTTATGGCACAGGCTGGCAAGCAGCAGGCACAAAGTGTCCTTCCCAGGTAGGGCCTCTCTACCTTAGAAAGGCAGAGCAGGGAAATACCTGTTAATGTGGTCTAGAGTTCTGGTTTCTCCGGGTAAAGAGTTGCAAGCAGTGATACAACTTGGGCTGCGTCCCCTGTCCCTTTAATCCCTAAGCACTAACTCCCCACTTTCTGATGGATGGCGTGGGGTGGGAAACGTGGGGAAGGACCCTTATCTACCTGGAACTCCCTGAGAAGGAAGTTGCTTACTTTCTGCCTCCGAGAGAATCATTTTCAGACTGGATGATTTAACTTAATAGGAGCCTGAAGGTAAGAACCAGGAGCTCTGCTGCTTTATCAGCAGGCTTGTGATTTAGGAAGCTGAACGACGCACAAATGAAAGCCTGCCCATTTCAGATCCAAGCACCCAGCAGCTCAAACCCTGCTCTGACATAACAAAGTGGCAACCAGCTTGTTTGGGAAAGAAGGAGGCAGCCTGCCAACTAATTGTGCCCACCCACCTCCCTACCTGAGGTGCCTGCACTCTCTCTACCTCTGGGATCAAGTTCAGGGTCAAGGCTGGCGAACCTGCCTCAAGCTGGGAACTTTCACATTCCTATCATCTCAGGTAATCTTCCCAGCAACCCCGAGGGGGTAGATGCTGGTGCTCCGATTTTACAGAGGTGGAGGCTGAGGCTTGTAGGGAACAATGAACTCTGGGTTCAGAGGCAGCAATCAGCACATTTGGGATTCAAACACTGACCTGGCCAACCCCCAAACCTAGACCCCACTTCCTAGTTTTGAAATGGAAGCTCCTAGCAGGCAGGAAAGTATACGTAGGTTCTATCTGGCATTCCAATCCTGGGTGTGCTGGAAGCACAAACAAGCTCAGGTGTGCTGGACTGAGATGAACCAGGACAAAGGCCCCTTATAGCTGTTATGTGTTCATTCATTCATTAAAAAATATTTACTGAGAACCTCCCTACCTTGGACCTGGCACAGCAGCACTGGGGCTATTCGCACAAATAACCCTCAGTTGTTGCCCTCGGGGTTACCACAATAGTACAGGAGGTCACCAAGAGATGACTGAAATACTGCCTTGCTCAAAGCAACCAAAGCCGGGCGTGGTGGCTCACGCCTGTAATCCCAGCACTTGGGAGACTGAGGCAAGAGGATCGTTTGCAAGTTCGAGACCAGCTTGGGCTACAAAGTGAGCTCAAGGCCAGCCTGAACTGCATAGTGAGACCCTGTCTCAAAAAGACAAAAACAAAAACCAAAAAACAAACAAAACAAAATCAAAGCAACCAGAGATACAAGGACAAAAAGCAGGAGGGGATCAAGGAAAGGCTCTACGGAGCTGAGTGGTCTTGGAGAGTATGCCCGGTGCAGAGGTAGACAGAGGATTCCCGGACTTAAGAATATCAGCGTGTGACGGCTGAGAGGCTAAAAGGCAACTCGGACCTTTGGTGTGGTTTAGGGGGTCAGCCAGAGCTGCCAGGTGGGGAAGGGCATGGAACAGCAGGTAACTATTAAACAGTGACTACTGAGCACTGGGCCTGTAACCCTGACAACGCTGTGAGGTCACTGCCCTCAGCCTCAACTTACACAAGAGAAAATGGAAGCACAGGGAGGTGAAATAACTTGGCCAAGGCAGCTCGGCCAGTGCAGCTCAGCTGGTTCAGACCTGCCCAGCCCTCGCTTTGGTCCCAAGCTCAAGGGTTTGAGCCTCCTCCTATAGTGATAGGGGTTGGGAGGAGGGCTTTAAGCAGGGAAGCAGCACAGCAAGTTGTTTCTGCTTCTCCCTGTCCTCAGGTGGTGGGAAAAACCTCTGGGGAGGGTTGAAGCCCACCTTTGCCTCCTTGGGCCTAGACAGGCCAGCAGGACTGGCCAGTGCTCCAGGGACCTCTTATACTCTTCCTGTGTCATTCCTGACCTGGGCTGGTCCCCCAGCAAGATGTCACCCAGCTAAGCAATCTCTGCCTGGCACCTTCCACACCTACCTTCTTCACTTATGAGCACTGATGAAGATGCAGGAACAGCCCCACGCTACAAACAAATTCTGGCTGAAACTAATTAGTCAGTCTCAATTAGATGCCTTAGGTAGGAAAGGAATGCACTTTATTTCATTTATTTATTTTGAGACTGGGTCTCGCTGTATAGTTTAGGCTGGCCTTGAACTAACTATGTAACCCAGGCTGGCCTTGAATTTGTGGTGATCCTCCTGCCTCAGCCTCTTGAGTGCTGGGATTACAGGCATGCATCACCTGCAAGCAGTGACTGGAACGCATTTAGAAAAAAGGAACACAATGTTTATGGACATTTTCTGCAGTACCAGGGTGGGTTACCTGCAAGCTCAGTGTATCAGAACATGCTGATGTTCTACTAGAGGCTTAGCATTGCTGATCAGCTATGAACAAAGCGGAAGGAGTTGTTTGAACAGACCTGGGATCCAAACGCCTAGCATAAATGTGCCCAATTTAGCATCTAGGAGGGGTACCAGTACTTCCCTTATTTCTTTTTATTTTATTTTATTTTTTGGTTTTTCTCTGGTACCGGGAACCGAACTCACGACCTTGCGCTTGCCAGGCAGGCGCTTTTTGCCGCTGAGCTAAATCCCCAGCCCCCCTTCCCTTATTTCTGAAATTCTAGAAAAGTCCCCATTTTATGGATGAGATCAAATCTCAAAGAATGCCTGACTTGTGTGGTGATGGTGTTCCTGTCTCCTGGCCTAACGAATACACACAAACACCTGTGCTGCCCCACCATCTGGGGGAACCTGACTCTGGGCTTCCCTAGAGCAGGAGACCCAAGCCCACTGCCTTTTTGGATGGCATGGTGAGGCGTGTGTGCTGCCATCTCTACATGAACCTCCCCCAGGCCCTCTGGCACCCAGCAGCAGACCCAAAAGGGCAAAGGGAGGAGCTGAACATGACTGTAACTTGGTGGTGGTGATGGGGACATTGTGCGGGTGCCAAAGTCTAAAGGAGGAAAAAAAAGAGAGAATGACAAATCGATGGACTCGGCTCAAAGTTCAAACTGGGTTAATGCCTGGGAAGAGGTCATAGGTTCCAAATCCCCAGTGTCAACTCCCTGCCAGGGGTGCTCCAACTTCTCTCCCACTCCCTGCCAATGCCAAGTTGGCAGTGCAAGGAGGTGGGAGCGTAGTGACTCTGGCACTGCCAGCACCTGGCTCTGGCTGGACAGGGATCCTGGTGACCTCACTTTCATCAAACCAGTTGGTCCTCGGTCTCCACTTCTACCTTTTCTCTATCCAGGGAGGGCCCTCCCCACCCCACAGACCGATGGCCACAAGCTGCCCATCAGGTGGAGAAATGGTGCGCGTTTCAGAGGCCTCGCTCCCACACTCTGCATCCAGGCCTCCCCTGCTCTCTGGGGACAGGAGGCTCAGCACAACAGCTCCTGTTTTGCCAGCTGCCCCTCCTGCAGCTGATCCAAACTGGGATTGTTTGGAGCAAAGCTCAACGCCGGCAAAGGCACCCAGCCCGCTTGGTGTCCCGGCACTGGAGTAAGCAACATCGCTAGGGCAAGACCACCTGCCCACGGTGGGCTCTGCTGGCCGCTGCCTGGCCATGTGCCTGCTCCCTCCCCCAGCGTTCCTCCTCCTCCTCCCTGATACAAACTAGTGCTTACTCCTCACATTCCTGAGAATCATAAATCCTCCTGGGTGGCACAGCCACCACCCCCAAGACGCCTCGGCTTCTCTTCCCAGCACCCCACCCCCACACGTCGCTCAGAGAGGCTGGGGCTTCCTCTCTTTAGAAGTCACAGTGCATTTCAGGAGGCTGAAGTCCAGCCCGGGTGAAGTTAATGATACACACACCAGGAGGCTGACGGAGATGTGGGCGAACCTCCCTCCCAGGGACCGAGCCATCCTCAGTCCGGGGGCTCCCCACAGAAGATGGGGAGTTATTCTTCCAGCTTTCTCAAGTCGGGACGCAGTCGCCTTCGCCCCAATTTCAGTTACCACACACAGGGACGGTGGAGGAAGCTGACCCTCGGGCGGAGAGGTCTTCCTCCCTGCCTAGCTCCGAGCTGTTGGGACCCCGGAGATCCTCCGCCCCCACAGAAGCGAGTTTGTAGGGGGGGGTCGGAGGGACTTATGCCGAGGGCAAGGGGGCCAGGCTTCCTCGCGCTGCCTTCCTAAAGGTCAAGAGACAAGGCTGGGTAGGGGGATGGGGTCCCGGAAAGCAGCCTCAAGCCTGTCCAGGAACCGTCAGGGTGCCGAGTCGCAGGCGGAAGCAGGCTCCCTCTCCGGTGAGGTTCGAGTCTCAGAAAGGGCATCTGGGGCGCGGGGGTCCCTCCACGATCCCCCCGCCCGGTCCCCACTTACCCGCTCCGGGGGGCTCTTCTCGGCCTCGCGCGGCTCATTTTCGTTTCCGTCCGTCTGAGCCTCGTTGGCGGCCGGCGGCTCGGCCTGCCCGGGCTGCCCGGGCTCTTCCTGGGCGCGCAGCAGCTCCTCCCCGACCTGGACGCCGAGCTTCTTCAGCTGCTCGTCGGTCTCGGGGTCCACCACCAGCAGGCGCACGGCGTTGGGCGAGGCGCGGATGCGGCTCACCACCTGCTGGTGCGTCTCCTTCTCCACGTTCTCGCCGTTCACCCCCACCAGCCGGTCGCCGGCCAGCAGCCCCGCCTTCTCGGCCGGAGAGCCGGGCTCCACCAGCCGGATGAACTGGCCCACTTTCCCCTTCTCCCCGTGCAGGTGGAAGCCGTAGCCGTTCGGACCCTTCTCCAGGCAGCAGAGCCGGGGCAGGGGCGCCCCGGCCGCCGCGTCCGCGCTCATCTCGCCCTGAGACTGCTCAGCGGCGCGAAGCGGGGTCCCGTCGAGGGTCCGGGACACAACGGCCCAGCCTTTCTCCCCGCCCTACGAACCGGGGGGCGGGAGCGAACGTTGCAGGAATCCCTGCACCGGCAGAAAGCGCAGGTGTCCCAGGAACGTCGGCCGCGAACCGCGAAGACCGGACGCAGGAACGCGGACCAACTCCTGTCCCGCGCGGCCACTGCGCGTTCCAGAACCCCGCCGGCCTCAAATGCCGGGGGCGGGACCTCGTCGAGGGTGTGGACCATCACAGCCCAATCAGAGGGCACAGACGGGGGCGTTCGGGCCGGGTGAATGGCGAGAGCCAATGGAAAGGCTCGGGGGCGGAGCCTATGCTAGGCTTGGCGCCCCGCGGCGGACGAAGAAAGAGGGCTCAGGAAGTGGAAGTGTTTGTTACCAAGTGCAGGAGTTGAGCCGGGCGGGGCGGGGCCAGAGCGAGTTCCAGGTATTGGGCGGGGAGCACAGGCCGCAGTCTAGTTTATGCGCTGTTGCCGGGGTGCGGGGGTGGTTGAGCAGAGCCAGACCCTGGCAGAAGACCCTCGCGTCTTAACAGCCTTTAGCCAAAGCCTGGTGCACAGCTCCGTTTGAGGATAGCGACTGTTGCTGGGGAAACCGCCCCAGCACTGGGGCCTAGAGGGCCGGCTGTCTTAAGAACTGGACCGAGATCCTCCTTGGACACAACGGAGTTGTTTGAATAACAATGTTTCCGTTTGTGGAGTCACTTTGCGCGGTCCCAGGACCTGCGTATTGGGCGCGGGCTCTGATCCCAGCTGAGAAGGCCGGAGGGTTCAGCATAGAGCCTGAGGCTTCTTGCAGCCCAAGTTAGATCGCGCACTTAGGGCGCTGGAGGGCACTCGAATCGGTGGCGTTTGGTTTGGGAGGTGCAGTGAGGACAGACAGAGTCAGGTAATCAATCTCAGGGTGCACTCCCCAGGGAAAGGAGCCCTGGCTTTTTTCAACAGGGAAAGAAAAATGACTAGGAAGGTAAGATAAACCTTCTGGCTCTCTCTTGCCAGATAGGCTGGTCTCAGAGGGGAGCAGTCACTTAAGGGTAAGGTGGCCCTTTGAAGACACTGACGGATGAAGATCGAATGATTCTGGCAGTCAACAACAGTTGCCCCAACATGCAATAATAATCCCTTTAACACAATCCCTCCTCCCATACCCACTTCAAACAAACAGTGGACAGGGTGTACTTTCCAAAATACTGCAATTTAATTCTGAAAAACACAAACGC
This sequence comes from Chinchilla lanigera, assembly GCF_000276665.1. Taxonomy (NCBI): domain Eukaryota; kingdom Metazoa; phylum Chordata; class Mammalia; order Rodentia; family Chinchillidae; genus Chinchilla; species Chinchilla lanigera. The sequence goes on along the minus strand of NW_004955553.1, from coordinate 1,638,246 downwards.
TGCCTGGGTGCCCGGATCTTTTGCAACCTGCCTGGGGTCCCAGAAGAGACCTGCGAGGTCAGGCCTCTCCCTGCTCCACCTGGGAGAGGCTAGGGAGAGCTTCCTTATCTTATCGGCCCAAGTGGGAGCTCAGAGAGCAAGATTCCTGCCTTGAAAGCAAATGTAGCAGCCTCATAAATGTGCCACGAATACTTCTTTCCTACCCCTCCCCTACCCCTGGCCTGCAGGGCTGGAGTGAGGTGCCTGAAGGTCTCAACCTGCATGTCTCTGGTTCACTTCCCGAAGATTGAGGTGAGAGCTTTGGGAAAAATGTGACGCTGGGCTTACACGAACTCTTTGCTGCCCTAGGCTTACCCACTTGTCCCTACTCGGTACTCTGCACTGGTTCCCCCCGAAACGGAGGATTTCCCACTCCCTAATGTGTCTCAGTAGGAGTGGAGATAAAGCAGTTCTTGCCCTGGTGTCTGAGAAGTTAAAGCGAAGGGCATGGTAGTTGGGTTGGTGGGAGAGCTTGGGTTTAGGGAGATAGACTTGGGGGCAGGTGTGCTCAAGTCTGCCTCTCATGGTCCAGGATCGAGGAGTTTCTCTTTGTCTGGCCCTTATCCCAGGGGAGCTAAGCACCTCTGCTGCTTGAAGAAGTAGCTGTGGGGTTTCTCACCCTCTGAAGGATTAGAAAGGGAAGAAAGACCTTTTCCTAACTGATCTCCAGTGTCTAGAGACACAAGCAGAAAGGCAGATGAGACAGTGATGTAGGGAGGGGTTCCTCTGGGATCTGAGGTCTGGGGAACAGAAGCCAAAGTTTCCAGGTGCTCCAGGGTGCTTGTGTGCTGGAGGGGAGGGGGCACACTGCCAGGAAGGGGTCAGAAGGTCAGAGGTAGCTGCAGGGCAGACCCTAGTCTCTACTCCTTTTTTCCTGCCCCAGGAAGCTGGCCCCTCCCAATCTCTACAACTCCTATCTTCCCCAGGTCTAGGCTCCCAGTGAAATTTACTGGGGGATAGCGTGCCCCGGGGAGCCGGAAGTGGAGGCCAGGGCTGTTTAGCCCTTCCAGGTGACGGAAGAATGGCGAGGGGGGTCACTAGCAGCTCTCACAGGGGCGATAGTGTCCCCTGACACCCAGCTGGGGCAGTACCACCCCTGTTGCTAGGAGGAAGGCCCAGCCTCTCAGGTCCGAGTTCTAAGTTCAAGAAGGCAGAAGGACTGCCAGGTCCCTATCTCAGTTTTCTGGGCATCCTGTTGCCTTTTTCTTTTTTCTTGTTTTGGTATTATGTATCGTTCAGATAAAGAGATAAAATATTTTGCCCTTCCCCAGGATACAGGAAGCTACAGGAATAGGGGTGGGACCTATGAGGCAGCTGCCTGGGCGAAAGGGCTGTGTACTGGACCTCTTGACTCTTGCTTGGCTCAGCCACTAATAAGCCAGTGTTGGGGAGACAGCTATATCCTGAGGGCCTCTTCTCAGCCCCTTGGGAGTCACACAAAGGAGCAGCAGCTGGGGCGTTTCTTCTGGGACTCCACATAATCTCGGATCTGGAAGCTGGGCTCGTTGGCCTGCCGCCCTGCCCGGTGTTTCAGCTCCCTGGAAGAGGAGGTGCGATGCGCTGGGTTGGGTGTGCTGCGCTGAGCATGCCCACCCTCATTCCCACGGCTGGGGGCAAATGGAGCTAAGAATGCAGACTGCATGTGGGCCTAGGGGCTGGGCCAGGAGCTCGGCCCTACTGGACTCCCCAGTGGTGCCTTCGCGTCCTGCTCCGTCCCGTCACTGCTGAGCTCTCACTTGGCAATGGCCAGGAAGGCTAACTCCACGTTCATGCCCGTCTTGGCGCTGGTCTCCATGAAGGGAACGCCGTATTCCTGCCCGGGAGAGAGTGTCTTCAGGGCCAGCCTCTGGCTTGCCCCACCATGTATCCCACCCTACTGGCAGTCACTTACCCTGGCCAGAGTCTCTCCGTCCTCCGAACGGATCACCCTTTCGCTGCTCACATCCGCCTGTCAAGCCCATGTGGGTCACTCTGGGGAAGGAAGCCTTAACCCAGCTGGCCCATCTTTTGCCCCAGGAGCATGCACTGCCTGCCCTCTGCTGGTGGCCTGGGGGACTGCGGGCAGCTGTGATTGGCTAGGGGTCAGGGTGCCTGGCTGTTTGGGTGGGTAACTCTTCTCCGCCCAGGTGTGGTGACCTAGCTTTGGGGCTAGTGGATGGTGACAGTAATGGCAGCAAACCCTTCACAGTCAGCCCCTGATCCTGCTCCCTACCATCTAACCTAGAGTGGCACTTGGGCAACCCTGTTCCTCTCAGGCAGCAGCTTGGGCCTTCCCTGGGAGGGGCCATTTCCCAAGCTTTAAGAGTGCACTGGGCTTCCCTAGGATATGTCTGACTCCGGAAGTGGAGATCAGAGGGTCCTTTATGGCAGGATGTCTGGAAAGCTTTTCTTGGGTGGTGTGGAGCTGGGTGGGGCTGAAGCCCCAGCCATGGGAGAGGAGGGGCGGGGTGGGCAGACCTGCCCTGGAGCCACTCACCTTGTTGCCTAGCAGCACAATCACCACATCCCTCTGGGCATACTCGTGAATCTCGGTGAGCCAGGCCTGAAGGAGAGGTCGAGCTGAGCCAGGCCAAGGCTGAGGCCCAGGTCATCCTCCTGGTGTGACCTACTGAGGATTCTAAGACTACACAGGGCTCAGTGACCAAAAGTACTGTGATTGATTAGTGATGTCTGCCATGAACGTGGAGTTGGAGGTATGACGGTGATTTTCCATTCTTTTTATGTCTTTTGTGTTTGTCTGTCAGTACACCGTCCTGGGCATCAAGGGGCACCTGAAACCTCTAACAGTGTTGTGCACAGATTCAGTGCTTACATTTGTTTATGTATTTTATTGCTAAAGAATCAAGCCCTACTGAGCTATATCCCCAGCACTTTCTTGCAATTTGATTTTGAGACACAGTCTTGCTAAGTTGCCCCATCTGGCCTGGACTTGCAATCTTTCTGCCTCAGCCTCCCTAGCTGGGATTATAGGCATGTACCATCAAGCCCAGCTTAGTGTTTATACTTATTGAATTAGTGTCTCTGTTCTCTAATGAATTGGTTGTGAGGACACAGACACTGTCAGCTAGGTAGCGCTCTAACTAAGGCTGGTAGCGCTGTAACTAAGTACTTGTAGACTTTCCTGGCTGGGCTCTCCCTGTGTCTCTGTCCAGGGTAGTGCTGGGGCTACAGGGTAGTGCCCAGGCACAGCTAGGTGCCCCTTGGCAGGTGGCAGGCTTCCAGGGTCTGGCCCCTTCCCAGGGCGGGAAGCAATGAGGCTGCATAGGCGCTTATGGGCGAGAGGGTGTCTGGGGAAGGGGGACCTACCCTGATGTTGTCGAAGGAAGATTTGTTGGTGATGTCATAGAGCAGGAGCAAGGCTGGAGGGGGAGAGAGAGACGACAGAGGGACTCAGAGCGGCAGCGTGGGTGCTACAGAGGGGCTGGGGAGGGGTGAGAGGGCACAGAGCCTTACCCTGGGCATCTCTGTAGTAGGCGTGGGTGACACTTCGGAAGCGCTCCTGTCCTGCAGTGTCCCAGATCTAGAAAGGGGACAGAGAAAAGGTCGGAAGGAGGCAGGGCCTAGGGACTGCTGGCAGGAGGGCCGCCTGAGGGGGGAATCTATCTCTGGGGCAGGGCCTGTTTCCTTCTGTAGGTTCCCGGTAGGCATGTGAGGTCTGGTGACATTTGGACAGTGGAAGTTACTGGCTTCTCAAGCCCATTCAGTGCTGTCCCTAGCTTGGGGCGGGGGGCGGTGCCCAACCTCCTTCAGCAATGCAAACCCAGGAAACAGGGACGCAATGGACGGAGGGAGGCTAAACTCAGCTCAAACGCCTCTTCTATCAGAGGCATTCTGAGCTGCCTCTGATAGCAGAGAAGGTGCCTGGGAACTGCTTTTTCTGCAGACATCAAAGAAGCCATTTCCTCTCATGGGCTCCACAGGAAATTACCCCAGGTTGAGGGCAGGGCTGCAGGCCTCCTGTGGTTCAGGGTGAGGAGCAAAGCAGACTCCTGCATCCTCCCTCCCCACCCCAGCCTCCGGCTCACCTGTAGCTTCACCCTTGCACCATCCACTGTCACCACCTTGTTCTGAAAGAGAAAAGGGCAGAGGGTGGGCAGGGCAGGAGAGGCTCTGCCAACATCTTGTCCTGGTGCCTCCAGGCCTACAGGTGGTGTGGCGAGCCCCGCGGTCGTCTCCAGCCTGATTGCTCCCTCAGGGCAGCGGAAGCCCTGGCCCCAGACACCCGCACTTCAGAGTCCTCCTTTCCGGGGAGCCCGTCTCTGTCCTCACAACACAGTAGGGCAAGCGGAGCCTGAGCACCTGTCTGGCACTGCCCAGTGGTGCCCCTGTCCCTACTTCAGCTCCACGACTGTCACCAAGCCCTTAGAGATGCAGTGCCTGAGCTGGGCATGGTGGCACACGTCTGTAATCCCAGCAATCTGGGAGGCCGAGGCAGGAGGATTGAAGGTTTGAGCCTAGCCTGGGCAATTTAGGAAGACTTTATCTCAAAATAAAATTTTAAAAAAAAGGGATAGGGATATAGTGTAGTGCAAAGGCCCTGGGTTCAACCCCCATTCCCGAGAAGGGGGTGGGGCAAGGGGAAAGAGAGGGAGAGCCCACCAGCAATCTAGGGCCCTTAGTGACTAGACCCACAGGGCCACCGTCCCTCTAGCTACCCACAGATGTCTGCTCCCTTGGGGGAGGCACTAAGGCTTGGTGCAGACCACTTGCCAGGGGTAGACCCTCCCTTTCCTGGACCGCTGGCACGTGATACTCAGCAGATTTGTGAAGAGCGAGTCCTCCAGGGAGAGGGAGGGACCTGCCTGGCTGTGGTGTCTCCCTCAGGCCAGGCCAGTCACTAGGCCCAGTGCAAGGCAACTCCAGGAGACAGACTGACCTTGGAAGCCTGGCCAGGGGGCGTGTGGCTCACAGGGCCATAAGCAAGGGTCCCGCAGAGCCAAGAAACTCAGCTCACACAGTGAGATGAGTCTGTTCTGCTCTGGCGCACCCCCTGCCCCGCAGCCAGCAGCAGAGGACAGGAAGACCCGGTCCTGATTTTCACGTCCTGTAGGTGGATAAGGTGCCAGCCCTGCCCAGGCTCCTCCAACCTGGCCACCTCTATGCTCCCCAAGGGGAGCTGCCCTGGGTGCCTCCAGGCAGCGAGATAGAGGGGTTCTCAGGGGGCCAGGAGAGGACAATGCCCCGGAGCCCAAGCCGCCACAGCCCAGCTCACTGCTTGGAGGAGGAACCTACAGCCACCTCACCCTGAAGTCTATGCCGACCGTGGCTATGAAGGTCCCGGACAGGAAGGCCCCGTCTTTGAATTGGATCAGGAAACAGGTTTTGCCGACACCTGAGTCTCCCAGAAGCATCACCTAGGAGATGGGGCAGAGGCGGTTAATGGGCACTGGGGGAGGCAAGGGGCTTCTGGGGTTCCAGGGAGACAGCCTGGAAAGAGGATCAGAGTGGGGGTGAGGGCAGACAGAAAAGATGCCACAGCACCTCACGGCACCTTCCTCTGGGGAGCCTGCCTCTCTCTCCTCCCTGCTTTGCCAAGGTTCCTGGTTCTTCTCACCCTCCTGGCCCTGCCCAGTGTCCTGGAAACCCAAGTTGAAACCTCTAAATGTCCTCAGGGACCCCTGAGAGCCTCATATTTGAGTGACTGTGGCCACATGTGACCCTAGTCACATTTATGCGTCACTGCACGGTGCAGGGATTCCACCCTTCTGCGTGTTTACCACTCAGGTGCACGTGTGAGTGGGCGGGGCTGCAGGGCTGGGAAAGGGAAGCAGTGTCTTGGACAGGATCCCCACCCAAGGGAGTCTGTGAGGACCGGGTGGGGGCAGAGTGGTGGCGCCGGCTCGGGCACACTCTAAAATTACTGTTGTTTGGGTTTCATCTTGAGTCACAGCATTTGTTTGCAAAGGGGTTGCGTGAATGACGGTTGAAATGTATACGGTGATGGGGAGACTGAAGTTCTTTTGGCAGAAACTTCCCACACACATGGGGCAAATGTCACAAATTAGCACCCCCGGGGTTGCTGCAGGTAAGAAGGGCGGCAGCTCCAGGGAGGGGCGTGAGGGTGGGGAGGAGCCTCCTCTTTATTGTCTGCCAGCCCTGTGCTGCTTCTCCAGAGAATATGTAGGGATGGTGGAGGGGAGCCCATCACTCAGTCAGTCCTCAGTCTTGGAGAGCAGGAGCCCAGACTCACTGCTGGGATGATCCCAACTGCCTGGGAAACTGTTCCAAGGTTCGAGCAGGGAGTAGGTTTGGATGATTTTTTTGGTCCCAGGAATCCAACTCAGGACCTCGTGCTTGCCAGGCAGGCGCTGTGCCGCTGAGCTACATTCCTGGCCCTTGGATGATTTTTGAGGCTCTGAATCTGACCGCGGAGCCAGAAGCTTTCTCACCGTGGTTGTGGTATACTGGGATTAGCTAATTTGGAGAGAGAAGGGGGCTGAGCAGAAGGTGCGTAAGGCTTATAAACGGCCTACTGTGTGACTGTGGGAAGATTTCCTAGCCCGTGGCATGCTTTCCACAGTAGATAGAAAGGAGGAGGGATCATTTCTTGAAGGCTGTTCTAGAATCTGTCAATGGCTAGGGTAGTGTAGCAGAGCCTTTAGACTCAGAGAAGAGTGGCCCAGGGGTAGGTACTGCCTGCCTGAGAGTCCCATCTTTCCAAGGAGCTCCTGTTAGGACAGGCTTCTCTCAGACCCTGTCCCCTGGGACAGGCCTGGACAGGCATGCAGGACACAGACACACACACACACACACACACACACACACACACTCTCTCTCTCTCTCTCTCTCTCTCTTTCTCTGCAGGTGCTGCCTGGCTAGGGGACAGATGGAGTGAGGTGGGGGAAGGGGGGCACTCTTTTGCAGATGCTGCCTGGTCAGAGGACAGATGGAGAGGTGGGGGAAGGGGCCCTCTGGAGCCCAGGTCTCAGGCCCTGACCAGGAAGGAGGGAGGCGAGGCCATTGCCTGTGTGCTTTACGATCACAGCTGCCTGGGGCAAATGATGCAGCCAGTCACCCAGCCGGGCTTGTCCACCAAACACAAACAGCTGCTTAGCCTCGACACCTCCTAGGCAAACAGCTCATCTGGCTTGTAGAGCAATGAGGTCAGGAGGTCCCCATCAGCCTGAGGGCCGGCCATCAGGAGCTCCCCCTCCTCTCAGAGATCAGGGGCCCATTTCCTTCCACAAGCCCACACAGGACGCCTATCTCAACGGCTCTGGCGGGTGGCTGGCCCAGTAGCTTCCCCTGAAACTCTGGGGTGAAGGCTCAGTGTTCCCAGTGAGAGTGAGACCTGGTGTGGGGAAGGAACCAGGGGACGGAAAGAGGCAGGAAAGAGGCAGGTGTCCTTCAAGGCAACAGGACAAGATCCAGCCTCTCGTTCTCCTGCACCCTGCGGAGGAGGAGTGCGAACTCAGCCCCACTCTCAGCACTTTTTCTTTTGAGACAAGGTCTCGCTACACAGTTCAGGCTAGCCATGAATTCATTATGCAGCGTATAATGCAGCGTATGCCTCCAGCTCCCAGTGATCCTCCTGCCTCAGCCTCCCGAGTGCTGGCATCACAGGTGTGTGCCACCACGCCTGGCTTCTTTCAGCCTTCTTGTACGTGCTCACTCACTCCAAGGACACACACAGCGGGGGAGGCAACCTAGTGCCCATGCCGTCCCCACCTGCTTCCATACAGGGCACCCTGCAGAGCAAACAAGCCCTAGAGAGTGGCCTTACAGCTTTCCCAGCTGGGGGGCATGGAGACTAACTGCTGAGGTCTTTCTCAGGTTCTAAAAATTCCTGGGCCTGCAAGATGGCTAGCAGCAGCCTCCTGGAAAGAGGGGCTTGACTTACTGCTGGGCAGAAGGGGTGACCCCTGGAGTCCTGGGAGGAAAAGAGGCAGGACTTGGAAGCCACCGGCTGGGGACCTAAAGAGTTTTGAGCCTAAAGCCTTGAACGTAGGGGCGAACTTAGCTAAAAAAAAAAAAAAAAAAAAAAAGAAAAAAAAAAAAAAAAAAAGGGCACTAACTATGAGTTGTCCCACAGACAGGCAGCATCCTGAGTCTCCAAGCCCCCCCCCCCCATTTACTAGCTCTTCCTAATCTGTCCCCAGGAGGGCAGTGAGCTTAACCCTTACCAAAAGCCATGGAGTTCCCCAGGCTCCTGGTGGCTAAAGTGTGGCGGGAGAAAATGGGTGGAGGTCTGCAGGGTGGGAAGTTACTCAGTCCCGTCCATCTTCCTTACCCTGTGCCTTCCACGACAGCCCACTTTTCTAGAGGCTGAGCTGGGCCCAGGGCTACCTCTTGGTTTTCCTCCCTCCTCAGGGGACCTGACTGCCTGGGTAAGGGCTGTACCCAGTGTAGATGCAGCCAGAGAGGGGCGTGGGCCGGAGAGGGCGCGGGAAGGGGTGACCCTCAGAACCAGCGAGGAGAACCCAGCGCCGGGCGAAGCGCCCACCCACCTTGCCCGTGAGATCGTAGCTCGGACTGCAGGGCGAGGAGCGCAGGGCACCCTCGCCATCCCCGGCGGCAGCGGCGGCGGGCGTGCCCGTCATGTCCCCGGACGAGAGGTGAGCAGGGCCGGCCGGCTAGCTAGGGAGAGCGCGGAACCGCCCCGCCCCAGGCTCCACCCACTCCTTCCTCCCGGCCACCCACCGGCCAGGACCCCGACAGGCTCCTCCCTTCATCCCGCCACAGCCGCACCACGCCGGCCTGCGGAGGTCTGTCCCACTAGGTGCACGCGAGCCCGGGGTTCGCATCCGAGGCACATACAGGCCGCCTGAGCAACACTGTCCGGACTTCCTGCTCTTACGGCACGGCCAAATCCAGCCCCAGGAGAGGTTCGGCGAGGTCGCCAGCCTCGGGGTTAGGTGCCCAAGGGTTTAGGCAGCGGGCCGGGAGACCCCGCCCGCTGCAATGAGGTCTGCGCTCGGATGCGCGCAGGGGTTTCCCGCTGCCGTTGCTCAGCGCCGCCGGCAGGTGGCGCCCGAGCTCCGGTCAAGCTGGGGGCCACAGGTAGCAGCTGGCGGCTTGATGGCAGTGAGGGGTACATTCTGCGGATAGCACCGAGGCAGTTTCACTTTTGCTAATGCATCCCAACCCGAGCTCATCTGAATATAGTTTTGTTTACCGACCGATATTTACCTAGGAGCACATTTGCGCAGCAGGATTGTGGCTAGGACTTTGACCTTTGTTTTAGAATGGATCACCTCTCACTTTACCCTGCTTCCATGGGCTGCGCCCAAGGGAAATACTTAGCACGTGGAGTGTGCAGCTCACCCTCCCTTGCAGCGCGCCTGTGTGTGTATGTAGGCGGGGGGGCGTTTCCTGAAGGCAGGGCCGGCTTTGTTCACGTGGGGTTCTCAGCTCGCCGCAGAGAAATAATGGATTTTTTTGGTGGGCTGGGGCGCTGGGAATTGAACCCAAGGCATTTACACTGAGTTACATCCCCAGACCTTATTTATGTATTAATTTTGAGACAAATTCTTGCTAAACCGCTAACTTGCCCAGGCTGGGCTTGAACTCGCAACCCCTCGTACCTCAGCCTCCGTAAGTGCTGGGATTGCATGCTTCGCCTTGGAACCTGGCTCACGAATCTTTTAGGGTAGAGTTTTGTGTTGCGTCCTAGGACACGGCAGTTCCTGGTGAGGAAGGGTTGGGGATGTGTTTGGGGTTGCCTATAGCGGGGTTCAGGGCCTTGTAGCCTGGGCCAGCCATTCGGTTGCTCTTACCCCGCATTCTGTACGAAGGAACAGCTTGGGAGCATTGCAAAGGGACTGTCTGAGGGTGTACCGGGAGGGGAGAGAGCACCCGTACTTCTTAACTTAGGTGTTGCGGTGGAGGGACTGGGCTTGCTTATGGGTGACCAAAGGCGTTGTGGACACCGTGTACACACGAGCCTGCAGCTTTTGGCCTCAGCTGGAGCTGGTTTATGGCAGCTGGAAGAACAATAGGGGCAGAGGTGATCTCCAGCCCAGCGCAGTGTGTGGAGGTGGGCATGTCTCAGCCTCCTAGGATAGGCTCAGCAGGCAGCCCAACCTGGAAAGTAGGCCCTGCCCAGCACTTATCAGATGTGCCCTGTTGTTGCTATTTGGACCCCAGAAGCTCTTGCTGTAAATAAGGGCCTGGTGTGCTCAGTGCCTCCAGCTCCCAGCTGCAGGGAGTACTCAGGGGCGCCCTGCCCCCTCTAGGGTTTTCAGTGCGAGAGGTCCTGTGGGCCGAGGAACAGGACAGAAGTGGTTGTCTCTTGCTCTCCTTTCCCCTTACACTGTGCCCTTACAGACTGAATTGTGTCCTCTGAGTTTGACCTTATTTGGATATTGGGCCTTTGCAGATGTAATTGAAGATGAGGTCATATTTGATTTAGCCGGGAGTGGTGGCTCATGCCTGTAATCCTAGGACTCGAGAGCCTGAGGATTGCCATGAGTTCGAGGCCAGCCTGGGCTACAAAGTGAATTCAAGGCCAGCCTGAACTGCATAGTGAGATCCTGTCTCAAAAAGCAAAAAAAAAAAAAAAAAGATGAGGTCATATTGGGTTGGGGTGGGTCCTTCATCCAAGGACTGGCATCTCATATGGAAAGAGACACAGGGAGCAGACAGCCTTGGGAAGACAGAGGCAGAGCTGGGGTCTCTCTAGTGGCTCCCAATAACCCGAGGCAAGGAGCACCAAAGGCTGCTGGAGCCACCAGAAACCAGGGAGGGCGAGGAGGGGTGCTTCCCTGCCTTGGGAGGGCAGAGGGCAGGTGGCCCGGCTGAAACCTTGATTTTCCACTTCCAGCCTGCGCCTGTGCTTGTGGTTTTGGGTCCACCAAGACCCTAACAGATCCTGCTGTTGGTTTGGAATGGAAGAGCTGAATTCCCTTGGCATGGATTCCGGAGTAGCAGAGGGACAAAAGCACTCTCAGTTGGGTGCACACCTGTGACCCCAGTACTCAGGGAGGTTGAGGCAGGATTGCAAGTTTGAGCCCAGCCTGGGCAACTTAGCAAGACCCTGTCTCAAAATAAAAAAAATAAAAAGGGCTGGGGATGTAATTTGGTGGGAAGGCCCTGGGTTCAACCCCCAGCGTAGAAAAACAAAACAAAACAAAACAAAACCAAGCATTACAACAAACCAACCCAAACAAAGCCAACACACGCATATCACTCATGGCATAAACACGCATGCTCACACCACAACAACCTACACTACAGCACGGACACATACTTCATATCGTACCTTACATGTCACACCTCACCACGGATACTCCCCACAGACACAGACACAGACAGACGCCTCACACCCCGCACACCCCTCAAATTACACCACAAATACAGACATGCCGCACATAAATGCACGTTTCACATCACACACACTACGCACACATATTGCATCATCCCACCAGCGACACCCATCTCGGGCTATACGCACATACTTCATTCATAGCATACACAGTGTCTTATACCCTAAACACACACACACCTCACTTCACCCTGCGCACACTGTCTATTTTGCCTTCACCTGAACATGTCGCATCACTGCACACACAGATTGATCCCACACCTTCCCTTACCCCCCGACGCATGACTCTCCCGCCAAGTAAAACACCTCATCTGTCACTCCCCCTTCTCTCATCACCCCCAGATCTGAAGTACGTGCATGCCCTTTCCGGCCCCCAAACACACCCCTGCCCTCCTGTGCTGGGGGCCACAGCTCACACCATCACACAGCCCTCCGGGCAGGCTGGTCACTGGGTGGCACGTCCCCCTCGTGCTGGTGCAGAGAAGGCCTCCCTGACATCCAGTGGAAGGAGGGAAAACCCCGGTTCTGGAGACTGATGCAGCCAGCGAGTGTGGCGGGCAGGGTGTGGAGGGAGGCCAGGCCTGACCAGGGGAGGCCCGAACGGAGGTTTCGCAAACGGTAGCGCGTGGACTACCTGCATGGGAGGGAGCCTGGGTGTGTGTCACAATGTCAGCTTGCTGAAGCAACTTGCCTGGGCTCGCTGAAGCAATTTATGGATGACTTGGTGACTACATTTCAGACATGGCTCCCCGGAGGCCTGCCCTTCCCCTCCCCTCCGCTCCCCTCCCGTCTCCTGCCTTCCTCTCCCCTTCCCCTTCCCTTTCTTTTTTCTTACTGAGGATTGAATCCACAACCTTTGCACTGAGCTAGGTCCCCAGTCTTTTTATCTCATTTTAAAATTTTGAGACAGAGTATTACTAAGTTTCTAAATTGCCCAGGCTGGGCTTGAATTCGTGATCCCACCTTAGCCTCCCTGAATGCTGGGATTACAAGTGTGTAATCAATCAGCCTCCCTGAATGCTGGGATTACAAGTGTGTAACAAGGGTTAAGCATACTACTAGCCTAAACTGTGCAGCACCTTGACCAGCACATGGAAAATTGAGACTCTTTTAGAAGGCAGTAGTGAGCCACCAAAGGTTTCAGGTGGTGGATGAGCAGAGTGAGGCCTTTTATTTTGAGTCAGGGTCTTGCTAAATTGCCTCAAACTTGAGATCCTCCTGCCTCAGTCTCCTGAGTGCTGGTATTACAAGAGTGCACCACCATGCCTGGCAGAACACGGCTTTTGGAGATGAATTTTACAGCATGGTTTAGTTGAGACGGGAGACTTTGAGGAACATTGAGGCAGGGAGTAAGAAGGAGAATCTGACCTGGGTCAGGACAGAGGCTAGATGGAAGGCTAATGTGTGAACCCCACTGAGAGCACCCCAGTACATCCACCAGCAGGACTCTGTAGTCAGTATGACAGAGCTGGTGATGAAGGATTTGGGGAAGACCTGGATTTCAGAGGCATCTACAGAAGACCTGCATAGGCCCCATATCCCGAGGATGAAGGGTCTCGAAGTTTCTGGGGGAGGTATGCCCAGGTAGTCACTCTGTTCCCTTCTGTGCCTCCCTCCCCTCCTACTCAGGCTGCACTTGGCCCCCTGAGCTGGGCTGGTAGAAGCTTGCTGGCTCCTGCCTTGGTTATCATTGCACCAGAGCCCTGGCACAGCTAGGCCCAGGCCCAGGGCACTTGCAAGTTGCCAACTCTATGCTGTATTTAAAATCTCTGTGTGAAGGGGCTGGGGATTTAGCTCAGCGGCACAGTGCCTGCCTGGCAAGTGTGATGTCGTGAGTTCGATTCCCGGTACCGGAAAAAAACCAAAACCAAAAACCAAAACCAAAATTAAATCTCTGTGTGAACTGGGTGTGGTGGTGCATCCCTGAAAGTCCAGCTATCTGGAAGACCAAGACTGAGTTTGAGGCCAGCCTGAGCAAGACCTTGTCCAAACCAAACTGAACCAAACCAAACCAAACCCCTCCTTGTGAATGGCAGATTAATAGGCAAGAGTCTTGTAGCCAGGGTGTGTGGGACCCCCAGACTATTGGTATTTGAAGGGGCCCCAATGTCCTCCAGCCTCCTTGCTCAGCAGGACACGGAGACTCACTGCTGTGCAGACCCAGCTGCTCTGTGTGGAGATTGGCAGAAAGGAAATGAGGATCCTTAGCACTGGGCAGCGGGGCAGGAAAGGAGCCTAGGGCTGTAAACGTTGTTGTAGCGAGAGCTGGAACTCTCTGTCTGCAGGCGAGGGCTGGGCCCGGGCCCACCACATGTCCTCTGTGAGGTTCCTGTCACACACTGTTGCACAGCCGGCCACAACCAGTGGGGGATCCCCCTGAATTAGGGGCAGAGCTGTGGGGCAGATCTGAACCTGTTTGGGCCCCGGTCATGCCCTTGATCTGGTGTGGCTGGGCTCTGGCCTCACCCAGGATCAGCTGCCAGCTGTCAGGACACTGGCGGTGCCAGGCGGAGCGTCAGGAGGGCCGTCCCTAGGGAGTGGGCGAGCCCTTGTCCTGGCGCAGGCTGCTTCGGGCCCTCGATTTGACCACGCATTCTCTTCTTTCTCATAAGAGCTTTGCCTCACTTTTCTTTACAAACTGGTGACAAAATTCAGAGCTCTCACCCCTGCAGTCTGTGGAGTTTACAGACACATCCATGTCCACCCTCTCTGCCCTCCCAGATAGGCAGAGGGACAGGACACATGGGTGTGACTGTGAGGGCAGACTGGATGTGGCTGGGGGTGGGCGGCCTCTGGCACCAGGACATCCTGCTCACTTCCGGCAGCCTGGTCCAAGGCCCCAGGGGTTGCTTGGCAGCTTGGGCCTCCTGAGGCTAAGCCCCGCCCTGTTCACCCAGGGTCCAGCTGGTCCCAGGCTCAGGAGTGTCAGGGTGCAGCAGTTTCAGGGACAGATTCCAGGCCCTGGCCCATGCTCGGCCCGCTCTCCCGTCTCATTCTTCTCCCAGACAGTCTACTGGGGCCCGGTGCAGCCGGACCCTTGTCTCCCTTGCAGTGACTCAAGGGACAAGTCTGTTTCCTGGTTTTCCTTCCTTCTTCCCATCAGTGTGGCTCCCTGGGTTTCAGCCCCACGTGTGACCTCGTAGGCCCTGTGCTCTGATTTGTCCCCGAGTGTGGAGAAGGACATTCTTTGATTAGAATGCATTGAGGACACAATGATTTGTTTGTTAGAGTTTCTTAAGATAAGGCTTTATTACACAGCCTGGATTAACCTTGAGTTTATGATCCTCCTGTCTCAGCCTCCTGAGTGCTGGGATTATAGGCATGTCTTGGAGCTCATGTGGGGAAGGGTAATTCCTTTAATTATCCTCACTAAAAAAAAAAAAAAGTTTGGTATCTGCCCATTTGTACTAGCTAAGCCCTTGGTTCTCGCTAAATAAAGGTGACAGAAACTGGTGTTGGAGGAGGGCAGTCTGAGAGGCTGTAACCCCCCTGATGTCAGAATACTGTCTTTCTTGTTTTGCTTGTCTCCCTTTTTCTTTTACTTTTCTTAGTCATCCATGGGCACCTCGTTCTCAGTCCTGGTTCACCCTGGAGAGATAGGGATGAGCAGTCCCACACCTGAGGTTCACAAATACCCGTCTTGCCCACGAAATAATGTCTGCTTTTCTCTTTTTTCAGAGACACTAGGGTTCCGTGGACCCAACAGTGTGAGAGAGGAGTGGACCCCTTGCCCCATCTTTGGAACCCCCACGGGGGACCCACAGCCAGAAGCGGAAAACAAAGGAGTATCTTGGTAGATGGTTTAGGTCAGCCACCTGGCCAAGAAGAATCTAGAGGGACAAAGAAATGACCAGACTGGAAGCACAGTCCGAACAGCACTGTCACATGTGTCTTAGGGATCTGGCAGGCCAAAGATTAAAGTCTGGATTTTAGCCTGACCTCTACCTGGGGACGGGAAACAGCCGCTCTAATTTGGATGATTAGGATGCGCTCCCATGCACCTCCTACCCATGGGGCACCCCTTCCCTGCTCACTGTGCCTGCAGCTTCCTCCAGGTTCCCTTGAATCCTGGCAATCTTTGAGCTTGGAGTGGAATGCACCCCGCACCACCTCCACACCGCCCAAGGGTGCTGCTCCACCTCCTGGTTGCTGGTACCTGCCTGCACCTCAGCAAACAGTCTTTTCATGTAGCCTCCTTGAATGACCCCATCGGAGAGCCCACTATTTCTGCTGGCATCCTGATAGAGACACACGGGACCCCCAAAGCCGGCGAGCGCTTACTGTGAATCCGATGCCCACCGTGGCCGAGAAGGAGCCCGGAATGAACTTGCCCTGGTCGAATTGAACCAGCAGAGATGTCTTCCCCACGCCGCTGTCACCCACCAGGATGGTCTGGAAGGGAGCACAGGAAGGGGGGCAAAAACTGTGGTTGGACTGGTCCTTGAGATGCAGCTGTGGCTGCAGGATACAGTTCTTTCTAAACGCACACAGACTCGAAGGCCACCTAGACACGCACATACACACAGGTACTCAGACGTCGATACCACAGATACCCTCAGCTCTCGACTTGCTTTTGAAGTCACTGAAAAGGCACAAGGGTATAGAGGGAACCTCCTTCCAAGCCGAGTTAGGGAACATCTGAAGCAACTCTGACAGTGGGCCTCTCGGACTTCTAACCACAGGGCCATTGCTGACCCACAGTTCCTGCTGCTGTGTGCTACAGTCCGCCATTGCCTTGTCTGCACTGGGGCTTCCCGTGGGCAATCCCCAGGTAGAGGCAGAGTGTGGCAGGGACACTGAGGCAGGTGTGTCCTGGGAGATACAGCTCCTCTCATATCTGGCTTCAGCTAGAGGATCCTCTCTGGTGGTATCTGATTGTACTATGGTCTGGCTCCCCTGGCCTCCCAGCTCTTACCCCATTTTTTTTTTTTTTTGTCTTTTTGAGACAGGGTCTTGCTGTGGAGTTCAGGCTAGCCTTGAGCTCACTTTGTAGCCCAGGCTGGTCTCGAACTTGCAACTATCCTTCTGCCTCAGCCTCCTGAGTGCTGGGATTACAGGCATGCGCCACCACACCCGGCTTTCTTACCCTATTTCTTTTTCTTTTTTTTTTTTTTTTTTGCTTCTGGTACCAAGAATTGAACTCACAACCTTGCACTTGTCAGGCAGGCGCTTTGCCACTGAGCTAAATCTCCAGCCCCCCTTACCCCATTTCTTTGATAGGTAATTTCTTTTTTCTTGTCTTTTTGAGAGAGGGTCTCACTATGCAGTTCAGGCTGGCTTTGAACTCACTTTGTAGCCCAGGCTGGCCTTGGACTCCCGAGGATCCTCTTGCTTCAGTCTCCCAAGTGCTGGGATTACAGGCGGGTGCCATCACGCCTGGCTTCTTTCATAGGTAATTTATTTAATAAAATCCTTGTGCACTCCCTTCCCTTTTGGCGTCGTCTCCTTGGAAGGCCAGAATGAATGTGATATCCATGGATCTCCCATATATGCTGACCAAAAACGCCATCCATGGGACGAAACAAGTAAGTTTAGGGGAAGAAGAGAAAGACTACTCTGGGAGGTCTACATTGGGAGAGGCAAGGGGTGGGAATTAGCCTAGAAACGCAGATGAAATATTTAAAAGGAAGTCATAAGCAACAGAGAGGAAAGACCTATGAATTCAGAGGCTGGACCTATCAGCCCTCTGGGAAGGGATGAGTAGGTAAATGCCTTCGTTTCCAGGTGGCAGTAGCCACTTCCCGAAGGCAAACATTGGGGGGTCACTGGAAAGGCTGAGGAGCTGCAAACTTTAATTGGATCCACCGAGACATAAAAGCATAGACTGTCAGGGCCTCTTTGGGCCAGGCCCACAGGCCCCAGCCACTGTTGGGCTCTGAGCGTGGCATTGTAAGAAACTGGTATTAGAACGGGTTGAACGTAAGCTTGTCCGTGATGTTGCCCTGGCCGTTCTCTGACTGTAGTTCCCCTGTCTTCTCTTACTGAACCAAATTGTTTGCTTTCATTTCCTCCTGTGTTACAGAGAACCATTGTACATTACCAGCAGTGGCTTTATTCATTTACATATCAAGTCTAACTTCAGGCTGTAAGAAGTGCTTCCTAGAGAGAATATTTCAGAAGGTGAAGAATAAATCGTGCATGTTTCCCTCATTCACTTCCTAAGGGGCACAGCAGATTTAACTCTTTCCCTTTATGCTTTTCCCTTTCAGAGTGAAGAATTCTCATCCCTTTTTGTGCTCATCGTAGGGAATAGTTCTGTCCTGGGACCTTTGCTGGCTCAGTGGGGATTGGTCTAGGGACCCAGGGGTGTAGACAAGGCTCAGCACTTTGTATCCTGCAGGCTGTAGGGGTAGGATATATTGTTTTTTTCTGGCAGGGTCCAGTGTCAGGAATCTATTGGCACTGAACCCGCTGGTTTTTTCTTTCTTTCTTTTTTTGGTCCGGGCCACCATGGAGAATTCAGAGCAGCTCAACTTATAAGCATGGCTGAATTATTTCCCTCTACTCTAAGAGCTCCTTGTCTTTTTTTTTTTTTTTTTTGGAGACAGATCTTGCTATGCAGTTCAGGCTGGCCTTGAGCTCAGTTTGTAGCCCAGGCTGGTCTCAAACTTGCAACCGTCCTCCTGCCTCAGCCTCCCGAGTGCTGGGATTACAGGCGTGCCCGCCGAGCTCCTTGTCTTTTCTCCAGATTTTTCACTGCGCTTTTTCTCTTCCAGCTCATTTAAAAACATTTAATTGGTTGATTAAAAGTTAATCATGGTCTGACCAAAGCCTCTGGGTCAACATCATCATGATTCGTGATTTGTACAGGCGTCCCTGTTCTCTCTTCTGAAGCTATTTTGCTTATGTCTGTGCTTGTGCCTCTTCCACTTTCAAAGGGGATTTGAGGTCATTCAAACAAAAGCCCCTTTTTACAAGAGGCAGCTAAAGGCAGGGTTTCACGAAGTGAGGAAGGGAGTCGGGGGTATGTGGTTTGGAGTCGGTACGCCTTCCACCCACAGTGAGGCTGCTCGTCTACTGCGCTTGAGCATTGTGTTTGAGCCTAGGCTTCCTGGCAGACAAGACGAAATGAGGAATCAGATAGTGTCTGTGGTACTTGTACCACAAAGAATGCCTGGATCCTTTCGATCAATGACTAATTTCTGCTGGCATGCGACCCTAAGAGGAGTCTGTTACACAGACGCCTGTATAAGGGGCCTCAAGTAACAAAACTGGCAATTGGCTTTTTGCTGCAGAAGCAAAGCTTTTCCTACAGCTGTTGTATCAACCATTGATCAAAGCAGGGGCCTCAGGGTACATTATCCTTCACGGAAGACTTTCTGAAGGAGCCAGGCTAGTTCTGAGTGACTTGCTTTCCTGTGACTCTGTCAATCTGGGGCAGCATTTGGAAAACCTCAAAGAACAGGTAATTCTTATGGCCCCTAAAGTGCTTCTGAGTGACATTCTCAGCCAGATAGGAAATTCAGATACCATCAAGAAAAACATCAATAGATCTACTGCATAGAAATAAAAGTCCTCTAGTGGACAGAAGATACTAGAAAGAAAATCAAATGAGAAATGACATGGAAAAAACATTTGGAAGACATATAACAAAAGGTTAATATCTCTCACAATGCAATCTGAAGAAAACCTCAATAGAAAATGAACAAAGGAATGCACATGGTGGTGCACCCCTGTAATCCCAGCACTCAGGAGGCTGAGGCAGGAGGATCGTTGTGAGTTCGAGGCCAGCCTGGGCTACAAAGTGAGTGCAAGGCCAGCCTGAACTGCATAATGAGATCCTGTTTCAAAAAGACAAGAACAAACAAACAAACAAAAAACCAAAGCACCAAAAAAAAAACCCCCAAAACAAAAAACAAAAAAAGACAGAAAATGAACAAAGGATGGGAATAGTTATATTTTCTGTGTGTGGATCCATGATTGTCAACCTGGCTGGGCGCCAGTCCTAGCTGTACAGTCCAACACTAATATAGATGCTGCTGAGAAAGTATTTTGTGGATGTGGTGAACATCTGCAGACAGCTGAGCTTCAGTCTTCAGTAATTTGGGTGGACCTCACCTGCTTAACTGAAAGACTTAACCGAGGAATGGCTAAAACAGATGTGGTATTTTTATACAATGGAGTGCTACTCAACTATAAAGAAGGATAAACTTGAGGCTTTTTATAGGTAAATGGATGCAACTTGAGACCATACTCATAAGTGAAATAAATCAGACTTGCATGTGTAAACATCGTATTGTCTCCCTAGTGTAAGAAACTGAAAAAAGTAAATAAGACCCAAAATCTAGACACTGTGAAAGAGAAAGAAACTGCGCAAAAAGAAAGAACAACTGGGATGGGTAAAAAGAAAAAAGAAGGACAGGAAAAGAAAATATATATTCACAAAAGAGTAGATATATTATGACTTCTTTCAGTTCATTGAAAAAGCAGTTTGTCCTTATATTGTTTGATCAGTTATGCATGCCTACATTTTGTAACCTGAGCAAATACTTTGAAGATAATAATACGCAATATATTAACCATTACTAATCTCCTATTATCTTATTTTGAAATGCAGTATTATTGTTTTTCTCTTTAAAATAAAAAAAAAAAACCCTTTAAGGAAAATAAAAAGAAAAATAAAGAGGGAAGTTTCCCAGAGGAAGAGAAATTCTGCTTCAAGAGTGCAGTATCTTTTCCCCTTGGAAAGTTTCTAGCCGTCTGGCTTTCCTTGTAGATTTCTTTTTTGGTCTTTTTGAGACAGAGTCTTGCTATGCATTTCAGACTGGCCTTGAGCTCACTTTGTAGCCGAGGCTGGTCTCGAACTTGCAGCAATCCTCCTGCTTCAGCCTCCTGAGTGCTAGGATTACAGGCGTGCGCCATCACACTCGGCCTTTCCTTGTAGAGTTCAGACTTGGCCAGACTGTACAGTAGTGTAAGCTGATTCCTTGGACACAAATAAATCTCTCTCTCCCTCCTCTTATTTCATCATCTGTCTGTCTGTCTGTCTATCTATCTAGCTATCTATCTATCCACCATTTTCTACAGTTTCTGTTTTCCTGGAGAACCCTTGCATATAGAGACAGGAAATTTGTGGGTTTGGAGGCTGGCTGGAAGTCCAAGCTCTACCACAGAAAGCCCCCCTTCTTGCTATGTCCTGTGATGGAAGGGGCCAGGCAGCACTTCTACAAGGACACTCATCTCATTCTCGAGGGCTCCGCCTCTTAATGCCATCAGATTGGACAGTAGTTTTCAGCATATGAACCTTAAGGGAACACAAAGTAATACAGGGTAGTTTTGATAAGAGTTTGATGATGGTCAGTATTGGCATAGGTTTGGAGAGCAGGGACCCATGCGGAGCCCGTTAGGGGGAATGTGCAACTTTTCTGGAGAGCAATTGACAACATCTATCAAAGTTACTAACGCAAATTCCTTTGCCTTTCCTAGCAGAAGTTCACTAAGATTTGTGTGATAAGGATGTTCACTGTAACACTCACAAGAGCAAATAATTTAAGTAGGGACTGGAGAAATCAACTCTAGGATATGCACACCGTGCTGTACTGTGGATTGTTTTTTTTGGTACCGGGAATCGAGCTCATGACCTTATGAACTTATGCCGCTGAGCTATATCCCCGGCCCTGTACTGTGGAAATTACAAAAGGACAGGGTAGATGGTCCGTACCATTCGGGGGAAGCACGCCATTCAGGAAAGGGGACTGGAGCAGGATGATGAGCTAGTGCCTTATGTGGGTGAAGATGTTGCAGTCTGCATGAATTTGTTTTCATGGCAGACTTAGAGGCTGACAGGTGTTGACTTTGAGGCTCTGGGTGATTGGTGCTAAATATAGAGAGATTTTTATTTTATCTGTTTCTATTTTTTATCTTCTCTCACTTTTTTTTTTTTTTTTTTGGTACAGGACACGAACTCAGCCAGGCAGGTGATTGTGCCACTGAGCTATATCCCTGGCTTCTCTGTCTCTATGTTTTAAAAAGTCATTTGCTGGAGTTACTCTTTTTAAAAAGGGTAGTAACTGGGAAAATATTAGCTGGGAAAGAAAGTATTTCAGAGTTGGCATTATTAGCTATACTTTTTTTCTTTTTAAAAAATGGACTTTGTTTTTTAGAGCAATTTTACATTCACATAAATAGGAGTAGAGTCCCAAAATTTCCCTACCCTCTATGTGTGTGCCTGTAAAATTACAAGGGCATGACTTCCAAAATTATCAATAACTCCCACCACCATGTTTGCTTTTTATATTTTCTTGATTAAAGAACCCTAATATGTTGGGCCTTTTGTTCCACAGAGAACAATGGGTCACCCCAGAGCTCCTCAGCTGCAGAACTTCCTGTCTGTGTCTTCCTTTTGCGTCTGTGTGCCGTACTTCCGGGTGGGTTAGACTGATACCCTCCACGGGGGATTCGGTACTAATAGAGCCAGATGTGGTGGCCCAGACCAGTAATCTCAGCACCTGGGAGGCTGAGGCTGTTGGATTACAACAAAGCCAACTCTATAGTGAGGTCAAGGCCAACCTGGACTATGTAGTAAGACCTTGTCTCAAAATAAAAACAAAAACAAGCAGAAAGACCCCCAAAAATGTAGAACTCCTTTTGGTGACCCTCTATTTAATTTGGAATAAATTGCTTTTCTATAGAAGTAAGATGAGAGACTGGTTACGGATACACATAAAGTTATTAGCTGTTATCTCTCTGTGTTTGGATGAAGAGTGACTTAAATTTGTTTGTATTTGTACTTTGTATTTGTATTTTGTTATTCTATAATAAACATATATTACTTTTGGAAAAATGTCTGGGGAAGCATGTTGTGCCAGGAGAATACTGGAAAAAGCAGAGAGTAATGCCAGTATGAGCTTAACTCCTGCTGAACAAAGGCTTGTTTTATTTTTCCAAATAAACCTAGCCCATTAATTGGTGCTTAAAAAAAGATCAGACTTTCTGGGCAGATGGAGCCTGAATTGCAGCTACTCTGCTTTGTCAGTGCCAGCAAGTGTTACATGTCTGAGGTACTCGGGGAGCTATGGCAAAACTGATAGATCCTCTTTTTTGAAAATCAAGAGCCCTGTTATCTTTCCATCCTTGCAAAGTATTAACCCGCTGTCTTATCCCTTCAGGCTGCTATAATAAAAGATCATAGGGGCTGGGGATTTCGCTCAGCAGCACAGCGCCTGCCCGGCAAGCTCAAGGTCGTGAGTTTGATTCCTGGTACCGGAAAAAAAAAAGTCATAAAGTGGGTGGTTTATCAACAACAGAAACTTATTTTGCATAGTCTCGGAAGCTGGAAGTCCAAGCTCTTCTGGAGAAGGGCTCCACCCTCATGACCTGGTCTCTCCCCAAAGCCCAACCTCTTACCATCGTATCAGAGATTAAGTGTCACATATAAGTGTTAGGGGGGACACAAACATTCAGACCATAGCATCCACTTTGGGAGACCCAGGTTTTCCTAAAAAAAATAAGCTTTGCCTCTGCCCTACTTTATGGGCAAAAACTTGGCTGAGATCCAGTCTCCCATTCCATATCCTGCAGGATAGGGGCGTTAGATGTGGAAAACGTTCAAGGTTGGTGTTATTAGTTACTGGCCCTGTTCAATCAGTTCTCAGTTCATGATCAAAATATTTTCACTTGGGGGAACTTGTCTTATTAACAGCCTGAGTGTAGACACTCTGATGATCACCATTTCCGGGATTCTCTATCGTATTAACTTATGTATTATTATTGTTTGCACTACTGAGGATTGAGCCCAGGACCTTTGCACTGAACTACTTTGCTCCTCCCCTTTTTGAAACAGGTCACTAAGCTGTCCAGCCTGGGCTCGAGGTTGCAATCCTCCTGCCTGAGCCTCACAGCGTGGTGAGATCACAGGCTGTGCTGCCAGGACTGGCTTTCTATCTTATTAATGCTTTGATATCACATTCAATGCCACGTTCTTCTCATTGTCAGCACCAAGTGGGATCAAAGTGCCCACCTTTCTTTCTCCCGCTTTAATCCCTCCTTCTTTCCTTTTCCTCCCTTATCTTCTGTCCATCAGAAGACAGCAGGATATACTTATATAGGTCAGAGGTGGCTTTGAATCCTGCCTCTGCCATTCATTTTATGACCTTAGATAACTTACTTGTCCTGTGACCATTTTTTCTTAGCTGAAAAACAGGAGTAACATCACCTTTCCCCTAGATTTGTGATGTGGAGCCAGTGTGATAACCATGTAAGATACAGAACACAGCACAAGTGGGTAGAAAAGACGAAGTGCAACTGGGTCCAAGGGGGAACTAAGAAATTTAGGAGTGGTTGGTGACAGGTACGATTTGTGCCTGATTCTTAGGTGCTATACAGAGCAGTAACTCAGCAAATGTACAGGACCGGGGGCAGAATGACAGTGCAGTGAATGTAGTGCATTTGTTTATTCATTCTCTCTCAGTATTTATTGAGCACCTGCTATGTGCCAGATGTGGATCTACGCACTCAGTTCTCACGGACTGCTGTTCCAGACTGGGAGAGACCCAACCAAACAGCCCTCTCCATTCAAAAGCTTCCTTTCCTATGAAGTTGGGCTCTGAAAAGATCATTGGTAGTTTGCAAATCTAAGTGACTAAGAGGAGTGTAGGGTTACAGTCCCTGGATGTAGATCCACTGGATAGAAGTGTGCAGTGGCTCTCCAAAGCTCTAGAACCAAGCACAGCTATTTCTTTCTTGATCATATTTGTGTTACAGGCTTCCTCCAAAGCTGATGGTATGTGCAACAGAAATCTGCTGAGCACTGAGTGACAAAAGGTTATACAACACATCTGATTTCTGGAACCAATCATACATTTCTACAGTCGTATAGTTGGTGTCTGGAGTCCCCTCAAAGCCTCATGCAGTCATGGGGGTGGTGTTTTTCAGATGTGGCTGAATATAGAGTTTGTAATTGGTTTATTGTCTAGTGCTGGGATTGGGGATAGGAGTGCTACACCAGCCCTGAAGGCGGCAGCCTGTATACAAAATAAGGGAGGAAAAGAGGCATGTTTCTCCCCTGTTGCTCTTGTTGCTTTTGCTATCTTCTGCCACCATGAACTGTTGCCCCTCTGCCACACCACTCTGCCTTGGAGCCAGCTGAGTATGGACTGAAACTTCCACAAACTGTGAGCTAAATAAACCTTTCCTGCTTTAAACTTTGGGTGTTGGGTATTTTGTTCACAGTAATGAGAGAAAAGTAACTAAGACATACAGGAAGAGATAAAAGATGGGTGAAATATAAACCTTGATGTTAAAAGTAATCACCTTAAAGTGGTGAGATAAAAGGCAATTGAATTCCTCCTTTCTTCCCTTCCTCCTTCCTTCCCTCCCTCCCTTCCTTCCTTCCTTCCTTCCTTCCCTCCTCCAGGCTGGGCTCAAGGTTGCAATCCTCTTGCCTGAGCCTTCCCTGCCTTCCTCTCCCTTCCTCTTTCCTTCCCTCCCCTCCTTCCTCTCTCCTTCAAGGTAGGAAGGGCCATAGTGAAGTATTGTGCAGGAAGGAGACAGGAGGGAGGCCCCGCAGTGTGCGGAAGCTGGGCAAGCTACAGCTGAAGAATGGAAGAGCAGGTATAGTTTCTGTGGGGGTCTGAGTTTTCTCCAGCCACAGAAAGGCTGCAGCAAATTGCCCCAAACTCAGTGGCACACAAGCGTGAACCAGTAACTTAGTCTGGGTGGCTGCTCTGGTCTCGACTGAGTTCCCTCGCATGTTTAGGTCCTTTAGCTGGTGGTGGGGACAGCGTGGCTCTGCTCCTTGTGTTCCTGACTCAGCAGGCTACCTGGTTGCTCTCCTGGGAGAAGAGACATATGAGAGAGCAAGAGGAAATGTGAGGGCCTCCACGAGTTGGGGCTGGGGCCTGGCACATCTCCACTTCTTTTTTTTTTTATATTTGTGGTACTGGGAATTGAACTCAGGACCTTGCACTTTCCAGGCAGGCGCTTATACCATTGAGCTATATCCCCAGCCCTCCACTTCTTCCTAGTGGGCAAAACAGGCCATGAGTTCAGCTCAGCTTCAAGGGGAGCTAGGTTCTGTCCTTTAGGGAGAAAGACTCTGAAGTGAGAGTGTCTCTCTGGGGCAGGGACTTCTCATCAGTCTACCTCAGGAGCCTTTTGAAGAGAAAGAGCCCCAAATCACTAATATAAAATTTGGTATAGGGTCTTAAAAGGAGCCAATCAGCTCCATAGCAAAGCCCTAGAAGGCTCACTGAGGACAGAGGGCCAGGGCCAGGGCCTCGATCTCCAGCAAGTGTGTGAGCAGGGAAGTGTGGCTGAGCCTGCTTCCTGCTGCTCTTTCTGTGGTTTTGGTAATTCTCAAGTGGCTCAAGTGACAAACTTCTCATGGAACTTCTATTGCAGAGTGAGAGAGACCTGATGAAACTGACCTTTCAACCAGGAGCTCCTCTCCCTGTGAACAGTTTGGGTTCTGAAATGATCACCTACAGTTTTTTTTTTTTTTGGTCTTTTTTTGAGACAGGATATCGCTATGCAGTTCAGGCTGGCCTTGAGCTCACTTTGTAGCCCAGGCTGGTCTTGAACTTGTAATAATCCTCCTGCCTCAGCCTCCCAAGTGCTGGGATTACAGGGTGCGCCACCACGACGGGCTGATCATCTATAGTTTGAGGAAGTTCCTGACCTTGTGATCAGGAGAAGCCAGGGCATACATTAAAATACACGTACATGCACACACACACACACACACACACACACACACACACTTTACAGTACTGGAATAGACACATGCACACTCAACATGTATCACCAGTATACACGTGTGTAATATATATATGTCTATACATTACTCCCTCCATGAATATGAGCACACACATGTGTACATATGTGCATATACACATAAGGACTTGTGCATGTACACACACACAAAGGTGCTTTAGGCCAGGGAGAATCTTGGATGATCTGTACAATCCCTTTTTTTGTAGATGAGGTATGGAAGCCAGGAAGGTAACAGAGTCATGTAGGAGTCAATGGCCAAGTCGGGACTTGGGCCTCAGTGGATCTTTGAGAATTCAGCCCCCCACCCCCGATAGCCTGGTTTTCCTGTATTCCCCAGAGGCCTTTATTTTTGGCCACTTGGGTAAGTCTCTGTTCTTGATTCTTGGATCGACCAGGCTACCACGTACCAAGATCAAGGATCTGGCCA
The DNA here is from genome assembly GCF_000276665.1 of Chinchilla lanigera. NCBI lineage: Eukaryota > Metazoa > Chordata > Mammalia > Rodentia > Chinchillidae > Chinchilla > Chinchilla lanigera. The sequence goes on along the minus strand of NW_004955553.1, from coordinate 1,611,805 downwards.
TAAGCAGAGCTCCTGAAGACAGTTCTATTCACTCCTTGCTGCCTATGCCCAAGAAAGGAAAATTATCCCATGACTTTTGATACATCTGACCCCATGGTTTTTAGGACTGCGTCAACCAGCTGAATTCCTAGTCATTGCCCTGGAGGCCGATGGCTCCTCTGTTGCAGAAGCTGATACCTATCAGTGTATCTGTACAGTGCTCTTGCAGGGCCCAAAGGACCACTGGGCCCAGCCCCAGGCTTGTTGATCTTACTTTATGACCTGAAGATGTGTAAAGTGAAAGGCCATCCCTGGCCACATCCTGGAAAAGCCACTCCTATCAGCTGCTGTGTTTTTCAATGCAAACAACTGTCCCTGTGCTTACTCATTCCTAATTAGGGTGTGAAGAGCTGTGCCCCTCCTTGGTACTCACTTGTGAAGATGTCACAGGTTGTGTGTAACACATACTCAATGTGGCTGTAGGTGCAAACTAGGAGAAGGGCCCCAGCTTTTCATGACCCTGTGTCTTGTCTTAACGGCTTGCTGGGATCCTGAGGTTGGGGTGAGATGGGGGAGGAGGAGATACGGTGTCAGAATGAAGGGGATGGGACAGGCAAGACTGGGCCTTCCTTCCCAAGCAGTTACCGTGAGATGGGTGTGGGTGTGAGGTGTCACAGTCATGAGCCCGGGTCCAGCTGGTGAGCCTCGGGAGCATCTAGGCCGAGTCAATAGCCGCAAGATCCCAAGTGCTGGGTTGAGGTACAGCAATCAGAGCTGCCAGTGGGCTCTCAGACAAAGCTCCTCTTTCTGGGCCTCTAGGTCCTTTCACATCTCCTGACTCTTTAAGCCCCTTTCAGGGGCTGGGGATTTAGCTCAGTGGCACAGTGCCTGCCTGGCAAAGGCAAGGTCGTGAGTTCGATTCCCGGTACTGGAAAAAAAACAAAAAACAAAAAAAAGCCCTTTTCACTTAAATCTGGATTTTGCTAGCTGCTCAGTTTCCTCATGCCCTCATTGCAACCTCTGGCCTGGAATCTCTCCTCTGGCTTCTGGCTCAATCTGAGCTCCCTGTTTTCTGGACTTTTGAGACTCTGGCCCCACTTGCCCTAGGGCATTCTGGCCATCAGGCTTGGTTCTCTGTGACTTTCTGGCCAGTCCCATTGGCTTCACGTCTGCAAATGTTGGCAAGACAGAAATTGCTGCCGAGTTCTGTTTTTAGAGAAACTTCGTGGCCGTGAACAAGGTGGCATTTCTCAAAAGCATTTTCATGATCACTTGGCCTTCTTGCATTGCTAACTATAGCAATGAAATTTCACCCATTCTACCTCCTTCCTCTTTTAGTTATTCACTAGTGGGAAGTGGCCGAAGGAGGAAGTAGTAGGGGAAAGTGAGTGAGAACAGAGGCCGGAGATGAAGGAGTGGAGCTCCTCGTGTGTTTTTGCTGACGGCACCTGACGTGGGGGACCGGCATAGACAGAAAATGTACCTGTTGCTATTCTTTCCTCTCTTCTTCTGGTTCTCAGGTGAGTGGGTTCAGGTTTGGACTTCTGGGTGAGGCTTAGTCAGCATGAGGAAGTGATCATAGAGCCGCATGCCACAGCAAGAAGGCGTCCTTAATGGTACAAACCGTCTGTGTTTTGCCTACTTTCCCTGCAGTATTTCAGTGACCAGGCAGAAAGATGGAGCCCTTCAGCACTAACCCAACCTGAGGCATAATTCCTGCCTCCTCAGGGGTGATCATATTTCAAATGGAGAGACTGAGAAGTGAAGTATCCATCTGTGGTTGCTCAAGAGGACAGCAGCGTACCTGGTTCTGGGCTGCGTTGTTATCTTTGTGGCCGCCTTATGACCAGGGAAGGCTTCTGGAAAGAAGAGAGAGGGGTTTGATGGAAGACAGAGTTTTCCAGATGCGGGGGAGGTGCCTCTGGGCAGTTGGGGCAAAAGGAAATAGTAGAAATTGCTGAGGACCTGAAAGGGCTGAGAGGAGGTGGAAAGAGGAGGAAAAGAGGCGCTGTGATGTGCATACCATTTCGATTAAAAATGAGATTTTTTTTCAGTACTGGTGATTGAACCCAGGACCTTTGCATTGAATTGCATCCTCAGGACTTAAAAAGACTTTTTTTTTTTTTTTTTTTTAAAGCAGGACCTTGCTAATTCCCTAAATTACCCAAGCTGGGTTTGAACTTGCAATCTTCCTGACTCAGTCTCCCAGAGTGAGACTACCCAGATGACAGGGATTTTCTTGACTTGTAAATGCTGGTGGGCTCCAGGGCTCCACCCCTGGTCTTTCCCTTTGTCTAGATCACTCCTTTGTGGATCTAATCTGGTCTTGGGTTGATATACTCATTGGCAGTTAACTTCCAGTTATACATTCCTGGCCTGGACGTCTCCCAGGACTCCAAAATCTTAGGACTAACTGTCTACTCAACATCTCCGCTCAGATGCTGAAATTTCAAGTGGGATCTGATCAGATGTCTACCTGAATCCCTTTCCTCCCCAGCCTTCTCCATCTTTGCATTTGGGAGCTCCGTCTTTCTCAGTGCTCAGGCCAAACCTGAGGGGGTATCAGTCTCTTTCTCCATTACCCTCCAGTGGCCTCAGGGTTAAAATCCAAAGTCCTTATGAGGTATTCGCAGTCTGATTTTCCTAGTCATCATCTTCCTGGTCTCATCCTCTCTCTTTGGCTCACCCCACTTGGCCGTATTAGCCTCTTAGATGTTCTTTGAACCATGCCAGGCAAGCTTCTGCCCCAGGGCTTTGTACTCCCTGTTCTATGTCCCATACAGCCCAGGCTCCAGTCTTTCCCACCTTTTCCAACTCTGCTTCACACTGCTTCTTTCTTTGTTGACCCCAGTTAAAACTGCAGGTTTCTTCCATTATTTTTCCCCATTGTCTATTCCCACCTGCATCTGGATAGATAGAATATCAGCTTCCAGAGGGCAGACATTTTTGTGTGAATATAACCAGAATAGCTACTAATTAGACCAATGGTAAGTAATAGTTGAGTGAGTGTATGTATTCAGTGAGAGAATACTATGATGGCTGTAATGTTGCCCTTCCCATCTTTCTCTAAGAATATTCATGTTAATTGAAGAAGACATAGATTTCTTATCTATATACAATGGTGCAGCCACATTGGAAAACAATTTAGTGATTTCTCAACATGTTAAACAGAATTATCACACAACTCAGGAATTCCACTTCTAGGTGCACACCCAGGAGAACTGGAAATACATGTCCATGTAAAAACTTGGACTAAGAACATAAATGCTGATCACAAGAATATTTATAATCTCTAGAAAGTGGAAACAATCAAATGTCCCAGCCAAGCTGATGACTAGATAAATAAAACGTATGTATCCATTCAGTGGACTATTACTGAGCTATAGAATAATTTAAGCCACTGACACACGCTACAATGTGGATGAGTCTTGAAAACATGTTGTTAAGTGAAAGAAGCCACATCCAAAAAGGCCATACATTGTATGATCCCATTTAAATGAAATCTCTAGGCTAGGCAAATCCATAGTGACAGAAAATAAATTAGTGGTGGTGAGGGCACACAGGTTAAAGGAAATTACTCATTACTATGACTTTTTAGGGTCTTACTAAAGAGATAGGGTCTTATTATGTAGTGCAGGCTGGCTTTGAACTAATTTATGTAGTCCAGGCTAGCCTGGAACTCAGGACTGTCTTCCTGCCTCAGCCTCCTGAGTGGTAAGATTACAAGTGCGTGCTACCACCCCTGGCAGGTTTCTTTTTTATTTCAGACAAGTAAAAAGTGTTGTACAATTAGGCAGTGGGTGATGATTGTACAACTTTGTGAATGTTCTGAAAACCACTGAGTTGTGTACTTTAAAAAATGAAATTTATGGTATGTGAATTATATGTCAGTTTTTGTTTTTGTTTCATTTTTTGATAATGGGATTGAACCTGGGGCAGTCTGCTGCTTTTCTACATCCTTAGCTCTTAATTTTTTTTTTTTTTTAATAAAGTTTGAGGCAGGGTGGAGCTGCCTTGGTTCAGTTATTCTCCTTCATCTCATCCTCTTGAGCAACAAGAGTACAAATGTGTGCCATTGCGTCTGGCTTTGTATCAATTTTATAAGTGGAAAAAAGCAAATCCTCTGCTCTAAAATGCTTTCATTAATTTTAGAAAGGAAAAGAATGATCATAGTTTTTTAATATAGCCAAGTAGAAAAAGATAAAGAGTAGTAATTCAAAGGAAATAAGAGGAAGAAAATGACACACATGAGAAATTAATAATTTAGAAAATAAAACAGTAACATTTATCAGTTAAATCTCCAAACTGGTTTAATGTAGGAAAAAAGGAGGGAGAGAAACAATTACATGTAAGATCTTTTGGCACATGTAATCACTAAAAATAAAATAGTACACATAACTAAAATAAATCTAATAGATATGGAAAATGTAATTCAAAAGAATACTTTATGATTATTTTCCCTTATGCTAATAATATATACTCTATGAAACAGATCCTTTTCTGGGTAAAAAAAACACAAGCATTAACTCAAGACTGAAACTGACTCAAGAACAAGTAAAACACCTGAATAGACTGATAATCCCAGGAAAAAAAATTGACCAAAGAACTTGCCCCAGTAAACACTCTATTGCCAGATAGTTTTCTGGATAGTATTTTAAGATTCTAAAGAACCAAAAATTCCTTGGCTGTATTTATGTTGTGATTCCAGAGCATAAAATGGAAATTGGTTGGGGATGTAGCTCAGTGACAGAGTGCTTGCCTAGCATGTGTGAAGCCCTGTGTTTTACACCCTTCATGGCAAAATTAAAAAGAAAACAAGGGAAATATACCAGACTCATCTGGAGGTACTAGCATATCTCTAACACACTCTGGTATCACACTTTGACAAAAAATGATAGAAAAGAACTACATCTATGAACACAGAACAGCACTGACAGTAGGACTCAGCTCTCAGATGGGTTTGGGTGACCTGCACTTGACTGTGGTTTTTTTTCTTCTGGTATCTATAATTGGAGAAATTTCACCCAAAATAGTTTTGAGCTGTGTGTGGTGGCACACACTTGTAATCCCAGCATTTGGGAGGCTGAGACAGGAGGATCACTGTAAGTTCTAGGCCAAACTTGGCTACACAGTGAGTTCAAAGCCAGCCTGAATTATATGGTGAGATCTTGTCTCAAAAAAAAAAAAAAAATATAGATTTCTGGTGACTGGAAAGAAGTGAAAAGATCTGAAGTCACAGAGCCTATTTCTTGCATCAGGACCATGGTTGAGCTGGGATAGCGGGGTGGGACTGAGATGGATCTTTTTCCCTGCAGGTTTTCCTGTTCCTCACCCCTTCCCAGAGTCTCCTTTGTGCCATGGCCTAGCACCACTGGTCATTTTTTTGGGGGGAGTGCGGTACTGGGGATTGAACCTAGGAGTTTTGCATGAGCTACATCCCCAGCCCTTTTAATTTTTTTTTTTATTTAAATTTTGAGATACAGTCTTGCTAAGTCACTACATTGCACAGGCTTTCTATGCCCCTACCTCACTCTCTCAGAGTGCTGGGATTACAGGTGTGCTCCACCATGCCTGTCTATGGCCATTTTTTATAAGTATGCTTGTCAATGAACATTTTCCTGTACCTTGAATCCTCTCAAAGGTGAGAAAATAAAAGAATAAACAAAACAAACATATATCTTAAGAAAAAGCTGCTTCGTTGTCTATAATACTTGCCTTACAGTGAAGCTATTGTAATCCGGACACTGTGGGGTTATTGTGAAGATGGATAAAGTAATCAGTGGAACAGAAAGGAATCTATGAATAATTTACAAATTCGCTATTTGACAAAGACACCACAGCAGTTCAGTGGAGAAAATGGGATCTGTATGCTATGGGCCCCACAACACCTGGAGAGCAGTTGGCTTCACTGTTTTGGTCCTCCTGGGGTGGCTTACTACAGAAGCCCCAGGGACCATTAGACCACCAAGGACAGCCTCAGCATGGCCATCCCACGTGGCTGTGTCAACTTGGCTTCTGGGGGCCACGAGCACTAAGAGTCAAGGGAACATCACTGTCCTGTAAACATGGATCTTCTGTTATTTCCTCCTCTCTTAGCCAGAAGACCATAAACATGGCCACAGAAGGACACTCCTCAAAACGTCTGGATTTATTGACCATAGTGAAGTGGAGAGGGGTGAATGACAGAAAGCTATTATTGCTGTACCAATACTTTTGTTCCTTTTAAGAGCTGTAGTTTTACTTCTGATGCTTTTTGTTGGGCCTTTGGCCTGATGGAATGCAGAAGGACCACAGGTCTGTCTTGGAGAAGATACAATCTTCCTGCCTAAACCATTGTTTAATTTAGGACACACTTGGATTTAGAAGCTCTTCTAGTGCAGGATGCTGTGGCCCTGCCCTTGGGGTGGGAGGTGACGAGTTCATGGATTTGTGTTTTCCAGGCTTCTCTGCTGCCCAGAAAGATATCACTGGTCCCAATGCAGTGAGTGGCCAGGAACGGGGCTCACTGACGGTGCAGTGTCGTTATACCTCAAAGTGGAAGACTTCTCGGAAGTGGTGGTGTCGAGGAGCTGCCTGGAGTAGCTGCAAGATCCAGATTCAAACCGATGGATCAGAGAAGGAGCAGAAGAAGGAGCGTTTGTCCATCAGGGATTACCAGAAAGAGCTCATGTTCAGGGTAACCTTGGAGGATCTCAGGAGAGATGATGCTGATAATTACTGGTGTGGGATTGAAAGATTTGGAACTGACCCTGGGCTCAAAGTTAAAGTGACCGTTGTTCCAGGTAAATGTGTGTATGTGTGGTTGTGTCCTTGAGGTCCCACATAAGTAAATTAACTGTCACCAAACTGACTTATTACAGAGTGGAGTTGAGTCCTGAGGTGTCATAGAACCTCAAATGACCGCTTGGGGTTGGGAAGGGAAGGGCTTTCTCTTAAATACCCCCTGGATCCCAAGGTCTTCTCCAACTCAAGACTAAACCTTCCCAGGTACTTTTTCCTCACTGCACAGCTCAGTCCTGGGTCTGTTGCCAATAGTGGTGAGTATGGTGACCCCATTTTAGTTCTTGGGCTAAAGAGATCCCCTTCCATGGTTCCTAGAGACCCCAATCCCTGCTACTTCTTTTTTGGGACCTCAGTGCCTGAGGATACCCTGCTCTTTGGGGAGCTCGGCCTTCATAATTGCTGTTCTTATCCCGCATCATCTGCTGCTGTGGTCTTATTCCTGAGGACTGGAAAACCTTCACAGTCAAACAGCTGCATTCCTGGTGCCAGAAAGCCCTCTTTGAGCCATCATGCTTTTGAGCTTAATGTCGTTCTCTTCCCAAGTCCTTCCAGAATGCAGACATTCCTGGGAGGGTCAGCTCGAAGTCCCAGGGCCTTGGTTTGGAGGAATTTCTCTGTCAGGGTCTATTTCTGCTGCCTCCCAAACAGGCAGCACCAGCTCTAAAGCCCCTTGAGGCACGAAGCCAGTATTACCATCATCGGGGCCCTTGCCACTCCTGGAGTCTCTGAGGTGTTCTCATTGGCACAGTGCCGAGCCTGCACTGACTCCTGAAAATACTGTACCCATGGGGAGGAAGATGTCTCCATTATTTGAGCTTCATACCTTGCCTGAAGTAAAGGCCTGCCTGAGTGTTATGGTTTTGTTTGGGGAAGGTTAAATTGGTCAACAGAACAGAAGGCAAATCCATCAATAATTCACAGATTTGCTCTTTGACAAAGGCCCTAAAGCAATTTAATGGAGAAAGTGGGATCTGTACTGTTTTGGTCAACTTGGGGTAGTTTACTACAAAACCCCTAGGGACCATTAGAACCACCAAGGACAGCCTCCGCATGGCTGCATCAGCTGGACCTTCTCAGGGTCATGGGTACTAAGGGTCAAGGGAACATCACTGTCCTGTGGACATGGCTCTTCTTAGAAGTTTGATTGACCTTAGAAGTCTGAGCTGGGATATATGTTAGCCACATGCAATTTCCCACTCTGCTCCTGTCCTTGCTGAGTAAAGGAGCTGGGCAGGGGGTACTTGCTGAGGCATGACCATCGGCAATGGGTTTACTTAAAACCTAGCTGAACTTCAGTTATCCTTAACTCAAGGCTCTTCTTGGGCCCCCTAACACCCTCTGAGGGCCTGCTCAGTGTCCTTGGACTTGTGCCCACCCCATCTGCCTTGGAGGCTCTGGACTTTCCTAGAAGCCCTGGGATATGAATGGTACAAGGTACAGCCCCTCCACACAGCTCTCTTCCAGGCACCTCTGGCTGGGGTGGCCCACACTCCTCCAGGCTCAGAGCTGGGTGCCGGGCTGTGGGTGGGCTGGTGGGAAGGGTAGCGTGTAACCTGATTTGTATGCCAAGCACCAACCACAGTGCCAACCACAGTCTCCACCACCACTACCACCACCACCAGCACCACCTCTGTCTCCACCATGAACACGTTTACAGCACCAGTCACCGCGGAAGAGAACATAAGCCTCCTGTCTCCGACCATCTACCACTTCAGTGGCAGGTAAGCGGGCTCCCGTGCTGCTGTCCTCTGGCTCAGGTGGCCCAAACTACTCCAATGAGGGGCATCTTTGATGTCCCAAGCCCCAGCTAGAGCTTGGAACTAGGTCTTGAGTCTCTTTTGGGAGGGTGAGGGTCTTGGAGGCCTTCTCACTTCTCTCAGCTCCCATAGATACTGTATCTTGGAGCAGAGAGAAGTCTATAGATTTTTTTCAATCATTCATCCATTCATTCATTCATGTTGTGGCCCACTTTTACTGAGTTCTACATGGCAGGAGTGTGCTGGGCTCTGGGGATCTAGATGTAGAGTTAGGAGTAGGTGGGCCGTGAGGACAGGGTGGCTGGTGGCTGGTGTGTCTGTGGAGAGGCATAGAGCTGTAGGGCCACAGGGACTACTCTTGGCTCAACTTCTGTGTAGCCAAGGAGGGTTTGGAGGAAGCCCCATTCCTCTAATTACTATGATGGCAGCGACAATGACACTGGTGGTTTATGTCTGTAGAGCTCATGAAAGGCCTTCCTGTCCATTACTTTCTTTGACCCTGCCTAAGACTACCCCATGAAGAGAAAAGGGTAGACATGAATGTTTCTTTCTTTTTTTTTTTGGTAGTAGTAGGGGTCAAACTCAGGGCCTTTGCACTGAGCTGTATCCCTATCTCTTTTTAAAAAACTTTTGATTTTGAGACAAGGTCTCACCGTCTCACTAAGTCACCAAGCTGCCCAAACTGGGCTTGAACTTGTAATTCTCCTACCTTGGCCTCCAGGATGTTGAGATTACAGGTATGCACCACTACACCCAGCCAAATGTTTCCATTTCACAGAGGAAGAAACTGAGTCTTGGTCATTCTTTGGTGTGTTGGGGTGCTCTGGAGCTTGGAAGTATTTGAACTCCAGAGCTTGGTTCATGCTCCTTAGTGCCCTGCCAAGGCATGTGCAGTCAGAGGGCTTTCTAGAAGTGGAGAGGCTCCATTTCATTTCCTTCTTTCACTTTCCTTGACCCCCTTGGCTTTGTTTTTAGATCTGCCAAGGTCTTCTATTGCTGGGACCTTGCCACAAAATCCCTATGGCATATCCTTAATCTTTCCGCCACCAGGGACCCCTTCTCTTCCCCTTCTCCCATTTGCCCCTGTTTTTAATAAACAGTAGCTAAGGAGTTTCATCATTTTATTAATCTGAGCTTTATGTAAACATCAGTTAAGGCCTCTGAGTAGCACAGGAGGGATAATTCGTTCACTTATTGGAGAAAGAGTTACTTAGCGTCCGCTCACACCTGTTGCTATTTTAAGGAACATAATAGGGCATAAGGATGAAAATAAGCAAGGCACTTGCCCTCAAGGCACTTACAGTCTCCAGATAATCTGTGTAACCATCAGAGTCGATATAATTGAGAGATTTATTCTTCATACTTCTACAATTCAGTGATGAAGGAAAGTCCTTTCATTCATGTACTAGAGCTACCATAATAAAGTACAACAGGCCGTGAGTTTAAACAACAGAAATGTGTCTTCTCAAAATTCTGAGGGCTAGTCCAATATCAAGGTTTCAGCAGTGCTGGCCTCTCCCGAGATCTCCCTCCTTCCCTTGTAAGATGGCTGTATTAGTCAGTTTTCCTGTCACTGAGAAGCAATACCTGACACCCAAAACTTGCAGGAGGAGAGGTTTAATTTAGCACATGGTTTCAGAGGATTTAGTGCATAGTCAGCTGGCTCCAAGGCTGAACGATCATGGTGAAGTGAAAATGCTTAGTTCATGGCAGCCAGGAAGCAGAACGGGGAACAGTGTCAGAGAGGAAGGGGTGAGGGACCAGATGTATAGTACCCAAGGTTACACAATCCAGACACATCCAGAAGTGTGCTTTACTAATCCCCTAGGTGGATGTCAAGCCAGTGAAGTTGACTCAATTAAGCTTAACCACCACAGTGGCCATCTTCCTCCTGGGTCCTCACATGGTCAGCCCCTTTGTGCATCTGTGTCCTAATTTTTTCTTATAGGAGCACCAGTCACACTGGTATCCCCCAAAGTCTCCGTTGAACTTTAACAACATCTTTAGAGGCTCTCGCATTCAGAGGTATTGAAGGCAGAATCTGTCCCAAGCCTGTCTTTTAGCTTCTGGTGGTGGCTGCCCGCCGTCCTTGGCTCACAGCCGCTCCACTCCAGTCTCTTTCTCTGCCATTACTCGACTGCTTTCTGTGTGTCCACACTTCTCTCTTATGAGGATAACAGTCATTGGGTTAAGAGCCACCCTCATCCAGCGTGACTTGATCTTTGCTCAATTATACCTCAAATACCCTATTTCTAGATAAGTCAGATTCATAGGCTCCCAGTGGACACAAAATTGGAGACTGTATGCAGCACAAGTGTGGAGACATGATAAAGATACATGGTGAATGTTTAAATAAAAATTATTGTAGTAAAATTTTTAAATAAAATAATTTTTAACACAAGTGTAGAGACGTGATAAAGATACATGGTGAATGTTTAAATAAAAATTATTATAGTAAAATTTTTAAATAAAATAATTTTTAAATAGAATAATTTTTACATAAAAATTATTACAGTAAATTATTGCCATAATTTTTCCTCAAAATACTCAAAATACTTGCCTTTATTTCAAACACATGTATCATTGTTACTGTTATATGTTTTAAAAAATTTAAAAATTCATTGTAGATTTCCATCATCCCTTGTACAGAAGCAGGAAGGCCTGTCAGGAGCTATTCCTGTAAGATTTCTTAATTTTTTTTTTTTTTTTGTTTTTTGGTTTTTCTCTGGTACCGGGAATCAAACTCATGACCTTGCGCTTGCCAGGCAGGCGCTTTGCCGTTGAGCTAAATCCCCAGCCCCTTCCTGTAAGATTTCTATTAGGCTTCTAGATGAACTAGAACTACCTTGTGGAACCCTCTTCTCCTTACTAAAAACCATCTTTGAGAGCTGAGAGTGAGGGTTCCTGTCTGTAAACCACGGTCCTGCGGGCCATAAGGTGTGTTTCCCTCTCCTGGCTGGAATAGGGCTTGGGGTGGAAAAAGCCTGGGTCTCTCTCTCTCTCTCTCTCTCTCTCTCTCTCTCTCTCTCTCTGTACTGGGGATTAGTCTCAGGGCCTTTGTATTGAGCTACACCCCAAGCCCCCTTCCTCCTTTTAATTTTTTATGTTGATTCAGGGTCTTTTTAAGTTGACCAGGTTGCATTTGAGCTTGAGACCCTCATGCCTCTGTCTTCCACAGTGCGGGATTACAGGCATGCACCATCATGCCTGGCTACAGGGCCTGTTGTTTGTAGGTACGGCATCACAAACCTCAGCATCCTCCTCCCGCTCATCTTTGCGGTGCTGCTGCTTCTCTTGGTGGTTGCCTCACTCCTGGCTTGGAGGATGAGGAAGCAACAGAAGAAAGGTGAGAGGACCTGGCCTGGTGAGGCTGGCCCTAGCTAGGTCAAGGTATGTGGGGCTGATGGCTGGCATTATCCTTCAGGAGCTAGGTGGCCGAAGGCATTACTCCTAGTCTGGAAGGTGTCACTGTCCCAAAGGCCACCAACATCTGGTAGTATGAGGGACTGGGGTGGTCTACAGCTTGTAGGTGAGCCCCATGAAGTCCAAGTTGTGGTGTCAGCTGCCTGCCTTGCACATCCTTCCTGCCCTTCTCTTTTCTCTGACCCACTTTGTTTGTTTCCTGGTTTGGCTCTCAGGGGCAGAGGTGGCAATGCCGCCCATATTAGATCTGTGTGGTTGTCAAGGAGGTACTGAGCTGAGATGGGAGAAGGGAGGAAGAGCCACTCTCTGAGAACACAGCAGCTGCCATGCCCCTGCCCCCCCATCCACGCACAGTTATGAACATGTGTAACACAGGCATACACACATGCACGTGTCTCACTGTTCATGCACACACGACACAGCCTTTAGGGGCTGACTGGATGGTCAGTGTGACCTTTGCTTCTGCTTCTCTGCTGCCCACTAGCCTTGCCCAAGTCAGCCTCTTCCACCTGCGTGCCCTCCCTTGCGTTTCAGGGAAGAGCTCTTTGCTCAGGGATCACGAGGTATGACTCAATCAAATTTGTTTTTTTTTTTTTTTGGTCTGGCTTTACTTCCACTTTTTCACAGAGCTGCGCCCCTTTCCTTCTCAGAACACCTGGGACCTGAGCTTTGAACGAACCTTCCCACTGCCATGGCCTGGGAGTCTCCAGTCTGGGAAGGTGGAGGCGCAGGGTGGGGGAGGGAGGGAGCCTGACTCACACTCATCAATTGTCCTCCCAAAGAGTGCTCTCCATGACCTTTGTACACTTAAGTGCTTTCTGTGCGCCTTGGTGTCTAGATGTTTGAAACTGAAAGTTGGCAGGGGGAACCCCTTATTTCTCTTTTTTCTTTGGGGCAGGGAGCACGTTGGCAACGGGGAAGGTCAAGGGCAGAGAGAAATGCAGGAGCCAGCAATCCCCTGAAAACCAGCTCACGCTGTGCTGAGCCGGCTTGCAGGTTCCATCTGGGGGTAGTGTGGAGCGGACCCGGCTCTGATTGAATATCCACCTGCTAGGCCTGCACACGCATGTGGATACCAGGCAGGATTGGGCCTAGCTACTATCTTGTCTGAAGACAGCTAGAATTTAGTGGGATAAAGGGGACAGGGCAGACAAAAGCAAGTGCCGTGCGGGGAGGGAGTAGACAGCAGGCATAACTCTGAGATGGCCCCTGAAGGATGTATCCGGTAGAGCAAAGTGGAGTAGGCTGAACTTCTGGCAGCACTTACAGGCTATGCCCAGGATTTTGCAGAAAGAACCTTAACTCTGGAGCCAAAGCCTGGCAGGGCCACTGACCGCTTGATTGCAGCTCTGTGATGGGTCCCCTTCTTTTCAGGTGGAGCAATGGAAGCTCAGAGAGGTGATAGGATCAGTGCCATGGAGTGTGTCATCTAAGCAGTTAGAACTAGAACCAGGTCCTTGTAACTGAGCCTGGAGCCTTGGTCCTCCTTCTGTCCCTTGTATTTCTCTTTCCAGTGTGTGGGGACTTCTGCGAGACTCAGGGTTGAGCTTTCTAATTCTGGATTGTTTTTGTCTTTTAGCTGCTGCACTGTCCTCCGAGCAGGTACGAGTCCCTGAGGCTGGTCCAGAGAGACCAGTCAGCTCCTTCTCCTCTTCCTTGTTTTCTACCTCCAAGGAACCCAGATGTTTACGTGTTTCACATGATCCCTGTGCCCAAGTAGCCACGTACTCATGGCCCTGCAGGCTTGGAAGGCTGAGGGGCCTGAGACAGCCAGAGAGGTGGAGGCTTGGGGACTACGGGGGCGCTGAGAAGGGGGAGGCACACAGGGAGCTGGAGGGGGTCACAAGGAAGCAGAGAGGCTCATGCCTTTTCTTAGAAGAGGAACCTGTGCCCACAGACCGATCAGGTGACCCCAGCCTGTGTTCCTACCTGCAGCCCGTGGAAGGTGACATCTGCTATGCAAACCTGTCTCTGCACCAGTCTGGAACCTTTCCCGGCTCCTCCCAGCAAAAGGCCTCCACCAAGTCCTCCTCTGCCCAGGCTGACCAGGGGGAAGTGGAATATGTCACCATGGTGTGTCCTTTGTGGGGGTTGCTGTGGGGCTGGGGGACAGCTGTGCCTCTGGCTTTCCTGGGGAGTGGGCTCTCTAGTGCCCACATGGGCACCACTGAGGAGGGTGGGTATTGGGCAGAGCCTCAGTAACTGCAGCACTCGCCCGAGGAACCCTAGGCTTTCAGAAGGGTCTGTACCCCAGGGTCTGACTCTCAATGCTGGAGAGTCAGGGTGTGTCCGAAGTGGTCCTTGTGCTGGGCAGGAGAGAGCCAGACTGGGTGAACGGTGCCAGATTCTACAGGAAGGAGCTGTCCTGGGGCAGGGCTGGGCTTTGTGTGTTGTGGTTGAACTGCTTGGGGTTCCTGGCAGGGCAGAGGGAAGCTGGAGTACTTGGGAATGGACCTCAGAACCCTTGCGCTCCCCACCTGTCTCCTCTGAGTTTCTTTTTTTTTCAGGCTGATCCACGGCCACAGGCTCCTGCTGGCCTCTCTGACTTCATAACCGTTTGTGTTGCAGGCTCCCTCTTGGAGACAGGAAATTTCCTATGCGTCTCTGTGTTTGGACATCTTGAATCAGGAGCCAACCTACAGCAACACTGGCCATGCTCCTAGAAGGGGCTGCGAGGATTCCACAGAATACACCAGCATCAGAAGGCCGTAGCCCCTGTTCGGCCTTTCTCTGGGACTTGCCCAAGGCCGTGGAGCATGCTGCTGCTTGTCTGCTTTCTGCCCCTGTCCCCACCAGGACCAACTGGTGATTGAAGTTCTGCCTGATCAGCCAGGGTGGCCCCAACTCTGGCCTGTGTTTGGGGACCAGTCTCAGGGGACCTCAAGGAATTAGGGTTCTTTCCACATCCCCTCATTTCCCACCTAGCTTGGGAGGGGCCTGAAGATATAGTCTGGGGCTGCATGTGAATAATAATGACAATGATGAGAATAATAGTAATTACCCTTTATTTATTGCTTACCGTGTACAGCGGAGTGGAGAATAGCCCGAAAGACATCTACATCCTGATCTCCAGAATCAGCGAATGTACCACACATGGCAAAAGACAAGGAGCACATGTGATTAAGTTAAGGATTTTGAGATGTGGAGATTATTCTGGATTATCCAGTGGGGACTGAAATATAATCATAGGGCTCCTTCTAAGAAGGAGGCAAGAATATCAAAAGGGGAGATGACAATGTGATGCCAGAAGTGGAGGTTGGAGTGATGTGGCCAGGAGCAAAGGAATGCTGTAGCCTGCAGAGGTTGAGGGAGGCAAGGGACAGATTATTTCCCTGAGCCTCCAAGAAGAACCACCCCTGCCAACACCTTGGCTTGAGCTCAGTGGAGCTGACTTTGTCATTCTGGCCGCCAGAAGTATAGGAGAATAAATCTGTATTGTTTTTAA
This sequence comes from Chinchilla lanigera, assembly GCF_000276665.1. Classification (NCBI taxonomy): domain Eukaryota; kingdom Metazoa; phylum Chordata; class Mammalia; order Rodentia; family Chinchillidae; genus Chinchilla; species Chinchilla lanigera. The sequence continues at coordinate 1,596,418 of NW_004955553.1, read as the reverse complement.
TTAGATCACTAAATTTGTGGTAATTTGTTACAGCAGCAATAAGAAACTATGCGGCAGGTGCTCATCTCTGAATGCTTCACATAGAATAACTCATTTCATTTTACAAGGGTGCTTCTATTATTGGCCCATTTTACAGATGAGGAACTGAGGGCTGTAGAGACTCAGTGATGTGCACCAAGTTTAATGGCCAGAAGATAAGTAGAACCCAGGTATTTGGTTCCAGAATCTGGAGTCTGGGCCCTATCCTGTTTGTATTAGCAAGATAATGTGCATATGCTCACATAGCTACTCATGCAAGGACAGTGGATAATACAGGACTTACTTTTATCCTAGGGTCCTTGCAGCCTTCTTTCCTGCATGTATCCTGAATCCCAGGGCATCTCTTTGTCTCCGTGGTTACCAGTCTAGTCCAAGCAACCATTCCATCCTGACTGTTCTCCCTCTTTCACTCTCTGCCTCTGAATCCATTTTCTTCCCAGCGGCCAGAGTGATATTTCAAAGCACAGAGCTGATCACATAGTCATGCTTATGAACTAGGGATTTCTTCCTCAACCTTCAGGGACCCAAGGAATCCACAGACTGCCACTTGCCCCTTGTGGTCATCCATCCACTCTCCCTCTCCCTCACTCTGGCCCAGCCACACCAACCTTTCCTCTGCCCTGTAACAAGACGTTATGGTTTGAATCTGAAACGTCTCCCAAAGGCCATATGCTAATGGCTGACTCCCCAGCCTGTGGTGCTGTTGCGGGGTGGTGAAACCTGTAGGAAGTCGAGCCCAATGGAAGGAAGTGAGGTCACTGAGGGTGCAGCATCAAAGAGATATTGGGACATTGGTCCCTCTCTCTTTTTCTTTCTGCTTCCTGGTCACCATGGTTTGAGTAGCTTTACTCTACCATATGCTCCCTACTATAGGTCTGAAGCAATGGCACTATGCAGCCATGGATAGAAATTTCTAAAACCATGAACCAAAATAAACCTTTTCTCTTCATAAATTGATTATCTCAGGTATTTTGTCATAGGGATGGAAAGCTGACTAACATACAAGATCAGGCTGGCTCTCTTTTCAGGACACTGGTATTTGCTGTTCCTTCTTTCTGCCATGTTCTTTTTTTTGTTTTGTTTTGTTTTGTTTTTCCCGGTACCAGGAATCAAACTCACGACCTTGTGCTTTGCCAGGCAGGGGCTGTGCCGCTGAGCTAAATCCCCAGCCCCTCTTTCTGCCATGTTCTGCCCAGGGTCACACAGTGGGCAAGTGGCTAGGCTGGGTTCCATCCCAGCTTGGCCTGTTTCCATCACTCCTGTGAGTAGTTAGCTTCTTTTCAGCATCACATCTCAGCTCAAATGTCACCTCTTGGAGGGGACTTCCTGACCATCCTGAGAACAAGAGCACGTGCTGCCCATCTGTCTGTCTAAATGCCCTATCTTATTTCCTTTGTAATATGTGATCTGTTGTGAAATTACTGATCTATTGGTATGTAGGTTTGTTTCTCTGTTCCCACTAGGTGGTATTCTCCCTGAAGGGAGCGAGTGTCTCACTTCCTCCTGTATCCCCCTTGCCTAGTAGTGTCTGCTACGTGGTGGATTCCTGGGTGTTTGTTGACTCAATGAATAAATAACACAGATGGTTCAGACTTGGGAACACAAGGCAAGCTCCTAGGAGCAGGAGCAGCAGCATCTATCATTCCAGGAAAGGAATCCTGACCAAGCAACCTAAGGAGTTTTGGGATTGACTTTCCTAAAGCACGCAATAGAGAGATGTCTGTCCTTTCCTGAAAATCAAGGGGGCAGTGAAATCCATGATGCTGTCTGACTGGAGACACAGCCTGTTACTTCACCTGGGCCAATTTTGGTGAAGGCTAAGGATGAAGCATCAGAGAGAGGCATCCTGGCTTTTATGGGAAAGAAGGACAAGCTGGGTTGGAGGACCATAGCAAATGAGCCAGCAGGTACAGGGGCCATAGAAGTGTCTCGTGGGACCTTACCAGGTGTTCTGGGGTTTGCTTGACTCATAGCTCTGGACAGCCCAAGGGGACCTGGGACAGATAGCTTTGGTGGATGGCTTCTGTGTCTATTGCTCAAAAGGTAATTCCTTCTCATCTTATTTTCTGTGATACTGGGGATTGGACCTAAGGCCTTTGTACTGAGGTACATCCTCAGTTTTTTTTTTTATGTTTTTAATTTTGAAAAGGAGTCTTGCTAAGTCACTATGTTGCCCAGGTTAGGCTTAAATTTGTGATCTTCCTGCCCCAGCACCCCCCAGGTGGTAGAATTGTGGGCATGTACCACCTGTCCAGACTGCCTTCCTGACATTTTAAGAGCTTTTTCTTTCTGGGGAAATTTGCAGACCTCTAGATTCTTAATTTTTTTTTTTTTTTGAGGCAGGGTCTTGCTATGCATTTCATCCAGGCCTTGAACTTACTTTATAGCCCAAGTTGGCCTTGAACTCATGGCAATCCTCCTGCCTCAGCTTACCAAGTGCTGGGATTATAGGCGTGTACCACCATGCCCAGCTTGACCCCTAGATTCTTGAATAGTCTTGAGCTGGTTATTTAAACCGGTTAGATTAGAGAGAGACTGTTTTTGACCCAGTCTGTTTGAAGATTTACAGAGCAAGACATGCCCATGGAGAGATCTTTAAATGGAAAAATTCAAGGAAGAGTAAAATTAGAGTGAGATGAAGTATAAAAATCATAACATACAGCCTCAGGCCAATGCATCACTATGCTGTTTTAACTGTTGTGCACAAAGTGGCTTTATTTCTGAGTCTAAGTAGCCTGCACCAAACAGTGTACAGGTACGGGCTCGTCTTTCGGGTGATACATGATCACAAAACATGACTACAAGGATGCAAATAAGAATTTAGCCCAGTTTAACTTGGTTGGAGGAATCTGGACAGTAGATATGGGCTGAAAATGGAAGTTTCTGGCAGTCTGGCTTGGCAGACGAGGGGCAAATCAGCTTAGAAAGACTGATCCTACTCTGATTACGTTTAATTGCCTTAAACAAGCTTTGAAAAGATGTCTCTATAAGACAGAGGTATTGCTGGATGTGTTATAATCCAAAATCCCAGCCACTTGAATTGAATTGGTGGCTGTCTGCAAAGCTCCCCCCTCCACCTTTTTTAAGTCCTCAGAGTTAGAGCTGGGCAGTTGCTGACATTCATGAACCGGTGCAGTCAATTCCCTAGCAGGCGGGGCAGATTTCTGACTGTGATCCTGATGGAAATGTCTGGCTGGATTCTTTCTATGCTGGGTTATGACAGCAGGAGTTAGCTTCTAATACAGCCTGATTTGTTCATGCTTAAACTAGCGTTTGGAGAATACTGGGGAAGTAATCAGGGTGGGGAAGGGGAGGCACACATACACAAGAAGACAGAAAGGAAATGGTTTCATAATGCTTACAGATCTGTGTCTGGGTATTGTCTCAGCCATATCCTGCTGCTCCATAAAGAGTTTGCTAAAGCAGATTGTGGGGAACTAGCCAGCATCTTTATTGCAAGGCAGAGAATTCAGATATGGTTCCTCTGGTCTGAGGGAGGGTGATATTTACTATCGTGCTGTATGGTCTCCAGGAAAACACATTCTGTTAAAACAAGCTCCAGGCTATTGAAGTTCTCAGTTCTGATTGTCTTATTATTTATAGACCATCTAAACTTGCTGGGGTTTCCCTTCTTTGGTTTTTGAATGATTAATATTTAAAGATTCCATTTGATAAAAATGGGAGGATTTGGACTGTTGCCTTTGGAGAACTATGAGCATATCACTGGCTTCAGAAAACAGATTTTATTTGTGTGTGTGTCGGTTGAAGGAGTACAGAAATACTCCTGGAAAGTACTGGGTTGGTATCCTCCAAAATACATGATTAAGGTAAACGTTGGATTGAAGCGTAACTAAAAGTTATCTTTGCTGGACACTTAGCCTTGAAAAGGGGACACAACCTGGGAAGAACCAGACTACTGGAATCAGTTGATTTCATGTACCAGTAATTTTTTAGATTGGGAGACAGATAGAGTGTTGTTGGCCTTTTATTTTACCAAGCAAGTGCTCACCTGCCTGTCTGCCTTCCTTCCTTTTTTCTTCTTTTCCTTCCTCCCCCTTGTCCTTGTCCTCCCGCTCTTCCTCCTCTGTCTCTTCCTCCTCCTCTTCGTCCTCCCCCTCCTCCTCCTTCTCTTCCTCCTCTTCTTCATCTTCATCCTCTTCCTCCTCCTCCTCCTGCTTCTTCTTCTTTCTCTCTCTTTTTTAGTACTATTAAGCATTTAACCTGGTATAGGGAACTTTACACTGAGCTCCATCCCCAATGCTTTTTATTTTATTTTAATTTTGAGACAGGGTCTCATTAAGTTGTTAAATTTCCCAGGCTGGGATTGAATTTGTGATTCTCCTGCCACAGCCTCCCAGAGTGCTGGGATTACAGGTGTGCATCACTGTGCCTGGCTCCAGTAGCTGCTATCTTATCCAGTGTAGTTGGATCAGTTACTTATAAATGGGTCAGTTCATTGAAAACTAGGGAATCGTAAAGATGCTCATATATCTTTTCTTCAGATGTTTCCTCCAAATGTAGTAATCTGCTAGTTTTGTGATGTTGATCCAACACTTTTTCTTCTGGGTGTAATGAAAGATGGTGCTTTTGTTTTTCTTACATAAACCACCCACATTATATTGTTCTCAAGTTCCAGTTTCTTTGAAATGAAGCAAGAGGTCCCAGTCACTTATGAAACAATCTGATTGCAAAAGCTTTCTTTAACTTTATATTTTTCCTTCCAGTATTTTACAGTTTTCTCACCCACTCTGAATTTGGCAATATATATATTTTAAATGATATGTTTTTAGGTAGATTCTTTCTTTCTTTCTTTTTTTTTCTTTTTTGATGCAGGTAGTGCAGGCTAGCCTTGAACTTGCTTATATAGCCCAGGCTGACCTCAAACTCATCGTGCTCCTTCTGCCTCAGCCTCCTGAGTGTTGGGATGCCACCGTGTGCCACCATGCACCACTGTGCCTGGCAGGTAGAATCTTTTTAAATGAGTTAATTTAATTTTTATAGAAATTACAGACCCTTTTTTTGTTTACAATCTTATTCCATTAATTTTCTTTTTAGTTACAGTCTACATTAGTTTATGGGTGAGATTCAAGTATATCATAGTAGTTAGCATGAAGACTGGCAAGAGCAAATTTGGGCCTAAAGAGTAGACTCTTGGTACTGCGCACCTTAATGGGTGAGCATAGGTATAAGTGGCCTCCCAGGAAAGAGTCACTCTGCAGTGATTGTGTAATCCGCCACACACACAAAGCCAGAATCTTTCACCAGGAGACTGAAGGTGATGGTTGAATGAGTGGGGGATTGGCTAAGAAAGTTTCTACTGAGCTGTTTTCACCTTGACTTCATAAGAGAAAGGACACTTGAGCACTCTGAGTCTCAGAATAACAGTGTCCCCGAAAAAGGACACTTGGTAACATTTTGCCAACCTCTATTTCTGTTGTGTGTCTGTAGTTCTCTACATATCAACCACTTCTGGCCCTCACCCATGCGCTAAGAATCAGCAGTCACTGATCTGTTCATGTTGATCTCTAGGCATCTCTGTCCCGAGTCTCAACTGTCATGGACTTGTGTTTTCCTGAGGGCCTCTGGATGCTGAGTATGTCACTCAGGCCCCTATGGGCATCTGCCAGTTGTGGAAAGAGCCCCTTTACTCGGAGAGATTCTCCTTGGCTGGCATGAGTCCCTACCAAAGTGGAAAGTCTACTGTGACCACATCCTCACATGACCTTGTGCTGAGGTTTTTCAGCTTTTCTATCAGGAAAGGGTGACTGCTAGCTGGGTGCGGGGGCACATTCTGCAATCCCAGCACTCCAGTAGGCTGAGGCAGGAGGACTGCAAGTTCACATCCTACTTGGGCAACTTAGCAAGACTCTGTCTCAAAAAATAATACAAAACTGGCTGGGGATATAACTCAGTGAAAAGGGCCTTGGCTTAATCCTTAATACCACCAAAAGAAAAGAAAAAGAAAAAAAGAAGAAAGAAAGTGTGACTGCTCATTTTTTTTTGCTGATGGAACAGAAAAACTGTTCCCAAAGGTCAGAAATAAAGAAGAGATGTTTGGAATCTTGTGGAATAGAAAACCTATGAGCAAAGCAGAGCAAAGCCTTCTTTCATGTTCACTGCAGATCCCAGAATACTAGACAAGCCCCTCAAAGATTCTGAAGGCTCCCTCATCCTCAGAACTCCATCCATCCCCTAGCATCTTCCTTGTCTTCTGTGTCTCAAACCCATCTATCCCCATTTCTATCATTTCAAACTTTTAATGAAAAACTTTAATTATAAAATATGTGATGCACATTGTATGTTTATATCGTGGGTGTGTATGTTATACAGGACAATAAAATACCCATGCACCTACCACTCTACTGAAGAAATGGAACATGACCAAGGTCATCGATGACACACAGCTTATTATTTGCCTTTGTTTTTCCTACATGGAGAAACATACATGCACCTGGTGCCTCTAAGGTCTACGACAGCTCCTGGCCCACTCTCTTTGCCTTCAAGTGAATTAGCAAAGTGATCAGCTGTCTCTATGTTGTAGGTCTTTCCACACTGAACTGACAAGTCTCTATACCTCTTCCTATTTTAATAGTATTTGTTGCTTCCAATAAAACCACAAGGCAAGGACCACACTTGTATGTTGTCTTACTTATTTTTCTCTCAATGCTCAGACAAAATACCCAACACCCACAAGTTAAGGGAGGAAAGATTTATTTAGCTCACAATTTGCGCAAGTTTCAGTTCATAATCGGCTGGCCCCCAGGCAGGTGGATTTGCAGAGGAGAAACAGTTCATGGTGTGCAGAAGGTACCAAAAGCAACAGGGAGGAAGACAAGCCTCCTTCTGTCCTTTATATCATATCCAGGCTACTGGTATTAGGGTGGTGCCAAAGCAATAAGTGGACTGATTTAGTAATCACCCACCCTTAATCCTAACATTGCACATGAATCAGTCACACCCTCTAGACTCAGCCACCTCTAAAAACACCCCACCTATGACTGCGTGAGGGTTTGGGGGGACACCTAGACACAAACCATGACATGTGTTATCTTAAAATCTTTTCCTTGCTGGCACTTCCATGAAGAGTACTATTCTCTCTCAAGGTGCTAAGAGTTACTGAGACAAAGAAGCAATAGTTACAACCCCTGGTTCTGAGTCCAGTGTCCCTGGTCTTTAAAAGAAGTTGCAAAGTTCAGATGGTGTACTCACTTGAAACTTCACACAGGCTTTGCAGAATAACAAGCCACCAAGGCAGAAAAGCAAACCCCAGAGACTTTCTGTCCCTGTGTGGAAATTCCCTGCTATCTGGCTGTGGCAAGTGAAAGTAGAAGTAGCAGACAGGTAGGTAAAGTGTTTTGTTCTAAGATACAGGAAGGCATAAGAGCAGATGAGAGGGAGAGTCGGGGTAAATTGAGGGTGATTCCACCCAGCTACAGCACGGGTGTCTGTAAACCTTGGCTTGTGTTCCTGGGCTTATTATCTGTCCTGCAGCTGGTTTTGATGGAGGTGAATCCCTGGGGGGTCTTGTTGCTTGGCTCCTCCACCCTGAGGCCCAGTCACTGGTGGCTCATTGCACTCAGACCTGTTGAGCAGCTCTGGAGGCAGCATCCTGAGCCTGCTTTGTGACTGAATGTCTCTCACTGGTGTGGATGCTGCCTTGGTGTTTGCCCTGAGCTAGGCTGATATTGTCCCTAGGGCTTCATTAGAATTTTTGGTGGTCTGTAAGAGTAAGGGTTTTGGGGAGCTTCCAGTCCTTTGAGCACCCTGTGGTCCAGGGAGGGTTGTGGCAGTGTGATAGTTGGGAAGATCTGGGGCTGGGTCAGGTCAGAGCCTCAGGTTGGGATTCTGTCTTTGTTACTTCCTGAGTGACCTTGGATGACCACCAAATATCTCTCAAGCCTCTTTGCTCCTCTGCAAAATGGTGCTCACGAGTTTTCCCTTACCCATGGTGGGTGTGTTCCCAGACAAACCTGCCCAGAGAGAAGGAGCCTCTCTGGGGGGACCGAGAGAAACTGAACCCACAGAACTGACCCTACAGGCCACACACTGGACTTCTATCCATGCTCTAAAGTAATGGCAACCTGTGACCCTCTTCGTAAAGCCCCTGTCTCTCCTGATTCTACCCCTCTGCTCCTCCATCTTGCTTGGATTTGACCTTAGATGATTTAAAAAAAAAATCCTTGTGCATCATTTTGCTCCTCTGTAAAGCGCAATTAAAATAGGACTGTTGTAGGATTAAACAGTTTAATATGTGAAAGTATTCAGAGCAGTTCCCAGCATGTAAGAGCCATCTAGGATTTACTGTATTTATTTGGATTTCCATCATATTAGCTGTGGCCTTCGGTGAGTAACTATTTTTTACATCTGGTCTCCATTTGCTATCTGTAATATGGAATTAATGATAGCACCTACTGGAAAAATCATGTGGTAAGTATGAAGTGTCATAGCAGCTATGAAAGACTTTTTTTGTAGGCTGGAAAATGCTGTAAAAACAAGCCATATGTGGGCATGATTTTAATACTAGTACAAAATCAGAGAAGAGGACCCAGAGAAGGCGGAATAATCTGGGTACTAAGGAGACAGAGGAGAAATATGCCTAAGGGGCTATGTCTCATCAGGGTTGAGACCGTTCCAGCACGTTTATTTCCTTGCAAGTCTCACACGGTCTTCGAGTGTGAGCTTGGGAACAGGGTAGAAGAGACAAGGCAGCCGGTTCCAGACTTTCCCCTGGGAGTATTGCTCTGACTGTGACAGATCTGCTTTTTAATAAACAGAGCTGCTAGGGAGTAATGGGGCTGCAAAATTGAAGCAGAGCAGGGAAGGAGAAGAGGATAAGAAAGGTTTATGGCTTCTTTGCTTTTAAATGACCCACAAAAAAGATGAGGAGAGACAGAGAACATGAATACATGATCATTAGCTTTGCCTACAGTTTATGAGAGGAGGTTTGTGTGTGTGTGTGTGTGTGTGTGTGTGTGTGTGTGTGTTTGTGTGTGTCTGTGTGTGTCTGTGTCTGTGTAGGTGTGTGCACATGCATATTTTTGCATGGTGATCAGGGTCAGAGGACTAGAAAGCAAGAGGAAATATGAACTCAAATGAAACCATATTCAAGACACGTAAAATGTGCTAGCACATTTGCAGAAGCCTAGATTATTAAATAACATCCCCATGTGATAGGTAGAAACTGTCTGTTAACAATCAGATGTACAAATAGGAAGGGAGGGAGTAGTTTCTGGCATCAAGGTCAGGGAAATAGGAACTATTAGCTAGAGGAATTCTTAGCCCTGCTGGTCTCAGAATAGTTAACCTTATTTTGACTGCACCCCTTAGTATCTCGCTACCTTCAGGCGCAGGCTGAGGTGTGAGCAGGCTCAGATTAGTGTGATCACATCAGGGGTTAATGTTTCCAGTTCTGTGATTTGTTGCTGGCTTGAAGTTCTCCCATTTGGTCCAGAAAAGTTCCTCTGGTTGGCAAATGGGAGAATGCTCCAGGGCTGGTCTCAGTGGGGGAACTGTAACCCCCAGTACTTGCAAGTTAGCAAAAGAGCTGTAATCTTCATTTTCACTTGCACCCCTAGGGATTGTTTTTCCTGCCTAAGAAGGGTGAAGAAGGAAGCAGGGAGCATGTTGGGATATGTTCAGAGCCACTTCAAGTGTCCATCGCAACAGTTCCCAGCCTGGATCTTTTCTTTAGCTGTTTATTCCAGCAGAGCTGAGTTTCCTGCCTCAACAATGCAGGAAGTCCAAGCCTTTCCCCAGAAAAGCTTACAGGGGAAATGTCAGCTTCCAACTTAGTAAGTCTCAGATATTTTCTTAGAAAATACCCCAAGGAATCCAAATTAAAGGACATAGTGCTCAAGGGAGGAAAGCCTAGGGATTTTGGAAAATGTCTGAGATGCTGGGCGGAGTCATCATCATTTCCTGTTATAGCTATCCTGGAGAAGCAGCCAGTTCCTCACCCCAAGGCAGCTGGGAATTGGGCAGGACTGGCCACTTAGTCCAAGGAGTCCCAGATGGCCCCAGCCTGTCAGTGATGTAATATACACTTCATTTGTTTATCCATAGCCTTCAGAGCAAGCGAGAGAGGAAAACAAGCAAATGGAAACATTGCAGAAAGCAGCTAGCTGTACTTGGCTTCCTAGTTTTTTCCTGAGCTGAGGATGGAAATAATCTGGATAACTGCAGGCTATAACTGCAGCTTTGAGTGTGAACACTCTTTTGTGACAGGGCATACATTTGTCTGTGGATTTTTGGACCACAGCACTGTAGTCTGTTAATATTGTGTACTGGGGCAAAAAAGCCCCTGAGGGATACAGCGTGGTAGAGGAAAACAGAATGGTCTTTTGCTCATTTATTTGTCCTAACCTCATAAACTTTCTCTGGAGGGAAGATCAATGGTGTTGTACCCCAACCCTTTTCTAGGGTCAGTGGGTGACAGCTCCATGGGGGAGGGAGGCTGCTGGTGTGTGGAATTCTGTCTCTCTTATATTGAAGAATAAGAGGCCATAAGTGTGAAAGAACACTTCAAACTGAGACCATGAGTGTGACCTCTTATTCTTGGGTCTTCCCACCACATCTTCCCTTTCTTAGGGCATTTCAGGGACTGCCTGTATAGTATTATAGCAATTTGGGTGTGTGCCTTATAGGCCACAAGCTTGCTAAAGGAGGGAACAATTTTGTGTCTCTAGAGTGTCCAGCATAATTGCTTGTGATTTGGAAATGCTCAATTGATGTTTGCTGAATGAATAGGTGAGGCAGGTGGAATACAGAGAAATATAGTGATCCCATGGTGAATAGTGGAAGAAGGAAGTGAGGGATAGGTACAAGGGAGGAGGAGGGAATGTGAAAAAGATTCCCTGCTTGCTTTTGCCCTTCACCTGTAGGAATTGTTGCAGCAGACTCAGAAGAAATGGAAACACTTTGAAAGACAGAGACCTTTTGCCTTTATTTGCCACTAATCCCCTTTCATTCAACAAGGACCAAAGCTTGGATCAATGGAGGGACAGCCTATGTCTTTTTGAACCCTAGTCTATCTGAGATGCTGCAGAGAAAACTGATTCTGTACTTGTTGGAACAAGCTTGACATGTGGATATTCATCAGAATGCTTAGGAAGGAAGCACTTGAACTGAAGTCCCTCTGTTCTGACTCACTGCATCCGGGGCAAAATCTTGCTCTTTGTATTCATTTCTCCAGAGCTCAAGGTCAGAGCTGGCACAGCAAAGACTCAAATCTGGGCTGTTCCTGAGCTTCAAATTGGCATCACTGCCCTGGATGGCTCCTGAGACCATACTGGTAACAAGGCAGGACAGAAATTCTCTGAGGCAAAGAGCAGCACAATTGCTTACATGGTTTAAATTATTTAGTTGCATCAAATATTCAGATTTGTGAGAACAACAGCAACTCTGTTTAAAAGCTCCAAGCATGTGATAGATGAACTCAGTGTTTCTTTGTTGCTTTCAGGATCCAGCCTCCACCCCAGGAATCTCCTAAGAGTTATTCAGGCTCCACTGGGTCAGGCTCCAACTCTTGGGATGAGCTAAACTACAAGTGTCATCCCATGCCAGTGATATTTGACAAAGGCTCTTCATGTAAGTGGATTTTAATGAGAGGTTTCATTGTGCCCTGTACCTTACCTCCCTGAGAAAGGAGATAGTCAACTTGGAAGCCAAGGTTGGGATGTTCACACAGAAGTCACGCTTTTTATATAGGTGGGTTGGAGAGCTAAATCATATGAAATTTTGCCTGTGAAATATGTGTGGTTTTGAGGTTACTTTGTGTGAAACTGCTGCTCCTCTCACAAAGCTTTCTCATTTTAAATGAGACCGAATGCAACACCTGCTCAAGTTGCTTTAGAGCCCAAGATGAGTGCCCTAATAACAATAATAATTTATTAAATGCTTCCTATTTCCCAGATATTATATGTGTGATTAACATTATATTATCTAATACCCTCACTCAAAGAATAATGAGCCAGGTATTGTTCTTCCTATTTTATAACTTGAGGAAGCAAAGTTCACAGATGTTCAAAATCACATCAAGGACTAAATGATTCCAAGCTTCAGGTTTCTTCCCATCATATTACAATGTTTCCTCTCTGGCAATAGTTTAGGATTATCCTACATAAAATTTAACTGCCCTGTCCAAAACTTAGAGGGTACTTCTTACTCTGTGAAGGTGAAGAAGGAGGAATAAGAGAGGGGAACAGACAGTTTTCTGGGAAACTGCCAAGTTTCCATGTTTTTATAATTAGTCA
>NW_004955553.1:1580043-1583233 GCF_000276665.1 Chinchilla lanigera | reverse complement strand
TTTAAAATAAAAAAAAGTTTCCATGTTTTCATCTTTGCAATGGTTGCACTATGGGTTCACGTGTTCAGTGTGTGAGAATCCATCAAAGGGTACACATAAGATTCAGTTATTTTTGTGCTGGTTATATTTCAATTAAAAGTTTATTTTTTAAAAAAATCCTTTTTTTTAGCAACTAAGAAAGATCTTCCCTCTCATGGCCAGTATGTTCTAGTGAATCAGTAGAAGTTCCTTTGACTCTACTATATGCCAAACTAAAAATTAATACAAATATGTTGATACCTTGCCCCTTACAAAAATATTTTTCAGTGGACTATAATAAAGAGTCATGCACAATCATAGAATAATACTAGGAGGAGGTTGTCAGCATTATATAATAAGAACTTTCCTTGCACACATGCGCCACTTTACTGGGCACCATGGAAGGTTTAAATCTATCCACTCATCTCAAAATGCTCACTACCAAGCGGAAGAGACTAAAGATTTATTCACTTATTGTAGTAAGTGGCCATTTGTCTTCAGATATATCAGAACTTGTTGAAATAAGTCTCTCTCTCTCTCTCCCTTTCTCTCTGTCTCTCTCTCAATCAATCAATAAACCCAAAGGAAGCAAAAGTTTTCATGGACTTCATCTTATACTTAATGTGTAGATAATCAAAGTAGGAAGGACCACATCTGATCAATAATTTAAAAAATCTGACCTCCCAATCCGGAAGCTTTCAGAATAAAGATTTTAATCTTTATACAATGGTTTAAAGTGAGAGATACCTATACATCTAGCCAGCAGGAAGACTTTTGTAATTGTTCTGTAATTATGTTCCTGTGCTCACATGTGCTGTTTTGAAGGCTAGATTCTCAGCCTCAAAGAACACAGATCTTATTCTAGTTCAAACTGTGATGGGGAAGTTGTTACACATTTTTCTGCTTCTTTATATCCTAGGGATTTAGAGATGTGGAGGGAAAAGATGTAAACAATTCAAGCCTATAGACTTGCTTTCTTCAATATAGTTGATTTTCTTTCATTTGTGCCAGAAAGGACTAGCCTGGCACAGAGTAATGTATCTATTTCTTTTTTGTTGTTGTTTTGTTTTTTTTTCCAGTACCAGGAATCGAACTCACGACCTTGTGCTTGCCGGGCAGGGGCTGTGCCGCTGAGCTAAATCCCCAGCCCAGAGTAATGTATCTAAAATGTCATTGTGAACATTTATTTCCCAGGAATCTGTAAAAATGCAGATCCAGATTGACTAGCTATAGGTTCAGGGCGGGGCCTGAGAATCTACTTTCTAACAAGCCACTAGTTCGTGAATAACTTTTTGATGAGAAGCTTAGAAAGGATATAAAGAAAAGGAGACTAGACTTGGAATAATTACACTTCACAGTATTAGTGTCAGCTCAGCATTTACCAGCTTGTTTTCTTGGAGTTTAACTATCCAAATGTAAATTTTGTAATAGAGGGAGGTGGTGGATCAAGTTATTTCAAAGCTTGCACTGATGGACTCTTCAGAGTTATATTTAGATTAAAATCTTCAATTATAAGTCCTTGTACAGCCTTGCAGGGGACTAACAGATAAACTGACACAAAGCTAGCAAAGTAGAGACTGTCATAACTGGCACGTGAGGGCATGGTCATGTCAGGGGCAACAATAATTTCTCATGGTTAATGTAAACCCATGGCTTCAAAGTGATAAGGTTGGCTTAAAATGTGTTACCTAGAGAGAAGCTGCTATTCCCCACCACCAGCAATCACTTCTGGAGGAGACCTACCTGTCTGAAAAACCAGTTGCATAGGAAACTTGAATGAAGGGAGCAATAGATGTGTTGTGCACATCAGAAAGCTATGAACATTCAGAAAGCTATGAATGACTCATGGTGAGGTGGCAGCTTTTCGGAGCTATGAGAAAGTCTGGTTTGAATACAGCAGTTTGTCTCCGTTGCAGATCATTCCAGTCCAGTTGGCCGGGAATGCGGATCTCAGACCTGGTGGCACCCGAGCTTGTGAGACACGGGAGGGAGGACAAATGTAGTCTCCCACAAGGGTTAGGGGGCGCCTAGGTGCTTGAGTGTGCAAAGGAGTTCAAACTGACGAGGGGCGGGAGACGATTAATGAGGAAGGGACACGGGGAATTTAACTGAATGAATGCTGCGCCGCAGAACCTGAGCCTATGGTGGCGGCCCCTCCCCCAGCGCCAGCGCGTCTTTCTTTTCGAGCAGTAAACAGCATTAAATGGAAAGACCCCCCACTCTCAAAGACGCGAACTAGTTTCTCTTTTAAGTCCCAAAGCAAAGTCAGGGAGTACAGCGAACTGGTGACAGCGTCCTCTCCCAGCGTTGGGATGGAGGCTGGGAGGTTTTTACCTTATGCAGGACATGCTCGTTGAAGTCGGGGCCAAGTCCCCCCTGGTAGGAGTCGAGTCTCTGCAGATCCATGCCCAGCTGGGAGCCCACTGCTCCCTGGTCTCCCCGCGCACTGCGTCAGAGCTCCCAGAAGCTGGGTCCGGGCCCCGCTGGGTGCGGCAGGCGCGGGTCTGAGCCTCGCGAGCCCGGCCGCATCCGTGTTCAGCACTGGACAGCTCCCGCGGCGGCCGCGGCGGCACCAGCGACACCGCGGCGGTTCAGCACCAGAACAGCGAGGCCGCCTCCGTGCGCCTGGGACCAGAGTTCTGAGAATTCGTCCTCTCTGACGCTCTTGTCTTGTGACTCCACGAAGCTGGGACCGCCGCAAGATTTGAGCCTAGCTGGTGGTCTGTGCGTATCTTCTTCGGCTCCAGGACTCGGGAGGCTCAGCGTTCGGGGGCGTTCCCAGGGCACTGCGGTCCCGGGAGCTCGCGGTTCCTGAGTGTCCTGAGGCAGCGCCCCGTCACCACACAGCTCGCTGTCTGCCCCCGCGTGTACAGAGGCGAAGTCCTGCGGTGAGGGAGCTGCTTCTCTTTTGCTCCCTGGACAGTTCTCCTCAGCATACAGCTTGAGCTAAGCTTGACCTTTTGAGCACGGGATTCAGAATTCAGATCTGGGCTCTAAAATTTATTAGTTGTGTAACCTTGGGCCAGTTACTTAATCTTTTAAGAGCTCACCAAAAGGAAATAATAATATCTACCTCACGGTGTTGTTCTGATAATTTAAAGAGTCAATTCAAGTAAACCTAAAGATATAGCTCAGCGGGACAAGGGCCTGCCTGGCAAGTACAAGGTCCTGA